>NW_023601543.1:31247857-31818691 GCF_014898055.3 Talpa occidentalis
CCCAAAGCTGTTGAGGTGTGCCCTCCCTACCATTCCCGCTCTGTTCTCTGTCCCACGGGGTGGGGGAGGCGAAAAACAGCCCCCAAGGACAATAGGAGAGATCTCTGGCGCCACCTAGCGACCAGGAAAAAAAAAAGCCACTAACACCCTATAAAACAGGACATTTCTTAAGACTGCTTGAAAAGGGCAGAAGGTTTCTGGAGGACCCAGTGGCCAGCCGGGAAGTTTTCCACGCCAGGCCCCTTCCAACCAGCAGTCTGAGCCCACAGAGGAGCAGGCACCCACGTCCGGGCAGACCGGACGTGCGCAGAAGAGTGTGCCTGAAACCGGAGGGGCAGGACTGCATCCCGCTTCGCCATTGAGAACAGGGACATTTCTTCAGTAAAAACTGCCTAAAACCAGCAGAAAGCTCCCAGAAGACAGAGATGGCTCCTGGAAGAGCCAGAGGGAGCGGAAAGTTCACCCAAGATGTCAGTCAGTCGAGCAACACAGTGTCCCAACGCATACGACAAATTAGAAAACAGACATAGGGAGTAGAGAACCACACGCAACTAAAAAAACTCCTCAGGAAAGAAGCACACCACAAAAAGAAAAACCACTCCCCAGATTGCAACGACAGCAACTTGGAAGAACTTCTGAGCCTTCCAGAAAGAGAATTTAAAATTGCCATGATTAAAAAATGATAGATCAGAAGAAGGAAATTGAGTCCCTAAAGAGGGAAGTAAGAGAAATGCAGGAGATCAAAGAATAATGGAGGAACTAAAGAACTCTGGAAAGCAATGAAAGCAGAATAGATGAAATGGAAAACGAATAAGAATCTTGAAGACACAGAAATAAAAAGAACCAAAACAGAAAGGAAAGAGAAGTACGAAGGAAAAAGAATGAAGAAAGACTTCGGGAACTATCTGACTCCATGAGGAAAGGAAATATAAGAGTTATAGGAATTCAGAAGGAGAGGAGAGAGATGTAGGAACAGAGAAAATATTCATGGATATAATTGAAGAGACTTCCCAAATGAGAAGAAGGAGCTGAAAATTGATATTACAAGAAGCAAGAAGAACCCAACTTCCACGCGAAAGGAAAAACACAGCAAGACACATAATAGTAAAGCTCCCAAGAATCCAGGACAAGGAAAAAATAATGAAGCTGACAAGAGGGAAGAAACAGATAACATTCAAAGGAAAACCAATCAGGCTGACATCAGAACTTCTCTGAAGAAACACTACGGGCAAGAGAGAGAGTGAGGGACTAGTCAACAGACTCCAAGAAAACAGATGCCAACCAAGAATACTCTATCCCGCAAAGCTCTCTTCCTCCATGAAGAAAGAATATGACCTTCCCAGACAAGAGAAAACTCCGGAATTTCATTGCGACTAAACCCCACTCCAAAAAATACTACAAGGAATCCTAAAGCCAGAACCTCAGAGGGACGAATAACAACGAAAGAAGACCAAAAAAAAAAAAAAAGTTATTAAAAGAATAAATAAA
Organism: Talpa occidentalis; assembly: GCF_014898055.3. Lineage (NCBI taxonomy): Eukaryota > Metazoa > Chordata > Mammalia > Eulipotyphla > Talpidae > Talpa > Talpa occidentalis. The sequence continues at coordinate 31,249,346 of NW_023601543.1, forward strand.
TAAATCAAAGGAAAGACAACATAATGGCAAATACAGATGCTAACATATCAATATTAACTCTAAATGTAAATGGACTAAACTCTTCAATAAAAAGACACAGAGTTGCAGCCTGGTGATTAAGAAACAAAACCCAACCTTTTGCTGTCTCCAGGAAACACATTTAGCTACAAAAGATAAAAATAGGCTCAAAGTCAAAGGATGAAAACAATCCTACAAGCAAAATGGGCCAAAAAAGAAAGCAGGAACAGCTATACTATATCAGATAAAAACAGACTTCAAACTCAAAAAAATAAAAAGAGACCCAATGGTCACTACATTATGATAAGGGGACAATACTTCAAGAAGAAATAACACTCATTAACATATACTCACAAACGAAAGAGCACCAAAATATATCAGACAACTGTTGTCCTCTCTGAAAACAGACATCAGAGAAAACACATATGTAGTGGGAGACTTCAACACACCACTATCAACAATGATAGATCAACAAGACAAAAAATAAGTAAAGAAACTAAAGCTCTAAATAAGACCTAGAGCATTTGGGCTAACAGACATCTATAGAACACTAAACCCAAAAAAACGGAGTACACATTTTCTCAAAGCGCACACGGATCATTCTCCAGGATCGATCACATACTGGGGCACAGACAAACATCAACAGATACACCAGATTGAAATCATACCAACCATCTTTTCTGACACGAAGGCATCAAACTAGAAATAAATCATAAAAAGAAGGGCAAGAACTATCCTACCTCATGGAGATTAAAAGCCACACTACTGGAAGACCACTGGACTAACGAGGAGATCAAAGAAGAAATTAAAAAACTTCTTTGAATTGAATGACAAGGAGGACACAATATCCTAAATGTATGGGATGCAGCAAAAGCAGTAATAAGAGGAAAATATAGCAATAGAAGCTTCACATCAAAAAACAAGAAAGAACTCAAAGAAACAACCTAATCTCGAAGCTCAAAGATCTAGAAAAAGAACAACAAAAAAACCCAGAACCAGTAGAAGAAAAGAAATAATAAAACCAAAGCCAGAAATAAATGAAATTGAAACTAAAAAAACAATCCAAAAGATCAATGAACCAAGAGCTGGTTCTTTGAAAAAAAAAAAAAATAGACAAACCCCTAGCCGGCTCACAAAGGAAAAAAGGGAGAAAGCACAAATACACAGAATCATAAATGAAAGAGGAGAAAATCACAACGGACACAGCAGAAATCAAAAGAATAATCAGTAACTACTATGAACAGTTATATGGAAACAAGTTCAACAATCTAGAGGAGATGGACAAATTCCTACAACTCTACAATCACCCAAAGCTAGATAAAGAAGAAATAGAACACCTAAACAGACCAATTACAAGCAGCGAAATTGAAATGGTAATTAAAACCTCCCCAAAAACAAAAGCCCAGGACCTGATGGATTTACAAATGAATTCTACCAAACATTCAGAGACGAATTAGTGCCTATCCTTCACAAACTCTTCCAAAAAATTGAAAGGAAGGGACAATACCAAACACGTTCTATGAAGCCAATATTACACTAATACCAAAACCGAATAAGGACAACACAAAAAGGAAAACTATAGGCCAATCTCCCCTAATGAACACTGATGCAAAAATCCTCAATAAAATTTTAGCTATCAGAATCCAACAATGTATCCATAAGATAATTCACCACGACCAAGTTGGATTCATTCCAGGGCACAAGGATGGTTTAACATCCGAAAATCAATCAACGTTATCCAACACATCAACAAAAAGAAATATAAAAAAACCATATGATAATATCAATAGATGCTGAGAAAGCTTTCGACAAGTGCAACACCCATTCATGATAAAAGCCCTTGAAATTCTTGGGATACAAGGAACATACCTCAACATCATAAAGGCCATCTATGACAAGCCAACAGCCAGTATCATTCTCAATGGTGAAAAGCTGAAAGCAATTCCATTAAGATCTGGAACAAGACAAGGATGTCCACTCTCACCACTGCTTTTCAATATAATACTGGAAGTCCTAGCCAGAGCAATAAGACAAGGAGAAAGACATCCAAGGAATCCAAATAGGAAAAGAAGAAGTCAAACTATCACTATTTGCAGATGATATGAATTATACATAGAGAACCCCAAATCTCCACAGAAAAACTAATTCAACTCATCAATCAATTCAGTAAAGTGGCAGGATACAAAATCAACACGCAAAATCAGTGGCCTTCCTATACACAAACAATAAATCTGAAGAAGAAGAAATCAAAAAAAAACCACCCCTTTTATTATCGAAACAAAAAAAAATCAAATATTTGGGAATAAATCTAACAAAGAGGTAAAGGACCTATACAAGAAAAAACTATAAAAACACTGTTAAAAAAATAGAAGAAGACACAAAGAATGGAAAGACATCCCCTGCTCATGGATTGGAAGAATTAAACATTATTAAAATGGCCATCCTACCAAAAGCAATATACAGATTCAATGCTATTCAATCAAAAATCTCAATGGCATTCTTCAAAGAAATATAGGAACAATTATTGATGAAATTCATATGGAATCACCAAAAACCCCGAATAGCCAAAGCTCTACTGAAAAAAAAAGAAGGAAATGGAGGCATCACACTCCCAGACTTCAAACTCTACTACAAAGCCATAATCATCAAAACTGCATGGTATTGGCACAAGAACAGACATACAGACCAATGGAATCGAATAGAAAATCCAGAAATAAACCCACAGATTTATGGTCAACTAATCTTTGACAAGGAGCAAAGACTATGCATTGGAGCAAAGAAAGTTTGTTCAATAAATGGTGCTGGGAAAACTGGGTCGCTACATGCAAAAGAATGAAGCTGACCACTACCTCACACCATACACAAAAATCAACTCAAAATGGATTAAAGAACTAGACATAAGACCTGAAACCATAAAATACATAGAAGGAAATATAGGCGAAACACTACGGGATTTGCACATCAAAGACATCTTTACAGACACATCACCAAAGCAGTGATAGTGAAGAGAAAGATAAACAGCTGGGACTACATCAAATTAAGAGCTTCTGCACAGCAAAAGAGACAATAACAAAAACAAAGAGAAACCCCACCAACTGGGAGAACATTTTTGCACCCAACACTAATGATAAAGGACTGATCACAAAATCTGCAAAGAGCTGATGAGACTCAGCAACAACAAAGAAAATAATCCAGTCAAAAAATGGGCAGAAGAGCTAAAAAGAAACTTCTCTGAAGAGGAAATGCAAATGGCCAACAGACATATGAAAAAATGTTCAACATCACTTGTAATCAGGGAAATGCAAATCAAACTACCATGAGATACCATCTCACACCAGTGAGAATGGCACATATTAAAAAACTAGCAACAACAAATGTTGGCGAGGATGTGGAGAAAAAGGAACTCTTGTGCACTGTTGGTGGGAGTGCAAACTGGTCCAACCACTATGGAGAGCTGTGTGGAGATTTCTGGACCTACTAAACATAGAGCTTCCATATGATCCAGCAATTCCACTCCTAGGTATTTACCCAAAGGACACAGAAACATCAATTCCAAAGAGCACCTGCACTCCTATGTTTATAGCAGCACTGTTTACAATAGCTAAGCTTTGGAAACAACCCAAATGCCCAAAAATAGATGACTGGATCAAGAAGATGTGGTACATATATACCATGGAATATTACTCAGCATTCAAAAAAGATAAACACATGCAATTTGCAGCAACATGGATGGCACTGGAAGGGATCATGCTCAGCGAAATAAGCCAAAAAGAAAAGAAAATACCGGATGGTCTCACTCATAGCAGGAATCTAGAAAACTTAAATAAGGGACCAGGAAAATGAATATAAGAAAGTGAAAATCAAAATCAACAAAAAACTATGAACCAGAGACACTTTTTGGGGGTGGGGGCGGGAGGGGAAGGATTGGGGTCAGAATGGGGCGTTTGCAATTGTATGGGGGAATATAAAATAAAATTTAATATTTAAAAAAAAAAAAAAAAGTAAACAGAGTTATATTCCTTACCACACAGAGTTGCTGCAAGAATTAAATAATCCATAAAAAGTACTTAGCTGAGCACAGCTTCTAGCACGCAGTAAGAGCTTTGTAAGTGGCATCTGCTACTACTCTATTACTGTTATTTATCAGTGCTTTGGGACTGAGACGGGCCCCTCTTACTCATCTTACCACTCTGGTCTGGTTGCATTATCTGTAAGAAGGAAATACAAACACTTTCTCTACCTACCCCATCAGTATGTGGTGAGAACAAAATTGTGAATATGCCTTGGAAAAAAAAAAAAAAAGAAAAAAGCCTGAATGTCAGGGAGAAAAGAGTGTTGTTACTTGGTTTCTAGTAATCATGACTCTCATGACAAATCATTTAATGAAGCAGCCATCCCCCCATCAGTCAGTTCCATCCCCCTGTTAGCTCCATCAATCATCTTAGGATGACAGGTTTTGTGTTGACTTGCAACTCAGCTTATGTTACATTTCGTATACTTCTTAATTAAAAATCTAATTAAGTTAGAGTTCCAACTTCATATCCTGAAAGATGGGCAGGAAACTTTGTACTGACCTGACCATGGAGAAAAGTGCCATACAGGCCCTTACAGACCCTACGAAGAACCATCTTTGTCCTAAGGGCAAAAAAAAGCTATTGCAGGGTCTTAATCTGAAGGAGAGAAGGGGATGCTGAAGACGTGGTTGGATTGGCTCTAGCAGCTATTAAGAAAATGGATGGAAGGTGGGCCTCCCCGGTGGCGCAGCGGTTGAGCGCTGGGTTGCGAAGCTGCCCGCGGCCTCTGCGGCGCCGGTTCGATCCCCGGCTGCTTCCCGGCCACCAGAGGAGGGTCCCACATGGCGTGCAGACCTCTCCTGCCGCCCGCTGCTCCCCTCAGCAGTGTACTTCGGTCCTTCTGCCTGCTCTGCTCCCCGCTCTGGCTCTGGTGAATTCTCTCACCCTCCCGCGCTTCTGACTGTACCCAGTGCATGTATAAACAAAAAAACAAACAAACAAACCAGCAAACAAATAAATAAAGCATGCCTCTATAAAAAAAAAAATAAAAAAAAAACTATAAAAAAAAAAAATGGATGGAAGGAAAGCAAGAGGCGAGAGAGAGGGACCAGTTAGTGGGCTAACGCAGGTGACAAATGGTGTTTTTCTGTGACATCATCAAGGACAGAAAGAAAGAGAAATACTAAAAGGATCATCAGGAAGGTTAAAGTGACAGGATCTGGTGTGCAGTTTAACGTCAGTGGAAGAGGAGACCAAGAACAACCCCACCTGTACCACTGGGTCTCTGGTTGCAGCAACTGGATAGATCTTAAGGCCTTTTACTCTCCTAGAAGGGAAACGGTCTGGGAGAGATGCATATTACAAGCACAATTTAGAATATATTGCATTTGAAGTGACTGTGGGACTCTGGGTAGAAGTGGATATACAGGAACGGAACTCAGAAAAAGTGAGGTCTAAACTGAAGGTGCATGACTGTGATATATTCATTCTCTCCACCCACTGTTTGCTTGGGCCATGACCTGCTGGCTGTATCTCTGCCCACTCTCAACAATACCCTTCTAGTGCCTATGCCAACTAGTGTTTGGATATAGTCCAAGTGTTTGCCCTTCCCTGGCTGGTACTTTTGCAGCAGTTAACTGAGCCATGGTCAATTGTGTCCTGAGTTGTAAGGCTGTGCCCATTAGTTATGTCCATAGCATGAATGTCTACAAGACAGAGCAAGATAGGTTAGGGTAAGTAAGTGGTGGTGGTGGTTCATGTTTTTTACAGGAAAGAGATCTCAAACAGAAATCAATTAGCAGCCGAGAAGGTGAGGTATATATCTATACATCTTGAATTCTGAAGCAAAAACTGATCTCCAAGGATTCAAAGCCAGGAGGAAGGCAAATGCAGAACTTGATGAGAATAAATATTTTGGGTTTAGGGAAGGAGGGGAGAGCAGAGACTACTAAGATAACAATGCCTCAGGCATTGTGCTAGTCTTAATAAACACCTTGCTAGTAATTTAACCATTGAGACAGTTTTACGTTGCATTATCATGCATACTAGTTACATGAATCATCTTAAGACCATGAATGAGATAGCATTGAAACTCCAAAGTTTCAATAATAAAAGCAGGAAGGAGAGACACTGAGATGTGTCCTCAAGTTGTACTTACCTTAGAACTTGATGGTGTGATCACCTCACAAACACTGATCAGCAGATGGCGAGGATGTGGAGAAAAGGGAACCCTCCTACACAGCTGGTGGGAATCAGACTGGTCTAGCCCTTGTGGAAAGCTGTGTGTGTGGAGGTGTCTCAAAACATTCAAAATGGATCTGTTACACGACCCGGAAATTCCACTCCTAGGAAAATACCAAAAAAAAAAAAAAATTCAAAAACACTAACTTGAAAGGACACTTGCACTCCCATGCTTATCACAGCGCTATTTACTATGGCTAAATTATGGAAAACAACCTAAATGCCCCAAAAAAGACTACTGGATCAAGAAGATGTGGTATATATACAAAATGCAATACTACCCAGCAATCAAAAAAGATAAATTCATGTCATTTGCAGCAACATGGATGAAGCTGGAAGGGCTCATACTCAGTGAAATAAGCCAGAAAGAGAAAGATAAATACCGGATGGACTCACTCATACATGCAATAGAGTAAGTAAACTAAGAGTGAGATAAACACAAACTTGAAAACTAACCCTTGAAAGCTGACTACAGAACTGAAGCATCAAGGGGAAAGGGGTGAGGAAGGAAAAAGAAGAAAGAGGAAGGAAGCACAGTGGCCTATGGTGGAGGACTCTGGGTGATTTGGTGATGGGGCACCATGGTGGCAATACCTGATGGGGGGCATCCAAATATTACCTCAATTAAAAATAATTAAAAAATAAATTACTTTAGAATAAAAAAAAGAGTGATCAGCAGAAACAAAGCAAAACAAGGACATTATTAGCAACACACATGCACATACACGCACATAAGCGCACACACAACACTAATCCTCCAATTTCCAAGTTATCTTTGTTTAAAGAAAGGCTAACATAGCAAAAAAAAATTAAGAGATAATTAAAAGGAAAAAAACCAGGTTAGACGGTAGAGGCGATGCCCGAGCTAGAAATGGCTGAATTTCGGAAGCACTGATCGAATTTTAAGTACATATAACCTCTGAAGTTAATAGACCAGGCTGTAAATATCTCCTGCGCTACTTGTCAGGTGTGTGCCCTCGGGCGTGTTTCTTCATCTCTCCAACCCCCAGGCTTGTCATGACCAGGATAGGGGTAGGAAGTGAAATAAGTTAACAGGGGCCTCCCTGGTGGCGCAGTGGTTGAGCGCTGGGTTGTGAAGCTGCCAGCGGCCTCTGTGGCACCGGTTCGATCCCCGGCTGCTCTCCGGCCATGGGAGGAGGGTCCCACATGGTGCGCAGACCTCTCCTGCCTCCCGCTGCTCCCCTCAGCAGTGTACCTCGGTCCTTCTGCCTGCTCTGCTCCCCGCTCTGACTCTGGTGAATTCTCTCACCCTCCCGCGCTTCTGACTGTACCCAGTGCATGTATAAACAAAACAAAACAAGCAAATAAATAAATAAAAAAATGCCTCTATAAAAAAAAAATAAGGTAACAGCTATCCACTGATCAGAGTATATAGGACTTAGCACCTAATAGAAGTTCTAGAAAAAGTCCTTCCCTTCTCCATCAGCCCAACTGTGCTCTCTTACCTTAATCACTCACTGGAACTCAATGTTGACCCCAAATAGAAAGCACCCCCAACCTCTGACTGGGTGCTTTTCAAGCTGACAGCCTTCATGCATAAAGTGCCAGCTACAGTAAATTTAGATCTGCCCAGGTAATTACATTCAAATTTTGATATTTTAGGTACAACAGGATTATAGCTTGACAGTGAGGCCAGACTGAGGAAATCTTCAAATTTAAACTTTGCTCAGAACAGGAAAATCACTGAATTGTCCTTCTCTTTGGAGATTTCTCTATTGGTTTTCATCAAGCTGTTCCATAACTTCGTGAGTTCACTGACACTCATGAGACAGAAGCTATTTTCCTTTTAGAAAAATGTCACACAGCTGACAAAAAGGCATGAAGATCTGAAAGGACAGAATTCTGACCACTGCGGGCCTTCTATGTCCCTTTGCAGCATCACTTGGAACCTTGATTTACTTATGAAACAAGTGAGAATAGCAGCTTACAGCATGGAGTGCTTGTCCATACAGCATCTCTGTCTGACTCCAGCTCCCCTGCACGGGTCCAGGAAACCTCTGCTGACAGACCCTCTCACCCAAAACATCAAAAGACACCACACTCCAAAGAGCAATTAAAGCTGAGAACTGATGAATTCTCTCATCAACCAAGAGAATTCAGAAAAAAACCTAAATCCAATGAAACTGAAAACAGATTTTTTTTTTGTTTTAAAAAAGACTTATTTTTTATTTATGCATACAAGAGCTGGGGTATAGGCCAGAAGTGTGTGTGTGGGTGGGGGGGCGGTGAGAGGACCCACCAGAGACAGAGAGGGGAGCAGAACAGGCAGATTGACTGAAATATACTGCTGAGGGGAGCAGCGGGAGAGACAGGAGAGGTCTGCTGTGCCATGGGGGTAGCTCCCTGGCCAGGGATCGGATTAATGCTGCAGTGGCTTCGTAGTGCTGAGACTTAACCCCCTGCACCACCAGGGAGGCCCGTGAATACAGATATTTTTAAAAGGAGACCTAACTGGAGGGTGGACAGCTTGAGCAACAACATGCCAAGGTTGGGGGGTGCGGAACGGGGGGGACTAGAGCCAGTGAAATGAAAAGTATTGTTTTCATTGGCTGGGTTTCAAGGGCCAGAGACAAATGTTTTTTTGTTAAGTAGTCATCACTTGTATTCAGCATCTCAAAAAACAGCATAGACAGTAGAGAGATGGAATAACACTGAGCCCGCAAGCAGTCCTTGAGATCAGCCTTATGCAGTATCACCTGACTGAGAGCTCCTTGAAGGCAACAACTGCATCTTATTTCATATCTCACCAGCTGCAAGAACCATCATACCAGGTTCTACTGGTTTCTTGTCCTTCCAACAATCTTGCTCTCTACTCCCAACATATATACCCAAAATAATGCACCTCCACCTGGACCTTGCAGAGACACTTCAAATTCATTAATTTCAAAGCTGAATTTATTATTCACACCTCAAGAGAAACCTGCTCCTCTTCTCAAGCACATATGACCACCCCGATCCAATGGTTGCTGCCAGAAACCTGGGAGTCCTCTTTGAATGGAACTTCTCTCTCTCCCCCATCCTCCCTCTCTTTCACTCATTCTCAACAGTAATTGTGCACCAGATTTACCTGGAAGGAGACTATTAAAACTGCAATCGCTTGCATTCCACTTTAGTCCTACTGACTCACATTTTGCAGGAATAGGACCTGCAATGTGTATTTTTAAAAAGCTCCCCAGGTGATTAGAAGGTTGATGGTCCAAAGGTCCAAACATAAGCTTCAAGAATCACTGATCTAAGATTTCCCCTCTTCTCCAGCCCCCCTTCCATTGCCTTCATTCAAGAGCTCACTATTTCTCCTTTAAGGTCCATGAGAGTAAGGATCATGTCTGTTTTGATCAATATTGCATCCCCAATGTCATGACACCTGCCACACTGCAAGCCCTTAATATATTTTTATGGAAGGAATGTGTGAAACTAGGGTGAAGAGGTAGCTGTAAAATATTCGGGGTAGAGTTTTATACATCTTATTGCCATTCAGTTCAAAATTTTAGCTTAGCCAAATCCAGCTTAGTTATATACAATATAATCAATTAGATGTGATTATCTAATCATAATCCTAAGAATCACATTTTACCCAAGAATTTCCAAATCCCATGTATACTGGTTAAGGTAATGCCAGCTGCTGTAACAAATAAATTTAGTGGTTCAGCACACACAAAAATCTATTTCTCTCACCTATAGTCAATGTGGATGCTCCTAGGCAGCAGGTGACTTTTCAGATGGGAAATTAGAAATGCCCAGGCTCTTCTATCTTGTGGCTCTTTCCATCTTCAACATACTTAATTCCAGGATTATTATGGTTGTCCATATTAAAAAAAAATGGGAAAAGAGGGTTTAAAGTGAACACCTGCTTCCAAGGGTGACATAAATCCCTCTTGCTCACATTCCATCAGCAAGTATTAGTCACATGGCACCACCTAGATGCAAAGGGAGCTCAGAAATATAATCTCAGTGATGACTCCACAAAAATGAGGACTATTAATTTCTTGGTGATTAATCAGCCATCTTTGCCACATCACCTAAGCTGGTAAGTTGACTCTGCAAATCCACGTGGCCAGTATATTCACTTGAACTTTAACCTTAGAGACAGCTTTCAAAATAATTTTCATTTCAGAGATTGGCTGCACTCTTCAACTGGACCAGAAGGAATACAGGGTTGTTTTATAGCAGAGAATGTCCCTGAGGAGCTTAGCTAGGAACTGAATCAAGAGCCAGATGAGTTAAAGGTGCCAGTTGGCTCACCTCTCCTAGCTTGCTCTGCATCTCCTTGCTGGCAAACTCCACTAAAACACAAAGTACAGTTGACCTCACAACCCCAAATCCCTCCTGTAAGGGGGATTTAATACCCAAATGACAGCTCGGCCAAAACAAAGAGTTAGCATCTGGAAGATACCCCCAGATAGTTACAATGGCTTAAATTCATCTCCATCAAGATTTGCTGCCTGAACACATAAGCAAAAAAAAAAAAAATGTTTGGGTATATTTGTGCCAATCTTCTAAACTATTATAGAAACCTCTAGGGGCACAGACATTTAATCACTGTGGAATGGAATGGCTTTTGGGGACAACATGTCTTTGGGTCTATTTCTATTCAAAGTCTTAAAGTGCCTCAAGTGCCTGGCTAGCCTGATGGATTAGGTACTGAACCCCGAGGCTCTTGAGGTCAATGATTTATGGCAGCTGAAAGCTGTGAAATGTCATTCTTCTGAGAGATCCATGTGGCATCCAGTCGATAGAATTAGCAGACACTTGAACATGTATTTTAGCACCAGCTGCTAGGCCCTCTAGAGATATTCAACGTATCCAATGTAAAGCTTCTCAGAAAGGACCATCAGAGTGTCAACAGCATCCAGAGCCAAGGCTAACCTAGCTACCTGTGACATATTTCTAATATTGCAGAATATAATGCTATCAATGGACACCTTATTCCAGTTGCTCACTCCTCCTAAGTCCAGTGAATGAACACTGTTTGAAGAGGAGCGAAGAAATAAAAGTGGATTATCAGCCCAGACTCAACAACCACTCCCGACCCTCTTCAAGCCATTGAAAGAAGAGCCAAGTTCCTTTCTCAACCTGTTCTGGCCCACGTGGATCTAGCTTGTCCACATAAGCTTGAGTGAGAAGTGGAAGAGCCTTCTCCTGGTGTGTGCCACTGCCATCTAACCCCCACGCGTGGAAGGCATCCAGGCCAGCCCACCCCAGCTCTTGCTGGGCCTCACAGTAGCATTTTTGGTCCTTTAGCTCAACTTGCTTAGAATCTTATTTAACAATCTGTTCTAGGCTTGCCTTTTTGGCTCAAGGGCACTCTCCCTCTGTTCCCTCCAGCCCAAAACACCCTTCGTCACATGGCTGTGCACATTAGGTACCGCACTGCGGAGTTACCGACCCTAATCCTATCAGACCAACTAACTGAAATGCTTGCTTATAACACTTGCCCACACAGAGAAGAGAAACAGACACTTCTTTTTCTCTTTTAATCGAGGTAACACTGGTTTATAACATTGCATAAGTTCTAGGTGTACAGCTTTTGACATCTGTATACACTATAGGATGATCACCACCAGTCTACTTTCCACCCACCACCATAGAATTGACCCCTGTACCCTCATCAGTACACAGAACAATATCTCACTAAATACTTAACATCCTGGATTGTCAATGGATGTTCCATCCCAGAAGTCTGAAGTAAGCATTGAGCTACCTATATACTAACCCACCCCATATTGGCTGCTCCCCAGTACTAGGTTAAGATGCCAGACACTTACACAATATCATGAGGAACTAGGCTACAACTGCATTAATAATTATCTGCTTCCACACAGCAAATAATCCAAATGCTTAGCAGCTTAAACAACAGACATATCACAGTTTTTTAAGGGTCAGGAATGTGGAAACAACTTACCTGGATGGTTCTGAATCAGGATCTCTAGGAGACTGCAGTTGGAGACCAAGACAGTGGTCATCGGAGGGGATGGGGAAGGAGACTTCAGTTCCTCAGCACAGGGTCCTCACCACAGAGAGGCTCATAAGCCAGTGTGACTGGACTCCTTCCCTTAAGAGCAAGTGGTCTGAGAGAGAATCCTAGGGTGGAAGCCGTAATCTTTTCATAACCTATTCTGAGAGGAGAGATGCTATCATTTCTGTTCATTAGAAGCAAGTCACTAGAACCAGCCCACATTCAAGGGGTAGGGAATTAAGCTCCAACTCTTGAAGGAAAGAAGATCAAAGAATTTGAACACCTTTAATTAAAACCACTAAAATCACCAAACACCTCCGGAAGGGAGGACAAGTCTTCCTCTGTCCTCCTTCTTCTAAATTCTATTGGGTCCTCAAGGCATCTCCATTTTCCACAGGCCGTTGGTACCCATTTTGTGGGGAAAATCTTGCTCTACATTCCAGTCAGCTCATGGGTTCCAGCCACCTGCCTCACTTTGCTGTCAGTGCCGCTTCCCCGGTTTTACCACTTCCAGCTTAGCCTAAGAGAGTCCTCTGGATTTACCTGATCTACAACCAAGGTTGTTATTCATGTCCTGCACATCTGTGCGAGGAAGAATGTGACACCCAGGATCACGTTCCTGGATGGGGTTTGCCATGCCTCGGTTGGAACTTCATTCCTAACTGCAAAACACTACCACCCTGCATTCCCTTTGCATTTCAGTTAAGCTTCCCACTAAATTGTCTTCTTTATTCCCAGATGACAATGACCTGGATCCTTTCCAAATGGAAGTCCAATATGCACTTCCTGAACACAGAGAAACCCTCATGAGAAAATTTCAGAGAGCAGATCCCCTTACAATTCACCCAGAAATATGTTTAAACCCTTTCCAAGGCTCAAAAAACAACAATGACTATCAGGGAGACAACTTGCTTATACCTGAAAAAAAAATGTGTTCTTTTTACAAAAAGACACTCTACTGAATGGAAGAAAACTTTTGCACCTCATACACCCAACAAAATGTACACGGAACTCATACAACTCAACAAGAAATCAAATAACCTAATTAATAAATTGGCAGAGCTACAGACGGGCAACAGGCACAAGAAAAAATGCACATCATCATTCATTATCAGGGAAATGCAAATCAAAACCACAATGAGATACCCCCTCACACCTGTGAGAATGGTCCATATCAAAAAATCACAAACAGTAACTGCTGGCGAGTGTTCTCAAACTACATGCTCCAACAATCCCTCTCCTATGTATTTCTCTCCCCAAAATGCAAAAACATTCATTCAAAGGGCTAGCACATACAGATCCTAAATAGCTTACAATGGTGGAGGATGAGTGATGCACGTGTACATCTGGAGGTGGAAGTTTTACTCCCAAAATTATAAGGTTATGTAAACAACTGACAAAATCAATAAAATAAAACAATACAAGGCATTATGTGCACAGACACTGATAAGACAATTGGAGATAAAAACATAACTGAAAGGTTTATGTGAGGCCATACACTTTACGCCACTTGATTTATGATTGAGATGGGAGAATGATGTCCATGCATTTAGAATTCAGTTTCTCCCTGTGGTGGCATAGCAGGTCTCGAATAACACCATTTCATTAAAATTTGTTTCATCATAATGTGGACTGAGAAAAACAATCCCAGTCGACTTTGAATGACCTGATTCAAGGACCTTCTTTAGTTCTACATCATTTCACATACAGTTGCAGTTTTCAAGATCTATTGAGGACGTTAAGTGAGGACTTACTCTATTTCTTTCTGCCCCACAGAGAGAATTTGATATCCCCCCCCCTCACTGGCCAAAATCCTTCTCTATTCTCATTTAAGGCAACAGAAGATCATGGTGATGACTTGCCACCTGAGTGACTTGGAACCACTCACAACCTCAGTGTTCTTCAATTTCCTCCTACATAAAATGAGGACAACAGTTTTACCTATAATGTAGGGCTCTCATGATAGGCAAATGGGTTAAATTTTACAGCATTTGAAACAGTGCCTAGTACAAGTGTTTATGGAGTACATAAAATAATGGATCCTCTACATATACAAGGGGAAAAAGAAAAGCGAGGAAAACACATTTCGAGCCACAAATACACTTCTATCTGGAAATGCATGTCTCATATGGACATAAGATAAAAGAGCAAAAGATGGTATAAACACTATCCACATATATAAAGAAGTCACTTTGCAGACTTCCTCTTGATGTAATAGTAAGGCTTGAGGCTCATTGAGGTAGTGCGTGTTTGGAGGTGAAAGTGGTTTAGGGATATAGACAGAGTAGGAGAGTGATTTTTAAATATATGCATATAATAATTATGTCTTAAAATATGTAGAGCTATTTGGTTTTAGAATGTCTTAAATGCCTGCCCCTCATCCAAAGAACCATTCTTCTTCCAGATACTGTTTGGAGTTTTTGATCAAAGAGTTCTCAATTTTTCTAAGAGATATTTCTACATCTTCCCTAAAAAAAGATCTACCTCTTTGAAAAGAATCTGTAAAATCTCTATCTCTTGCCACTACCAAAATAAATACCAGATGGATTAAAGATTTAAATATAAAGAAAAACTAGTTTTAAACTAGTAAAAAAAAAATATATATATATATGCATGTTATGTAATCTCAGTGTGAAGAAAGTCTTCCCAAGCATAACCCCAAGGGCAGAAAATCCATAGGAAAAAATGGGTTTATTAACTAAATAAATATAAATTTTGTATCAAATAGCATAAATACCTTGTAAAGGCAAAAAGAAAACTTGGAAAAATATTTGCCATATAGATGTCAAAGAATTAACATACTCAATATATAAAAAGCTCACAAAAATCAATAATAAAAATGATAATAGAAAAATGAACGTTTCACAAAAGAAAAAATACATATGGGAAATGAAAGTTACCATCACTAACGATGACCGAAGTGCAAATTAAAGTAATGATAAAATGTCACCTTTCTCGTATAAAGTTGGCAAGCATATTAAATGTTTCATGAGTGGGAGCATCAAGTACTCTTATGCCTTGCTGGTGATATTAAACATCACCACCGAAGGGTGGAAATACAGGAGAAACCAAAAGCCTAAAACTTCAGTGTGTCCCACTGTTCTTACAGTACAATTTAAAACCCTTAACTGAACTGTCTGGTCTTTGCCTTAGAATGTGGTCCATCCCCCACATTCTTCCTTTCCTGTCACCTTAGCTTTCTTTTATCTCTTTGAACAGGACCCAGCAATTTTTTTTTTCTGAAATGGGACAGACAGTAAATATTTTAGGCTTTGCTAGGGAGCCATACAGTGTCTGTTGGGACTATTCAAGGTTGCAACGATTCAATTCTGCAGTTGGAGCACAAAAGTAGTTATAGACAATATGCATGTATGTATATAAATGGGCATATTGTCTCCAGATAAAATTTTATTCACAAAAACCGGTCGTGCACCAGCAAGTGTAGTTTCCCCAGCCCTGTCCCCACATTCCCTCCAGTCGCTGGACTTCAGCTCTTCCTATATATGAAAGGCAAAGGTGCCTTTCAAGCATAAGATAGGAAGTCATGTCACACATCCCCCTCCTCCCCACTCCATCACTCAAATCTACTTGGCCTAACTACTCCCTGATCATCTTTCAGATTTCAACTCAAAGGCCACCTCCTCCAGAAAGCCTTCCTTGATGTCTAGATCAACATCAGCTCATCTCCCTACCTGCCCCCCACTATATACTCTCACAGTACAGTATGCTTTTTCTTCAAAGCATTTAACACAATCTGTAACTATGTGTTTAATTTTGTGAGGATGGAAAAATCCTCATAAAATTCTGAATTCTATATAGATAAAGACAGTGACCATTTTTACTATTTTATTCCCAAAGCTTACAAGAGGGCCAATAAATTTATGCTGAATGAATGAATGACATACACCAAATGGTTATCACTGGGCAGTAGGATTATGGGTGATTATTTGTTTTCTCTTTGTGCTTAAATGTGGTTTTTTCCTTGGTTATGTTTTTTGAGTTGCACTCAAATTGCTTTTCCAATTAGGAAAAATAAAAACAGGAAATGCAAATTTTTAAAGCAGGATAAAAACAATGCATCAATAATTGTGAAATGATGACACAGAAATAAGATTTTGGGTAAAAGCGTGATCAGAATGGGTGGAGTTACTCTGGAAGTTCTCCCTGGATGTGATTTTTCAAGCCAGGTCTTCAAATGATGGTCATGGGTAAACTGGCTTAGGGGGAAAGGTGGGCACAGCAGGTGAGGCAACTGGGATGCAGGAAGTTATGTGTTTCTATACTGCTGCATGAAGATGTAAATGAAAAGCACAAAAGCAAAACATTCCAGAGAGACAGAGACAAATAGCACTGAGGAGAGGTCATGGTTTCCACTGAAATGTTTCCCTTTTTTCCTCTTCACCTTGTTTTTGAAAGTGTACAAAATGGCAAAGCCTGGAGAGTGCTCTTGATGTGCTGTCTAAAGAATCCAAAATCACATTTCCAATCAAACTTGAATGCTGAGGCTTAGCTGGGGCTCCGTGGAGACATGTGGTCCCACCTGGGTGACATATCAAATGAAATCTCTCACTACAGAGCACCATGATAATTAAGCTACTTTTTTATAAAGTGCACTGGAATGGCATTTTCTCAAGGATTGTCTGCATGTTGCTCTTAGTCCCTTGAATTTCAGTTCTCTGTCCTTATCCATCAAAAAGACTCACTCCCCAGCTAGAAAAGCGCCAAACATTTTGACCAAGTACTTATCTGCACA
The DNA here is from genome assembly GCF_014898055.3 of Talpa occidentalis. Taxonomy (NCBI): domain Eukaryota; kingdom Metazoa; phylum Chordata; class Mammalia; order Eulipotyphla; family Talpidae; genus Talpa; species Talpa occidentalis. Next base: position 31,266,348 of record NW_023601543.1, read on the forward strand.
ACCACAAAACCAATATCATCAGTTAGAGGAAAACAATTTCCTCTGGCAAGTAGAGACAGCCTAATTGCTTAATCTGACAGGTTATTAATGGTTCAAGCCAACCAAAAGCATAATGGATATTGATAACCACTGGCAGGTTGGACATTTGATGCATACAGTATTGCTGGAAATTACTTACATCAAGGGTTGCCACTGACCGTTAGACTAAATTGTCCAATCTCTGTGGGTTTCATTAAACAGTTCTATCAACTTGATAAAGTGGCAAGCCAGAAAGTTAGCCCATTAACTATAGCTCTAAAAAAAAAAAAAAAAAAAAGGATAACAGGGTGGAGGCTATTTGCAGTATTTATATTCCAAATCAACATGAAAATAAGTCTGCTCTGCAAAATTATACTCTGAATGTTGGGGATGGTCTCCCCCCACTCCCCATTTGATGGTTGAGGGAACCAGGCTTACTCTGAGCCATTACCTGGAAATGACTATAATTTGGGGGAAGTTGACAGTGGCATTGAGTTTCCTGTTCCAGGATGTTCAGGGCCTGATTCATTTCTCACTGGGTTCTTCTTGAGAAAAAGCTGAGTCTCATCCACAACAAGCATACTTCTTGATGCCCCATCTCCCCTTTGAAGAACTGCGGGAGTCAAAAACTGCAACTACCCCAGATTCCCTCCAGGGAGGCTGAATGCAGCCTCCTCTGGGTGGACCCTCCTTTGAGTGGAAAGACTTTGAAGAAGCATGAGGAGCCAGGAATCACCGCTGAGCTACCAAAGGGAAAATCATTCACAGCACACTGAGAGTTTCAACCTACATTCTTCCCTCCTACACATTAATAAACTTTCCCACATGATCGTCACAACAGGAAGCCAAGTCTTAAAGATTAAACTGGATTAGTGTCTTAAAAGAAGAAAAATGGGGCCTCCCCTGGTGGCGCAGGCAGTTGAGCGCAGCACTGTAAAGTTGTCCGCAGCCTCTGCGGCACGAATTCAATCCCAGCTGGCCGGCAAGGGTCCCACATGGCGCCACAGACCTCTCCTGTTGTGCCTGCTGCTCCCCTCAGCAGTGTATTTCATCAGTCTGCCTGTTCTGCTCCCCGCTCTGTCTCTGGTGAATCCTCTCACCCTCCTGCACATCTGGCCTGTACCCCAGTTCTTGTATAAATAAATAAATCTTTTAAAAAAAAAAAGAAGAAAAATGGCTCTATTAAGCACAATAGAATAACTGAGAGACGAAGAACCAAAACAGCAAGAAAATCAACAACAAAAAGAAGCCCTGTCTCCTCCGGAGCAAGTGGAGGCACTGCCCGGGAAGGCCGCTGCCACAGTACTGCGGGGGAGGGGATAGAAACAGTGGCAAAGGGAAGGCAGATGTTGATGTGAGGACAGGTAGCAAAGACACTTAGGCAGTAGAATCAATGGCTCTTAGTTACTGATGGAGAAGAGGGCATTGAGCGAGAAGTCTAGGGCTGTGATGCTAACACACAATTTTTCAAATAAAATTTAATGAATTAAAACAACCTGATTAAAAACAGGCAGAGGAGCCGTACAGACATCTCTCCAGAGAAGACATGCAGATGGCCAACAAGCACATGAGAAAAGGTTCATCATCACTTACCATCACAGAAATGCAAATCAAAACCCCAATGAAATACCACTTTACAGGGCCTCCCCGTGGCGCAGCGGTTGAGCGCTGGGTTGCGAAGCTGCCCGCAGCCTCTGCAGTGCCGGTTCGATCCCCGGCTGCTCCCCGGTCACCGGAGGAGGGTCCCACATGGCGCGCAGACCTCTCCTGCCGCCCGCTGCTCCCCTCAGCAGTGTACTTCGGTCCTTCTGCCTGCTCTGCTCCCTGCTCTGGCTCTGGTGAATTCTCTCACCCTCCCGCACTTCTGACTGTACCCAGTGCTTGTATAAATAAATTAATTAATTAATTTAAAAAAAAAAAAGAAATACCACTTTACACCTGCAAGAATGGCCCATATCGAAAACACCAGAAACAGCTATTGCCGAGGGTGTGGAGAAAAGGGGGTCTCATCCACGTTGGTGGGAATGTGAATTGGTGCAGTCACTATGGAAAACATTATGGAAGTTCCTTGAAAAATGAAGAATAGAGATACCATATGATCCAGCTATCTCACTTCTAGGTATTTATTCAAAGAATATGAAGATATGTGCACCCCTATGTCGATGACAGTATTAGTCACAATAGCCAAGATATGGAAATAGTCTAAATGTCCTAAAATACTACTCTTACATGGAATATAAAGAAAAAAAAACAAAAAAAGAAACAAGCAAAACAAAGCAAACTCTTATATACAGAGAACAGATACCAGAGGGGAAGAGGGTAGGGAGGTGGGTGGAGCAGGCTGTTATATGGATGGATGGATGGATGGATGTTATATGGATGGATGGAAACCAGGCTTCTGGTGATGCGGGATGCAGTGTATATAGAGGTCGAAGTATAATGCTGTACAGCTGAAAATTTTATGTCAAAATAAACAAAAGTTTATTTTAAAAAGGTAAATGAAAGTGCCTTCATAGCGCAGTAGGCAGCGCAACAATTTCATAAAAAGTTAAATGAGTTAATATCTGTAAAGCACTTTAGTACATTGGCTGCCCCATTACACAAGCTACGAAGGTGGCTACAATCAGTCTTCTCTTCCCAGCCAAACTAGCAGTGTGAAATGCCCAGGGTAAACGGGACATGGGAGAAGACATGTCACGTTCAAGAGAGTTCCTAAGTCTGTGATGTTAACAGTCTGCACTGTGCCACCTCCCATGTCTGCCCTCCCCAGTCATGCAGGTAACTGGCTGGGGATGGTGCTGTGGCCTGTCTACCAATAACTAGCGTCCAAGTGCCACTTTACCTGGACCCAGTGCTTTTACACCTCACTTCCCCTGACCCTCCACGAACCCCAAAAGGTTGGCAGAAGTGAGGGGCTGTTTCTGCACATCATGATGCTCACTGCTTTCTCCAACTCCAAGCGAGGATCTGTGGGAATAAGAATCAGGGTTTCAACCACTGGGACCGAACAACCTGGTCATGAGACCCAAGTCCACCATTGTGTGACCTTGTGAAGTAAGGTCACCTCTCCAAGTCTCCTTTATTGCATCTGCAAAATGGGGGTAGTAATGGTGCTTTCATCTGAGAGTTGCTGGGAGGCTCCAAAGAGGTAACACACAGAGAGCCCTTAACACAGTGTCTAGCCCTGTCTTCAAGAAACAAGTTATACATAGGATGGTTTGAACGCATGGGCACACAATAAATGGAAAAGAGTTTTAAATAGTGAAGGCAAGAGTTGAGGTGTTAAGATCTGTAAAATCGTGGGATTTTTTTTTTCCCTTCAAAAAAATAGCTAGAACACCGTGTGCACAGAGAGATTTGCGCAGCCATAGGCTCTGTTCTAAGACAGGAGCAGAGAGCTCTGATGGTGAAGAGGAAAAGGTACCAAGGAAGAACAGCTCAAAATAGATTCAGGAACCCGTCGCTTGGCCTGGAAACCTGAAAACTCCGAAGTCGGTTCCTCTGAATATTATTTCCCGATTCAAAAATATGAGCTCAATTACGTTAGGTTCAAAAAACTCTGGCATGATCTGCAAACAGCTGGGCTTTTGCTATAAATTCCCTGCTGTGACCGAAGCATAATGAAGCTGGGGCTTTTTTCATGTGCGTTTTTTTTAACCAGTGTGAGAAAAATATAGCTCTAGAAAGTGAAGAAATGCAACTGCCCCTGTTAAACTCTATTTAAATCTATTTCAATCCAGAAATGGCAAGTCCTTGCCAGTCAAAGCCAACTTGACTTCTCAAGCATCCCAGTCGTGCCAAAAGGGGGCAGGCACGCAGGCTCAGCAAAAATAAGACTGTAGCTGTAAAAGCCGGACAGGCTTGCTTCTCTGCTCCAAACCCTGCACCTAGGCTGCTTGCTTACCGCCACCGCTGTGCAGCTCCTTAAAGAGGCCCTCAAATGGCCTGCCTGGGGGACAGCTGGGCTTGGCTCGCGAAGAAATGCACTAAGGCAAATGCATCTCCACCTGGGTCAGTGGCACCTCTTGGTGGTTCCCAAGGTGGGGCTGTTGAGGACGTGCTTCCTTTAACTTGATGTCTTTCTGGATCACAAAGGACCCATCCAAGAGATGAGAGGGGAGGGTGAGAAACTCAATCCAAAACAGCCGTATCGGATGGTTTCACTCATCTGTGGAACATAGACAAACCGAACGAAGGGTCAGGAAAAAGGCAAAACTTGAAAGCTGACCATAGATCTGAGGCCTACAGCAGGGGCAGGGAGGGAGAGGGGTCACAGCAGGGGAGGGATGAGCACAAAGGATTATGGTGATGGCTCAGGGGGGACAGGGTAGTGGGAGAACTATGGGGACCACAGTTGAGGGGAGAAATCAAATGCTGTCCAAAAATCAACAACAATGTAAGAAAAGAAATATAAAAAAAAATTAATTTTAAATTAAAAATAAAATAGCCATGGCATGGTGCTGCCTGAGGCGTGAGGGAGGGCTCCAGCCCCTGGCCATTGGAAAGGAACTGCCTGCAGTGATAAGGCTTGCTCTGGCCACTCAAAACATTTCACCCGACAAAACAGTGCTCATATTTTTGGGGACTGTCTCATTCAAGCAAATACTTTATGGTGACAATTAAAATAATTTGCTCAGACCAAGATTACTGATTAGTAGAGAATGTATATGTGTATATTTATATATATTTACATATATTTATATATACATGCATATTTATATATGTGTGTATATATATATATATATATATATATATATATATATACATGCATATTTAGACACAATTCCTGTACTGGTAACTGTCTTTTCATGTATCATACCTCACCACTTTCATTATCTGTAGGTGTGTGGAAGTCCCCAGAAGCTGAATGACTGTGATATATTGGAAACAAGCCTTGTGAGAGCTGAGTTCAAATCTTGGTGCCACACATAGTAGTTCTATGCCATTGACACAGTTTCAGGACCTCTCTGCACCCCAGCTGGTTCATCTGTGTAAGAGAGATGCTTGCAAGGTAAGGAAAGTCTGTATAGAAGTGGGAGAGGTGAACGTGAGATGTAAGAAGCCACAGGATGCATAGAGATCTCTCTAGAGCATGCATTTCACTCAAAGGGAAATAACAAAATTATTAGTAAATTATTAGTGAATCAAAATAAACCCAGAAATATAGCGTAAAATGCAAAATTCTCATGATTTTTTTTTTAAAGCATGAGGCTTCAAAAGAAATATGTGCTGATGTAAGGTAATACACAGAGAAAGCTCCTGGTTCTTACTAGGTACACAATATTCATTAAACATCATTATTGATTCTTGCATATCTTTAGGTCAAATAAAAACAGAGAAGGGTTCTATTAATCAAGATCAGTTTTAGTTTTACAATGCATAATTTCCCAAGAGACAAATTACAGATAAAACTGCCAGAAGGCAGGGACCACATCTGCCTAACTTTGCATGTGACCTATTCTTTTGATAAAAAGAGTGAACAAATTTCACAAGTGCTTACATGATCTGGCCCTGCCTACCTTATTTCTGCGACTTCCCATTTTTCAAACTCTAAGTGCTGGTAATCACAGCTTTTGCACATCCCTTAGCTAGCTGAATTGCTTTACAACTCTGGGTAAGAAATTCCCTCTTGCTGGCTTCTATTTTCCATTTGGTTATGAGATCATGTGCTGAGAATGAAAGAAGAGGTTGTGGGGTTTCCCTGAGGAAACCACTGAAGTTTTGAAATAGTCTCTGTGGGGAAACAACCCGGAAAATACAGTGAAAGTAACACCTTCAGATGCCAGCAAAAGAGAACTCTAATCTTCTAGTTCCAACAGGTAAAAAGTCTGCTTGGGAGCCAGAGAAAGTTAGGGCCACTGTGAGAAGTACACGCTGGGAAGGGACCAACCACTCCAGTATGTATCCAGAACAGAGACATGAGACTCTCCTAGCCTAGAGGACTTGAGGGAGACCCCCAACATGATTTACAAGGCACTTCAGGTTCTGGTTAAACCACATCTTGTTCCCCAGGAAATCTTATGTTCCAGTCCTGCTCTCTATCACCCATTAACCCTTGTCCATTCTGCCTGCTTCCCTGTTCTCTGTCTTGCTCTAACGACCAACATCAGTTAGCCTTTAGATCTCAATTTTTTCATTCCTTCATTCCTTCAATAAACATTTACTAAAGTCTTCCATGTGCTGGTCACGGGAGATCAAACAATGAACAAGAAATATGAGATGGGCCTCCCCTGGTGGCGCAGCGGTTGAGTGCTGGGCTGCGAAGCTACCCGCAGTCTCTGCAGAGCCGGTTCGATCCCCGGCGCAGGCGAGGGTCTCACATGGTGCGGCAGACCTCTCCTCCCCTCAGGAGTGTATTTCATCGGTCTGCCTGTTCTGTTCCCCGCTCTGGCTCTGGTGAATTCTCTCACCCTCCCGTGCTTCTGACTGTAACCAGTGCTTGTATAAATAAATAAATAAATAAATAAATAAATAAATAAATAAATAAATAAATCTATCTTTTTAAAAAAAGAAATATGAGATGCCTGCCCTCTGAGAGCTTACAGTCTAGGGGAGAAAGACAAATGAGAAAATAAGTAATCAAGATATTTTTAGAAAATGAACCAAGTAAGTGACAAGATTAGTTGGTTGACTTAAACTGAATACAAGTGTGGTGGGATGAATGGTGGCCCCCAGAAGATATGTCTATTCAACCTCAAAAGTTACTTTATTTAAAGAGTTTTTGCAGATGTAATTTAAGTAAAGATATCAAGGTGTCTTGGTATCATCTTGATATCTTTAGATCAAGGTATCAAAGATATCATCTTCTTGGATTAAGATGGGGTCTGGGGGCCACCCTGGTGTCTCAAAGGGTTAAGACACAACCTATGAAGCTGTCCACAGCCTCTGCAGCACAAGTTCAATCCCTGGCCAGGGAGCTACCCACATGGCACAGCAGACATCTTCTGACTCGACATCTTCTGAGGAGAGCACTGCTGCTCTCCTCAGCAGTGTATTTCAGTCTGCCTCATCTGTTTCCCACTTTGTCTCTGGTGAATCCTCTCACCCCCCCCCACACCTCTGGCCTGTACCCCAGTTCTTGTATGCATAAATAAATAAATCTTCAAAAAAAAAAAGATGGGGTCTAAATTCAATGATGAGCTTTCCTTACAAGACAGAATAGGAGATGATACAAACACAGAGACCCAAAGGAAGTCCATGTGAAGATGAAGGCAAAGACTAGGGTGATGCTGCCACAAGCCAAGGAATTCCAGGAGCCACCAGAAACTGGGAGAGGAAAAGAAGGATTCTCCTCATTTGAGCCTTCAGAGGGAGCATAGCATGGTTGACACCTAGATTTTGGACTTAAGAGTCTCCAGAATTGTGAGCATAATTTTCTATTTTAAGTCAACTGTGGTAATTAGGTATGGCGGTGTTACGAAACTGAAGCAACAGTGAAAGTTTCCCATGAGATGATTTTTAAGCTAAACTTTGGATGAGAAGAAGTAGTGAGCTACAGGAAATTCTAGGGAAAGTGCACTCTAGTCAAAGAAAAGCAAGTGCAAACATCCTGAGGCAGGGACAAGCTTGACCTGTTCCAGGAACAGAAATAAGACCAGCACAACTGGACACAGGCAGAAGAGAAGTTGATGAAGGGGAAGGTCATGCAGCGTTAATAGCCATAGTAAACAATCCGGTGTTTGTCTATGTGCAATGCGTGGATTTTGAGCTTTCCATCACATTTAGAACAAAACCTAAATTCTGTACTATAAAATAAAAAAGCCTCCAAGATTTGACCCAGGCATACCACTGTCCTTCTTGCTTACTTTATTCCATCCTCACTTGCTATTTTCAATAAGCAAAGCTATTCCTTCCTACAGAGTCTTTGTGTTTTCTGTTTCTTCTGTCCTAGAATGTTCTTCCCCCAGATTTTTACTTGCCTAGCTCCTTCAAGCCATTTAGGTATCACCTCACATGGCACCTCTTCAAAGAAGTCCACTCTATGGCACAGCCATTTACCCTTTCAATGAACCCTGTTTTATTTTTTTCATGTTTCTCATCACTTTTGTAATTATTTTCGTTGTTTTTTGGATGTCTCTCTTCCTCATGTGATTGTAAGATCCACAAAGGCAAGAACATCTGAACTGTACTTTTAAGATGAACAGGAGTCTACCCAGTGGATAAGGGAAAAAAATGAATGTCCCAAGAATTGAAAAACCAGCTACTTCAGGACTGCTGGGGAACACAGAAAGATCAGGTAAGGGAGATGGGGAATGGCGGAAGATGAAGAGACTGCATTTTTAAAAATAACCCTTTGACTGCTGAAATGTGGTAGCTCAGCCGCGTGAAATGAGAGACCATGTAGTCATTCAGGACTATGTATTGACAACCACTACATGGCAGGTACCGTTGGGGATCTCCCCCAGAACAAAACAGACAAAACCTTGTGTCCTCTTGTGTACCTATTAGGTAGCAACTGCAGGAGATAATGGTGACTTGCACTAGGGGTGAGACATTGGAGATGTAAAGAAGTGGTCACATTCAGGATGTGCTTTTTGAAGCAGTGGAGTAGACAGGTCTTGGTGATGGGTAGGATATATTGGACATCACTTTTTCCAAAAGTCTTCCTGAGACTCCCAATATTAGATTAGGTATCAGAACGCCCGATGTTTACCCCAGTTTTACACACCCTGTAACAAATATTTGTTCACTTATCTTACCTGTATCTATCACATTATATCAGAACCCATGACATAATGCTTGTCACAGAACACATACTCATTAAATGTGTTAAGTAAATAAGCATATTTAATATTAATAATATTTACTGCTATATTATAATTTGTATGTGTGCATATATGTATACATATGCATGTATGTATATGCCAGGTACTTTATCAGGGTAATATTCCTTGCCTATCCAGTATAAGCCTTTTTTAATGTGATAAAGCTTTATTTTGGTCTTTCAGGGCTGCAAAAAGTTCCTTTCTAGATTGATAAAACAACCTGTTTAAACTATGAAAATGGATTCCTTGGATGTCTTTCTCTTGTCTTATTGCTCTGGCTAGGACTTCCAGTATTATATTGAAAAGCAGTGGTGAAAGTGGACATCCTTGTCTTGTTCCAGATCTTAATGGAATTGCTTTCAGCTTTTCACCATTGAGAATGATACTGGCTGTTGGCTTGTCATATACGGCCTTTATGATGTTGAGGTACGTTCCTTGTATTCCAAGAATTTCAAGGGCTTTTATCATGAATGGGTGTTGCACTTTGTCGAAAGCTTTCTCAGCATCTATTGATATTATCATATGGTTTTTATATTTCTTTGTTGATGTGTTGGATAACGTTGATTGATTTTCGGATGTTAAACCATCCTTGTGTCCCTGGAATGAATCCTACTTGGTCGTGGTGAATTACCTTATGGATACACTGTTGGATTCTGATAGCTAAAATTTATTGAGGATTTTTGCATCAGTGTTCATTAGGGAGATTGGCCTATAGTTTTCTTTTTTTGTGTTGTCCTTGTTCGGTTTTGGTATTAGTGTAATGTTGGCTTCATAGAACGTGTTAGGTATTATACCTTCCTTCTCAATTTTTTGGAAGAGTTTGTGAAGGATAGGTACCAATTCGTCTCTGAATGTTTGGTAGAATTCATTTGTAAATCCATCAGGTCCTGGGCTTTTGTTTTTGGGAAGGTTTTTGATTACCATTTCAATTTCGCTAATTGTAATTGGTCTGTTTAGGTATTCTATTTCTTCTTTATCTAGCTTTGGGTGATTGTAGAGTTGTAGGAATTTGTCCATCTCCTCTAGATTGTTAAACTTGTTTCCATATAACTGTTCATAGTAGTTATTAATAATTCTTTTGATTTCTGCTGTGTCCGTTGTGATTTCTCCTCTTTCATTTATTATCCTATTTATTTGTGCTTTCTCCCTTTTTGCCCTTGTGAGCCTGGCAAGGGGTTTATCTATTTTATTTATTTTTTCGAAGAACCAGCTCTTGGTTTCATTGATCTTTTGGATTGTTTTTTTAGTTTCGATTTCATTTATTTCTGCTTTGGTTTTTATTATTTCTTTTCTTCTACTGGTTTTGGGGCTTTTTTGTTGTTCTTTTTCTAGATCTTTGAGTTTCGAGATTAGGTTGTTTCTTTGAGTTCTTTCTTGTTTCTTGATGTGAGCATCTATTGCTATATATTTTCCTCTTATTACTGCTTTTGCTGCATCCCATACATTTAGGAAATTGGTGTCCTCCTTGTCATTCAATTCAAAGAATTTTTAATTTCTTCTTTTATCTTCTCGTTAGTCCAGTGGACTTCCAGTAGTGTGGGTTTCAATCTCCACGAGGTAGGAGAATACCTTGCCTTCTCTTTATGGTTTATTTCTAGTTTGATGCCTTCATGGACATCCAAGGAATCCAAATAGGAAAAGAAGAAGTCAAACTATCACTCTTTGCAGATGATATGATAATATACATAGAGAACCCCAAAAACGCCACAGAAAAACTAATTCAACTCATCAATCAGTTCAGTAAAGTGGCAGGATACAAAATCAACACGCAAAAGTCAGTAGCCTTCCTATATACAAACAATAAATCTGAAGAAGAAGAAATCAAAAAAACCATCCCTTTTAATATTGAAACAAAAAAAATCAAATATTTGGGAATAAATCTAACAAAAGAGGTAAAGGACCTATACAAAGAAAACTATAAAACACTGTTAAAAGAAATAGAAGAAGACACAAAGAAATGGAAAGACATCCCCTGCTCATGGATTGGGAGAATAAACATTATTAAAATGGCCATCCTACCAAAAGCAATATACAGATTCAATGCTATTCCAATCAAAATTTCAATGTCATTCTTCAAAGAAATAGAACAATTATTGATGAAATTCATATGGAATCACAAAAAACCCCGAATAGCCAAAGCTCTCCTGAAAAAAAAGAAGGGAATGGAGGCATCACACTCCCAGACTTCAAACTCTACTACAAAGCCATAATCATCAAAACTGCATGGTATTGGAACAAGAACAGACATACAGACCAATGGAATAGAATAGAAAATCCAGAAATAAACCCACAGATTTATGGTCAACTAATCTTTGACAAAGGAGCAAAGACTATGCATTGGAGCAAAGAAAGTTTGTTCAATAAATGGTGCTGGGAAAACTGGGTCGCTACATGCAAAAGAATGAAGCTTGACCACTACCTCACACCATATACAAAAATCAACTCGAAATGGATTAAAGAACTAGACATAAGACCTGAAACCATAAAATACATAGAAGGAAACATAGGCGAAACACTACGTGATTTGCATATCAAAGACATCTTTACAGACACATCACCCAAAGCAGTGATATTGAAGGCAAAGATAAACAGCTGGGACTACATCAAATTAAAGAGCTTCTGCACAGCAAAAGAGACAATAACAAAAACAAAGAGAAACCCCACCAACTGGGAGAAAATTTTTGCACCCAACACTAATGATAAAGGACTGATCACAAAAATCTGCAAAGAGCTGATGAGACTCAACAACAACAAAGAAAATAATCCAGTCAAAAATGGACAGAGGAACTAAAAAGAAACTTCTCTGAAGAGGAAATGCGAATGGCCAACAGGCATATGAAAAAATGTTCAACATCACTTGCAATCAGGGAAATGCAAATCAAAACTACCATGAGATACCATCTTACACCAGTGAGAATGGCACATATTAAAAAAGATAGCAACAACAAATGTTGGCGAGGTTGTGGAGAAAAAGGAACTCTCCTGCACTGTTGGTGGGAGTGCAAACTGGTCCAACCACTATGGAGAGCTGTGTGGAGATTTCTGGACCTACTAAACATAGAGCTTCCACAGGATCCAGCAATTCCACTCCTAGGTATTTACCCAAAGAACACAGAAACATCAATTCCAAAGAACACCTGCACCCCTATGTTTATAGCAGCACTGTTTACAATAGCTAAGCTTTGGAAACAGCCCAAATGCCCAAAAATAGATGACTGGATCAAGAAGATGTGGTACATATATACCATGGAATATTACTCAGCATTCAAAAAAGATAAACACATGCAATTTGCAGCAACATGGATGACGCTGGAAGGGATCATGCTCAGTGAAATAAGCCAAAAAGAAAAAGAAAAATACCGGATGGTCTCACTCATAGCAGGGATCTAGAAAACTTAAATAAGGGACCAGGAAAATGAATAACTATAAGAAAGTGAAAATCAAAATCAACAAAAACTATGAACCAGAGACACTTTTTGGGGGGTGGGGGGCGGGAGGGGAGGGATTGGGGTCAGAATGGGGGGATTGCAATTGTATGGGGAATATAAAAATAAAATTTATTAATTAAAAAAAATAAATAAACTATGAAAATGTGCACAACATTACAAAACTAAAAGATCAAGATTATAAATGTAGCATCAGCAAAGCACCACTATAAGAAATCAGGTATTGAAGCAGGCTGCTAGGACATTTAAAAGGTCAGTGGCCAAAAGCTCTCTGCACCTTTAGGTACTAGCCAATGCAGTACTGTAGAACCTGTCTCAGCTCAGAAATTACTTTAGAAATAAATGTTAATAGAATTCAAGCTTACAGGGTCCCAAAGAGCCAACAAAATTCAGCATTAAAGGGGAAAAATGTCACCTGCAACTACACATAGACCCTAGAAAGTAATGACTCTTGCTGTTACCCTAAAAGCCATCATTCTACATTTCTGACTACAAGTATCTGGTACTACCTAACTTCTCCAGTTACCCGGTGGAAGAGGAAAGCTCGGTTATCAGTCACTGACATGTGGTGATTGGCTTCGTATCTACCTTTCCGATACAAAGGATTAGGTATAAATGGCATTGTGTCCTTCGGTGCTTGAGAGTCCCTTGTCCAGAGTTAAATCCAATGGCAGCAGCCAAGAAAGCCCTAGAGAAACAAGGAGCTCAGTTAGGTGTGAATTTGGCTCATGAACTCAAGTCCTTTACCCCTCTCTTTGGCTAAAGCTTTCAAAGCACTCTCCACCCAGGTGAGTGACCATCATTTGACAAGTGAGGGAACCAGGAAAGGAATCATCTATCGGCTCCACAGGGTCACACAGCAAACTAAAGTAAGTACAGCTGAGACTAAATCTCAGGAGCCATGGCTTCTGATTCTCAAGAAAGGATTAGGGGGAAAAAAAAAACTTGGAGACTCAATAATTAAGATCTTCATATGACTAACTATTCCCCTGAAGAAATTCCAGCTTGTTCAAACCCAATGTTCCTAAAAGCCCACCTTCTCCATAAGGAATTCCTACATTGATCATAGAAGAGGGGATGGCTTCTCCAGTTTCCTTGCTTTTGTCTCGCCCCACAAGTGAAATTTCCATAAATCTATAGGATACCTCATCTTATTAGCATACATGATTTCAACATTAATTATTCTGATATCTGTGTCATAACCTATGGTCAAAACAAAGAGGAATCACATGCATTGAGAAGGACATAGCATCACTTTTGCCCTAAATGCACAAGCTTAACCTCATCAGGAAGAAAGCTCAGACAAATCCAAATTCAGGGGCATTCTATAAAACAATTAGCAAGCACTCTTTAAAAATGTCAAGGTCACAAAGGCAGGAACTATTTTCGGATCAAGAAGACTAAAGAGGGCCTCCCTGGTGGCACAGGCGGTTGAGCGCAGTGCTGTGAAGCTGTCCACAGTGTCTGCAGCGCAGGTTCGATCCCCAGCGGCCGCGGAGATGCCCACATGATACAGCAGACCTCTCCTGCCTCTCCTGCTGCTCCCCTCAGCAGTGTATTTCATCAGTCCGCCTGTTCTGTTCCCTAAGCTGTCTCTGGTGAATCCTCTCACCCTCGCGCACATCTGGCCTGTGCCCTGGTTCTTGTATAAATAAATCAATCTTAAAAAAAAAAAAAAGAGTAAGACTAAAGAGCCATAACTAAATGCAATACAATGAAAGATACTGGATTGAATCCGGTACTTACATTCTCTGTAAAAGATGTTTGCAAATTTGAATGAAGTCTAAATATTAGGAAATACACTGTACCACTTTGCCAGATCTTAATTATTGAGTCCCCAAGTTTTTCCCCCTAATCCTTTCTTGATAATTATGATTGTAGAGGAGGCTATTCTTGTTTTTATAAAATGCACACAGAAGTATTTGAGAATAGCAGCACTATGTCTGTAACTTAAACAGGTCCGGAAAAAAGTACATATTTATAATTAGAGAGAGAATGATAAAGTAAATGTGGTAAAATGTTAACTTGGGGGGAATATGGGTGGAACCCGTTTTGGAATTATCTGTACTATCTTTGAAACTTTTCTGTAAATCTGAAGTTACCCTGAAATTTAAAAGCTTACAATACCCACGGTCATCAACCCTTGTCCCCCTAGTATATTTTACATGGGAAATCCACACACAAATCATCTGTTTCCATAGAGGTAGCTCCAGTTAGCCTAAGGAGCATATAATATTTAAATCTAAGAGATAATCTAAGTTCACTTTATTTTCAAAAATAGACCTAAGCCATGCAGCACTGTGAGGAGGAAGCGATGAGGGAAGTCCAAAATAAATCTGACAAGATTATTCCAGGGCTGCTATGCCAATCAGCTTGAGAATTGGCACCCTAACGGGAAGAATGCCAGCTCTGCACAAATTGCCCTGCTGCCTGCCTACCAACCCACCAAGGAATGGCTCAGATTCTGAGACGTCTGTCCAGAGCACCAGCTTCCATCAAAAGCCATGGTGGCAGTACTGCGTTTGGCCACCTGAGGGCGTGCTAAAATTACTTTTCTAATTCTGAGATTAGCAGGCGCCGAGGCACGCGGGGAGGTGCGAATCCCAGGCACCTTCAGGTGGTGTCACAGACTCCTGGAGGGGGCAGAAAAGAGAAGAGAGGCGGTTCTGATATTAGCAAAACTGTTGTCTACAGAGTTCAGCTTTAGTGTCTGTTACCTGCATTACTGGCTCCCTTTCGCCTGATTGTGGCTTTCTACACACCCAGATGCTTTATTCTTACCAAGATAGCCAGGCCTCCTCTGTCTCTTGTACCTTCCTCTTTACAGTGTTGCCCACACACTCACTTCCACTCAGGTGTAAGACTGACAACCATGACAATCGCCATAGCAGAACACAGCCCTCTCTGGGGAGATCCGCATGTTGACAGGAACTCATGCCTTCAACTATTGGATCAGACTCAGATTAGAAATTCACCCCTCAAAGCTGGTGAAGGAGAAGGTGGGAACAGCTAGGGAGCAGCCTTTATTCCTCTCCTGAAATCATACCTTGAGTGCTGAAAGGGAGCCTGATTATTACCCAGTCGGGCAAGGAAACGAGGTGCCTGGGATTTGGGCGGGGCAGTAGATATTCTTGTTCAAGGTCGAACACTGGACTGTAGGAGGGTGCTGGCTGCCTGGCAGAGAGGCAGATGGAGTGAAGTAAAACAGTCACGACTAGGGAACTTGGCAAACCCCCGGTTATCACAACCTAAGAGATGTTGAGCAATACAACAGGAAAACAAAGACTGTAGCAACCTTTTTGTAGCTACCTCCCAAAAGAATCTCCTTTATTTTATAGCAGAGAGGAAAGCTGGGTGTGCTAGAGCTATCCCAGCAGTTAGGACTTCTGGGGAAACTGGTGGCATCATAAAGTTGAGGTCTATTAAAAGGAACATTCGTTTCCTAAAATAACGTTCTTTCAAAAACATCCAGGGTCCATAAGAGAAATGGACTATCAACGTGCATTTGAAATCACCAATTTAATAAGTTGCACACAGATCCATCTATTCATTCTGATGATTACAAACTTAGATTTTAGATGCTTTAAAAGAAATTTGATTAAAGCCTGTCTGTTTTTCCTCATGTGTCTCTGTGCATGAACTTCAAGAATCATCCATCAGGTTCTGAGCCCCCAACAGCCCCCCCCACCCCGCCCCCAGCCAGCTACTTTGCCGCGGCCTGAGCCCCTACTCTCCACTAGGTGCCACTCTACAGCCCAACTGCCTTCCCAGGAGGCAAAGCAATGTCTTGTTTACCCAAAGTGGAGAAATTATATAATGAAATGCTCTAGACCACAAACTTCTGGAGGGCAGGCATGTGCCTCTTCCATTTGTGAGCCTGTACCTTGTCGTCATTCTTTGTCATCCATACCTTGTTGGATTCTTTCGGTCGCCCACATTCCCAGTACCACACACTATGAATAACTAAATACATTGTGAGTTTGTGGTGGTGTTTTATATTTTCTTTTTTAGAATTTGTGACATAGAATTTGTGACACTTCATGCTGACAAAAGTCATCACATACTCCAGTCAAATTATTATTTAAATCCCACTCAAAGTCACTTCCTAAATCTACAAGAAGCAAATAGTTAAGGCTGCCAAACTCCACCTTTGGGAATGTACTTGCTTCTGCACCAAAATTTTCAGTATTATGCACCTTATAACTTCCAAATAATCAACTTCCAATTAATTACAACATATAGGCCCTTAAGATCCACAGCATGAATATTCTTTTTTTAAAGATCTATTTTTATGTATTTATGCGTGCAAGATGCATAAATGGGGTGTAGGCCAGAGGTGCAGGGGATGAGAGGATTCACCAGAGACAGAGTCGGGGGAGCAGAACAGCAGATATATGCTGCTGAGGGGAGCAGTGGGCAAAACAGGAGAGGTCTGCTGCGCCATGTGGGTCAGCTCCCTGGCTGGGGATCGAACTCGTCCTGCAGTGGCTGGCAATAGCTTGATAGCGCTGAGAATTAACCCCTTGCACCACCAGAGAGGCCCTCCCCCACAGCATGAATATTCTTTTATAACTAAAAGCTGAATAATATAACAAACAAAAACAACTGCAATTTGTCTCAGGAGACCTGGATGTAAAGGATCACATCCATGGGTTGATGACTAAGCCAGGCATGAGGGCCTGGTACTTTTTCTCACTTTCCCTCCTGTCTGCCAGGACACTGCTTGTGTTTCAGGTCTCAGCTCAACAGTCAGTTTGTCATCTAAGAAGCCTCTGTGAAGACTTTCTCTTTCACAGAACTTCCCAGTTGCCAGTAGATTTGTCCAATATTTTCCTCTGCCCATGATCCTGCTGTGCCACTGCAGACTTCAGGCAAATCCCTAAGGGCCCCTCCTCCCCTTATATTTGTCCTCTCAGGCATCTGTCACCTCTGCCAAAGATCAGGTTGTATCTGTCTTTGTAGTGCCTCTTCCTAGCTCAGCACCTGGCATCCATAAGCCCTTAGTGCATGTCCATATATTGCTGTGCTTTCATAATTATGCATTGCATACGCCCAGGTGCCCGCTCCTTTCATCCTAGCCTTGTAATTGATTCTATGGTTGAAGCTAAACCCCAAGTCCAGTCTTCACACACTCTGTCCGGCAGAGGGAGCCCTAGAGCCCTGCACATTGCTGGGGCGGTCTGGCAGATTACCTCTCCAAACTGCAACCTTTAGAAGTATCGTCAGGGGGAAAAAATAATAAAAATACAAAACAAAACAAAACAAAACCAGGCAATTATAAATCAGAGACATCCTGCAGGGGAGGAGGAGGGAGAGGGATCAGAAAGAGGGAGGGAGGAGCTCAGGGGACTGTGGTGATGGTGCACGGGTGCATCGGTGAAGGAAACTCTATGGAGACTACACCGGGGTGGGGGGAAGCAAATATTGTTTTAAAATTAACAGTGATATAAAAAATATATAAAAAATAAAATGAAATAAAAAATAAAAAGAAATAAATTTTTTAAAAAGAAAGGAATGTCCTCTCCCCCTGCTCCTGAAAACTTGCTTATTGTCAAGCCCAGTGCAACTCTCTATCCACACATGGCCATTGAGCAGGCTCTGGAAGGACAGACCCAGCAACAGCGATGTGTCTCTCCCAACAAGAGATGTTCAGTTTGTAATATGAAACATTAGGTGAACAGCAGATTAGCCAAGAACAACAAACAAGGCACCGAAATCCCAAGGAGAATAAAAATTATCTATTGTTCTCAGTGTGGTCATAGATAACACGATATGAGTGCTGACAGTGCCAGGCCCAATGCTAGGTGCCTTGGCCATGATTTCATCTTCAAAACAATCCTCAGAGGTAGAAACCATTTCCATCCATGTGTCACACATAAGGAACCTGAGGCTCAAAGGGGTTAATGGAACTTGCTTGTTCACCTGGATAGTAAATGGTGAAGCCAGGATTCAAAATTCAGTTTTTTTTTTTTTAAACTGACTCTTCATGTTCCTAAACCACTGAGCATTTTTTTTTAATAATAAATTTTATTTTTATATTCCCATACAATTGCAGCCCCCCCATTCTGACCCAATCCCTCCCCTCCCCCCCCCCCCTAAAAGTGTCTCTGGTTCATAGTTTTTTGTTGATTTTGATTTTCACTTTCTTATAGTTATTCATTTTCCTGGTCCCTTATTTAAGTTTTCTAGATTCCTGCTATGAGTGAGACCATCCGGTATTTTTCTTTTTCTTTTTGGCTTATTTCGCTGAGCATGATCCCTTCCAGCGCCATCCATGTTGCTGCAAATTGCATGTGTTTATCTTTTTTGAATGCTGAGTAATATTCCATGGTATATATGTACCACATCTTCTTGATCCAGTCATCTATTAGTGAGAATGGCACATATTAAAAAAACTAGCAACAACAAATGTTGGCGAGGGTGTGGAGAAAAAGGAACTCTCCTGCACTGTTGGTGGGAGTGCAAACTGGTCCAACCACTGTGGAGAGCTGTGTGGAGATTTCTGGACCTACTAAACATAGAGCTTCCATATGATCCAGCAATTCCACTCCTAGGTATTTACCCAAAGGACACAGAAACATCAATTCCAAAGAGCACCTGCACCCCTATGTTTATAGCAGCACTGTTTATAATAGCTAAGCTTTGGAATCAAAATTCAGTTTTTTAAATGCAGTGCCTCCATACATATCTAGTGAGCTATGCTGCCTTCTAGGGAAACGCCCAAAACCATAATTCAGGGAGGAAAATATACCAGAAAATGCGGTGTAATAGGAAGCAAGAACATGGGTTGGTTAATGGACAGGTTGTTTTTTTTTTTTTTTTTTAAGTTATTTAATGCACGTCTCGAAATTATCTCTACCACTCTTTGGGAAACACTGAATTGAAAACAAACAAACAGAAAAAAGCACGTGTCCAGAAGCTCCCTGGTTTGATTACAAATATAGGTTTCCCCCATTCCCATGCAAAAGTGGAGCATTTCTATAAAATCTTTCAGTAAACCAGAATGCCGTAAAATAAAGCAATTGCTATTCATTTACATGGAAAAAATTTTTTGAGAATTCCCAGACCCAAAGATTAAGCTATCAAAGCATATCAACTGACATATAAAATCTAAAATCACAAACATATTGGAAAAGGAGGAACGAGAAGATATGCACGGCCCATTTAAAGGGGTTCCCGGGGAAGGACGGCTCTTACTGCTTGGGGTGCACTCCAGTTGATAAAGACTGCTGCAAAACAAACGTTGCCTTCCATTTTTGCTTTTCACTTTTTGTCATAAAAGGGAAAGTCTTTGACTTTGTTGGGATGAGTGAAAACAGTACTTAGGTAGGTCTTTCATAAAAGCAAATTGGAGTAACATGAACTTTTGAAAAAAAGGGGGGATACTTACAGATAAACAGTACCCGTCCCTATAATTGTCCTGAGCATTTATTGGCTCAATCAACTCAATGAATGGAATTTTGAGGGGACAGGACACAGAGCAGGCATCAAAGACCAAGGGGAGACTTTAAGATGCCATGGGGGGAAGCACTCAGAGAGAAATGGAAAGATTTGTTAACAAAATGATTGTCCTGGGCCTCCCCGGTGGCGCAGCGGGTTGAGCGTGGTGCTGTGAAGCTGTTCGCAGACTCCGCAGCGCCCATTTGATTCCTGACCAGCCAGGGAGATTCCCACATGGCGCGGGAGACCTCTCCTGTCTGGCCCGCTGCTCCCCTCAGCAGTGTATTTCGTCAGTGTGCCTGTTCTGTTCCCCACTCTGTCTCTGGTGAATCCTCTCACCCTCCCACACATCTGGCCTGTACCCTGGTTCTTGTATGCATGAATAAATCTAAAAATAAAATAAAATAAAATAAAATAAAAATGAGCAAAAGACAGGCAGTAAAGAGGACAGATGGATGGCAAATAAGTATCTGAGGGCCTCCCTGGTGGCACAGGCGGTTAAGCGCAGTGCTGTGAAGCTGTCCGCGACTTTTGCAGTGTGAGTTGGATCACGGCCAGCCAGGGAGATAACCACATGGCGTGGCAGACCTCTCTTCTCTCGCCCACTGCTCCCCTCAGCAGTGTTTTCGGTTCATCTCCCTGTTCTGCTCCTTGCTCTGTCTCTGGTGAATCCTCTCATCCTCCCCCATATCTGCCCTGTATCCCGGTTCTTACATAAATAAATAAATCTTTAAAAAAATAAGCACATGAGGGCCTCCCCGGTGGCACAGCAGTTGAGCGCTGAGTTGCAAAGCTGCCTGCAGCCTCTGCGGCGCCGGTTCGATCCCCAGCTGCTCCCCGGCCACCAGAGGAGGGTCCCACATGGCGCGCAGACCTCTCCTGCCGCCCGCTGCTCCCCTCAGCAGTGTACCTCGGTCCTTCTGCCTGCTCTGCTCCCCGCTCTGGCTCTGGTGAATTCTCTCACCCTTCCGCGCTTCTGACTGTACCCAGTGCATGTATAAACAAAACAAACAAACAAATAAATAAATAAATAAAGCATGCCTCCATAAAAAAAAAAAATAAGCACATGAAAAAATATTCAACATGATCAGCCATTAGAAAAATGCAAGTTTTCTTAATTAGGTATCACTGCACAATGCTCATAATGACTAAGCAAAAATGTGACATCAAATGTTGGCGAGAATGCAAAGAGACTATCAATGATTTTGGTAAAATGTAAAAGGTGTAAGACCAATTAGTGGTTGTCAGAGGCAAGAGGGAAGCTGGATGGTTAAATTTTGAAAATGGGGACAATGGGAAGGTGAAGGATAGAATTGCACTTCCGGCAGTGAAATTAATGTTGTATCTATACACGCTGAATCTCAATGATGTACACCTGAAATTTACAGTGTCACTTCAATAAAAATATACTGACTGAGGAAAAGAGGAAATGCATATTATGACCAATTTTAAAAATTTTTAAAAATACATAATTTAATAAGTAAAGTAACTCACATTTAAGGCAAGAACAAATGAATACTTCAGACTCCAAGAGCTCAGAAGACATGAATCCTGTGGGCTGGGTGGGATGGGAAGATTTCCTACAAGGGATGAGAATGAGCTAGAATTTGAAAAAGCTGAAAACCGATGGTAATTAGTCCACTGCATTTTTCTTTCACCATAGACTGAAAGCAAATCACTTTCTCAAATAATAGCAAGGATCAAGAAGGCCATGAATGGTTTCCTTCTGATGGACCCCTACAGACAACGTGGCAGTAGGAGCAAGCCTTTGGAGACCGGAGGCTAGGGTGACCTGAGGTGGCGTCTGTCCACTTGATGCATCAACATCTATAGCCATTAATGGCATAGATACTTCAAGTTTTTTTTAAAAAGATTTTATCTATTTATTTATACAAGAACCGGGGTACAGGCCAGATGCGCGGGAGGGTGAGAGGATTCACCAGAGACAGAGCGGGGAACAGAACAGGCAGACTGACCGAAATACACTGCTGAGGGGAGCAGCGGTTGAGACAGGAGAGGTCTGCTCACCATGTGGGACCCTCGCCCACTGGATCGAACCGGCACTACAGAGGCTGCAGGCAGCTCCACAGCGCTGCACTCAAGTGCTGCGCCACCAGGGGAGGTCCCATACTTCAAGTTTTTCATCACGATGGACAGAGAAAATAAGCAAAATTTAAAGAAATATTATAAAATTGTATGTTTCACTCCCAATGACAGCAAAGAAGCCCAGTCTCTGTACTGGAATTTAGTGTGCGAATGATTTGTTTGTGGAGGAGAAACCTGAAGGGTCTGTATTGTTCAAAGACAGGACAGGAAGTCCAGAATCAATCACATTTATTGCCACATAAAATCATCAGCAGTAGCAGATATCGCCAAGCTGTCTCTCTTTCCCTCCTCCCCGCTCTGAAGGCTAGGGCTAGGCATTCAAATGGCTTCAGTAAATTTTCCTCTCATTCTGTCAGTGTAGACATAGATTCAAGAGTCTAAAGAAATGACAGAGAACTGGGATTCTTACAGCTCTAAGAAGTAGTCTCTACTTAAAAAAAAAAAAAGTCATCATTTTGATTTCTGGCATGGATGAATAATTTATTTATGACATTTAATACAAACAGACCACCACCTGACTGGCATTTTCTCAAAAACCACATCACTCTTCCTATTGGTCTTTTTGTGGTGAATAATCGGTCAAGACCTGAAAAGGTGTTAAATCCCCAGTTTCACAGTCCCCTTGTAAGGACAAGTAAGAATTAGGAAGCAGGACCTCCCTGGTGGCGCAAGGGGTTAAGCACCGCACTATGAAGCAATCCGCAGCCTCTGCAGCACAAGTTCAATCCCCAGCCATGGAACAACCCAGACCTCTCCTGACTCTCCCACTGCTCCCCTCAGCAGTGCATTTCAATCTGCCTTTTCTGTTTCCCACTCTGTCTCTGGTGAGTCCTCTCACGCCCTGCATTTCTGGCCTGTACCCCAGCTCTTGTATGCATAAATAAATCTTAAAAAAAAAAAAAGAATTAGAAAGCACAAAGCTCCTATAGGCCTTAATAAACAGAAAGCCCCTCCACTCCACCCTTACCACAGGCCACACCTGGGACAGGTGACTTCCACTTGCAATAAATTAATTAGCATGACACGTCCATGATATTACAATTCCCGTGACTGCAAGTATCCTTAAAGAACATCTACAGGGCCTCCCTGGTGGTGCAGGCAGTTGTGTGCGGCGATGTGAGGCTGTCCGCTCGCGGCCTCTACAATGCCGGTTTGATCCCCGCTGGCTGGGGAGATGCCCACATGGCGAGGCAGACCTCTCCTATCTCACCCGCTGTGCCCCTCAGCAGTGTGTTTCATCAGTCTGCCTGTTCTGTTCCCCACTCTGTCTCTGGTGAATCCTCTCACCCTCTTGCACATCTGGCCTGTGCCCCGGTTCTTGTATAAATAAATAAATCTTTAAAAAAAAAAAAAAAGAACATCTATAGATTGCTTCAGTTTACAGACCAGAATAAAAACCCCTAGTCTTTATTCAAGGATCACTAGTTCTTTCACAAAGGGATTATTGCCTGACAGGACTCCTCATGGGTGGGATGGTTTAACTGGAAATTTGATTTGTCCAGAGCACATATCTTGCATAACAGCACCTGGCCTTCAGCAAGGGTAGGGAGGAATGTGCCATCTTGGTGCAGCAATGCCAAAGTCACACATAGGCCACCGCAAGTCTCTGTATGGGACATCAGCTCCCTTAGGTACAGGAGACTGAAGTATAATGTCTCCAAGAGGAATGAAGTATAGATTCATGCTACAACTTAGACAGCAGTATGCTGCATGAAAGAAGTCAAACACTAAAAGCCGTGGTACAATTCTATTTTTATGACCTAACCAGAACAGGCAAATGCAGAGACCAGAAAATGGATTCAGGCTCACAAAGGCTCACTTTACCCATAAAGCAGGAATGGGGAGTGAATACTGAATGGGTACAAGTGGCCTTTTGGAATGGTCAAAATGTGGAGCTAGATGGTGGGATGAAAGCACAGCATGGTGAATGTACTAATTGCCACTGAATTGTACATGTTCATGGTTAAAATGCAAATTTTACAACATGTGTATTTTACCACAGTAAAAAAGAAAAAAGTTACATTCACCTTTTAGTTCCATTTCTAGAAATTCTATTTGCTTCCTTTTGGTATTTAGTCATTTCTTCTTTGTGTTTTTTTTTCAATAGCTCATTGATTATTTAAACCTGTTAAATACATTTTTTAATAGTTTGTGTCTGATAATAAATCTTTGTAGATCTACAGCTTTAGTTTATTGTGTGTGCTGATGTTGGCTTTTTTAAAAAGTATGTGTACATTTGGGCTTTACCTGTGAGAAACTTGTTCAAGTCTCAATTACAGGTAGACTCCTTCAGAAAGGATGAGATTTGGTTCTGCTACATACCTGAATTTTCTACCAAGAAAGAATTAAACTGAGCTGATAACATTCACTTGAACTTTGAAGCCACATGAGGGAAAGCTTGTGACTGCAAATATCAAAGAATATCAAGAAAGTGAAAAGAAAATTGACCAAATGGAATAAAATATTCGTAAATCAGAAAGAGTCTAATATATAAGGAACTCCTACAACTCTACATCAAAAAGACAAAGACACAATAAATGGGCAAAAGACTTGAATAATTTCTCCAAAGATATACAAAAAGCCAATAATTAAATTGCTTAATAGCAATTAAAAAGACAAATTAAATTTAAATATGTCAACATCATTAGTCATTTGAAAATTGCAAATCAAAACCACCATGAGATACCACTTCACCCCTACTAAGATGGGTGTAATTAAAAAAAACAAACATAAAACAGACCACCACATGGATAGACTGGAACCCCTGTATGTTGCTGGTGGAAAGTTAAAATGGCCGTTGCCATGGAAGAAAACAGATACTCAAATAAAACCAAAACATGAATGTTCAGAGAAATCAAAGAGGTACTTACTCATAATCACCAAAAGGTGGAAACAACTCAGATGTTCATCAATGATGAACATACAACAAAATGTGGTCTACTTCTATGAAGGAATACTATTCACCCATAAAAAGGAATAGAGAACAGATACATGCTATACCATGTAGGATAAACCTCAAAAACACACTAAGCGAAAGAAGTCAGACACGAACTGTCCCATGTTATAGAATTCCATTTATATGAAATATCCAGAAAAGGCAAATCCACAGAGATAGAAAGTACATTGGTGCTTACTGGGCACTGCAGGGAGGAGGGACTGGGATATGATTGCTCGTAGGTACAGACTTACTTTATAGGATGATCAACATTTTCTTTTTTTTTTTAGATATATTTATTTTTATACAAGAGCTGGGGTACAGGCCAGAGGCATGGGAGGGTGAGAGGATCCACCAGAGACAGAGTGGGGAGCAGAACAGGCAGATGACTGAAATACACTGCTGAGGGGAGCATGTGGGATCCTCACCGGCCAGCCGAGATCAAACCCACAATGCAGAGGCTGCGGACAGCCTCATAGCACTGCGCTCAACCTGCTACGCCACTGGGGAGGCCCTGAACATTTTCTAGAATGAGATAACAGTGATGGGTGCATAACACTACAAATATACTGTACAGCACTGAATAGTATATTTAATTGTTTTTAAACCATAATAGTCACTATGATTGAGCATGTTCTTTCTACAAAGCTCATTCTAAGAAGGTTCAAATTCAAGGCCCCACACTTACCTGCTGGATGCATTCAGGCAATTGTCTTAACCCCTCGTGACTTAATAACATCATCTGTTAAATGAGGATAACAGCAGTATCAACCTCCATAGGGTCGATATGAAGATTAAATGTGTTAATATGTGGATAGCACTTTAAACAGTGCTTGGCACATAGTAAGAGTTAGCTAAATGTTAGCTATTGTGATCATTTCAACAAATCCTCACAACAACCCCATGAAGCAGGTACAATTAGTTATCCCCATTTTGCAGAAGTGAAAAATTGAGGCACAAGGAGAATAAGCAACTCACCAGATTAGCCAGCCAGCAAGTGGCAAGCAAAGCCAGGACTCAGACACCAGCAGTTTGGCTTCAGAGTCCCTGCTTTCCATTGTTGCCATGCTCTACCGCACACGCATCTGCTTTTTCAAACACTTGAACTCAGGGTTATTTTTGTCTACAATAAGGATCAATTACCTAGTTTAAGGTTTCCAAAAAGTGAAAGAACTTAAAGTAAATATATTAAGATAAGATTAAGTAAATCCCATCATGTCTAGTGCACACCTTGTATCTTGATTAAAATCAGGGAGTCTGGTGGGGGGGGTCACCAACTCTTGGCATCTATTATATGTCATATATTAGGCATCTCTTAGTTGGTTCCTTAACTGCCACCCTCTGGGAAATGAGGCAGGGGGACTTCTCCATTAGCCACAGTCGCTGCAATGCCCACAGCCCACCAAACTCTCAGGAACCAACACTGTTTTGATTTCTTTTTTTTTTTTTTTTTTTTAAGATTTATTTATTTATTTATTTATACAAGCACTGGGTACAGTCAGAAGCGCGGGAGGGTGAGAGAATTCACCAGAGCCTGAGCAGGGAGCAGAGCAGGCAGAAGGAGCCAAGTACACTGCTGAGGGGAGCAGCGGGCGGCAGGAGAGTTCTGCGCGCCATGTGGGACCCTCCTCCGGGAGCTGCCGGGGATCGAACCGGCGCTGCAGAGGCTGAGGGCAGCTTCGCAACCCAGCGCTCAACTGCTGCGCCACGGGGGAGGCCCTGTTTTGATTTCTTTTTAAATAAATAAAACACACATAATCCAGCCCAGATTAGACCCGTGTCCCCTGCTTTTTGAAAGTCTGAGCTGCACCACTTCACGTTCAGGGAAGCCCTGCAGTGGTACCTATTTTTGCTAAATGAAAAAAAAAAAAAGAGAGAATTCTCATTTCTATGACAAAAGAAAGAGTGAGACTAGCAATCATTCAAGGTTGATTTTGCAGAGCTGTCCAAGAGGCAGTTTCCGTTTGGAGCAGAAAGAGTAGTCCTCCCCAAGCTCCTGCCCCGGAAACTATTCTATACCACTGTGATGTATCCTGGCATGCCTAGTTTTACTATTTGTTTGTGTGATTTTAGGTTTTATGTGTTTTTTGGTATAAATGCTCAGAAATATTCTACATGTGAATAATCCTTAACGTTTCCTCCGCCTTTACATGGGGAAGGTAGGAATGCTCTACTTTCAGACAGTGGGGAAAACCTGTATTTTTCTTTCTGCCAACACCACTGTAAAATAAATTTTTTTAAAAAACCATTATGGGGGGGGCTCCCTGGTGGTGCAAGGGGTTAAGACACAACCTACGAAGCTGTCTGCAGTCTCTGCAGCACGAATTCAGTCCCCAGCTGGCCAGGGAGATACCCACATGGTGCAGGAGACCTCTCCTGTCTCGCCCGCTGCTCCCCTCAGCAGTGTATTTCAGTCAGTCTGCCTGTTCTGCTCCCCGCTCTGTCTCTGGTGAATCCTCTCACCCTCCACACCTCTGGCCTGTACCCCGGCTCTTGTATGCATAAATAAATAAATTTAAAAAACAACCGTTACAGAGGAAGGGGTCCAAGAAGGCAAAAATGTGTAGGGTTCGCAAAAGTCATAGTGTGGCCCTGACAGGAAAGGTGAGACTCAGGACATGTCTTCCCTTCAAGGAAAACAGGCAATGCGCATAACATCCTGCTCTTTTTAGTGTCCTGGGTGTTGAGCAAAAGTGAACAGACAAGTTGGGAAAGCCAGCACTCCTACACCCCAAATCTCAGACTTAGGGATATTCAGCTGAAGACCTGATGCAAGGGAATAGGTGCCTGAACCAGGGCAAGGGGAAGAGGGGATGCCTGGCACTCCGGATTTTTAAACACCTTCCCTCTCCTCCACCGCCGTCTGGAAGCTCACCATGATTTACTCCTGAAAATAACACTGCACTTATAATGTGAAAATTGCCAGGACTTCGTCGCCAAACTACCATGTATCACCACGGGCAAGTTGCTTGGCTTCCTGAGCAAAGATGGGATGATAATGATGGCCGTCTTACAGGTAAACGTAGGCTAAGTTATGTACAGCGCCAAGTTTAGTGCCCATTATAAAAACTTAATCTTGCAGAATGAAAGACAGCAACACATCGCGGAACGTGTAAGAACACTTCTCGGCGCGAAACCCTAGAGTCTTGAATCGCTACTTGGCCCTTTATTTCATGCATCCGTGGGGGACAACAGTTTAAGTAAGAAAGTAGTTCTAGAAAAAGGGAGGGGGAGGAGTGGAAAGGGGTAGTTGGGATCGCGACCACTTTTCCCAGGTCTGCAGTGCTGGCCGGAACAAGGCGCCCTTTTAGGCACCTGCGCTGCAAAGCGTGCTGCAGTAAGCAGTGTAGCGACCCAGTACAGCAAATAGTGCTCGCAGCACCAAGGAAGGAGGGGGCCGTGCAGCAGAGGTATCCTCGGGCACACTAAACACTGGGCAGGTTTCAACTCTTGCCTTCTGACTTGGGGTCGTTACCAAAAATATGAATTAATTGGCGTGTCCTTAAGAAGTACATTAAGTTCTTGCAGCGTGCATCGGAGCATCGGAGTACTTTGCCAACCCAGCGCCAAACTCCCGCGCCCAAAATGCGCGGTGGGATCTCATTTCCGAAACCGAGCGCAAGCAGCCCTCTAGCTAACCACTTCGCCTTCATCCCTAGCCTGGTGGTCGGACTTTACGTGAGAATGGAACAGAACCAGATAGCCCTCTCCATGAGTCACCAACTTCTAGGAGGGGCGACTAGAGCTTGGAGCCCGACGCAGGCTAAATTAACAACTTGGCTTAAGCGTGCTGGAGCTGCCGAGGGCAACGCTTTTCGCAGCGCTCTCTCAGTTCCCTCTCGGAAGCAAGAGACACAGCGCCTTTGGCAGGCTGCAAACATCGAGGGTTGTGCGGAGGAATATATGGGCCAAATACTTCTCCGCGAGCTCGAGGAGCAAGGGTGCAGTCTTGCCCCCCGCCCCACCCCCACGCCCCGCCGAGAAAAAAAAAAATGTTCACAATCCGCACAGTACCTTCCTCGAATCACACACATCGTACGACTTGGGAGTTGTCCGTTAAGTTGCAAGTTGGAGTTACCGTTGCTTGCTCAAAGCGTGCCCACTACAAGCACTTCTTGCACACACGCGCCCTATTTTATTTCCACGCCGGGGCTACCAGCGCGCCCCCAGCCGGTCCCACCCACAAAAATAGAGGTAAGCGCGCAGGCTTTGAACCTGCGGAAGGCAACATAAGCCTGTGTAAAGCGCGCAAGGCCCCTCTGGATTTAAAAGAAGTCCGGCCGCCAGAAGGCACCTAACGGGCCAGACGGCGGTAGCTCTAACCGCGAGCGCGGCATCGCCACAGACGGCGGAGCGGAGCCTGCGGGAGCGCACGCTTCATCGACAGCTCGCGGGGCATGGAGAGTCCTTCCATGGCCGGCGCGCCTGGCACCAGCGACTGCAGCCTGAGAGTCGGTGGGGACGGGGAAGACCTGCACGGTCGGTATCTGGACGGGGACAGGTGTTTAGGCGAATTCCAGGAAGGGAATTGCCCTGCAAGAGGTTGGGTGGACGTGACGCTGCGAGGCTGTCTCCGCGGCGCTCCTGCCGCGCCGCCTAGTTTTCTGCAGTCCACGCAAGGTAGGCTGCAAAGCCCTGGTCGCTCTTGCTTCCCTCCTTTCCCAGATGCAAATCCTGCCCTGTGCTCGCTGTCTGGGACGGAAGGAGACACGGAGGATACTCTCTCTGAACCTGAGCAGCCGACAGCAGCAGCAGACCATCTTGGCGTGAGAGGGCCCATCCCTTTGGACGACGAAAACCGTGAGGGCGGCGGCCGAGACCAGGAGCCCCAAGAACAGCGGGAAGAACCGGCCCCTGCGGCCACAGTTGCGGCTGCGGCCGGGCCACAGATGCCAGAGAGGAAGCGCCGCTGCCGCACCACATTCTCCGAGTTGCAGCTGCATGAGCTGGAAAGTCTTTTCCGTCGCAATCAATACCCCGACATGTTTACAAGGTAAGGGGTTTGCTCCGAAGGCGCCCGGTTCTTCAGGGGACTCGGACTTATCTCGGGGTGTCTTAGGGTGTTTCCTGAGACCCTAGCTATCCTTTCCTGAGCCAGAAGCCTGTTAAGGAGCTCAAGAAGGTGGGGTTCATTCCCGCTTTTTGGAGTCCCGGCGATGCCTGTGGGGCAGAGCAGGGTCGGATTGAGCCTGCCTTAATTTCAAACTTTTGGTAATTGGTCCTTTTTTTTTGCTTTTGTCTTTTTGCATTAATTTTCATATTTTGAATATTGCGTGAAAATATTTATCTTGCACGCTTGATTTTTTCGCGCCTTTTACCGTTTGCGCACGAGGCGAGCGCGCCACCCTACGCTTGGCCATGCCGCTTGGGGCGCTGTTTTCAGACGGCGGAGTTCTGTGCTTTATATTGCTGGTGGCCCTTCCTTTCGCCTGGCTTGCCGGGAGCCCCCGTGGAGCTTTCCTCAGTATGAAGGGGCAGGCCCGTTGTGGCCCGGCAGGAGAGGGGGAGTAGATGTGAGGCTGAGGGGCGCCCTTTCTGGTTCCCAGATATTCAACTTAGCCCAACAGAGAGCAAAAAAAAATTTCCTTCGAGCATTTGGCCAGGACAGTAGTTTGGAATTTCTGCTTGAGTGTTCACTCCCCGTTACAGTCCACAGAAATAATTTGGTTCAAAAGATCGCTTAAAGATGTTTTGGTATTTTATTTATTTTAACGGAGGAACCACTCAAGATTTCCGGGGTTATTCTCTGCTGTTCCACAAACAAAAATTGATTGAGTCACATTCAACGAACAGACACACGATCAGGAACTTAACGATATATTCCCCTCTTCTATCTTATTTAACAAATAAGTTATCTGTCCCTGGGAAAGCCCTTGTAAAGCAAGCATCTAGGCCTATTGCAAATTGTGCTGGGAAGGGGGATGGAGATAATGTACACAGTATATTTCATTTAACCCACAACTCCAAATACTGAACATGCACAATTTCCCCCCCCCTCAGAGAAGAGATTGCAACACGCCTGAATTTGAATGAATCCAGAGTGCAGGTCAGTAAATCTTAAAAGAGCAATTGACTGGGCAGCCATTCTAAACCATGTCTAAGATTTTATCCTGAACCTTCTTAAATTGGTGTGTTTTTGTTCTCTTTTCCATGTGTAGCAAACAAGTTTTTAACATCGGGTACTTTGGGGGTGGAAAACGGTGGGAGAAGTAAGTCTGAGCTTATGGAAATGGCCAAATACCAGAATAGGTTAAATTATGTTGGTGCGCATTCCCACCTGGGAAGTATTCAAATTACTGCACTAATATGTTAGGTTCTCAGAAGGTTCAACTGTACTGATTATGTAAAAGGCTTGAAATCAAGCATAACTCTTGGCTAAATGAATATAAATGTTTACAGGGTGGGTGAGGAATTCACACACAGAACACAGTACATATGCTGTACATACACAGTATATTTAGTTAAACTGAGACTGGCACAGGGTGGAGACAGCTTAAAATTCCAAGTTCTTGCTCCTTCTGTTTTCGTGTGTTTTTATAAAGCAGTGTAGAGAGCAGCAGCCTTAAATTTTTATATTTTTTGGAAGGCTTCATTGTCAGCCTAAAAACATAAACAGCATTGATAGCCTTAATGGGGAAAGTTTACAAACTCTGGAAAATGGAAAAACAATGGGGAAAAAATGAAAGCAATTTGAATAAAGTCCCACTGACCTAAGAAAGGATGAGAAGTTAGAGAGGAATCATCTATGTGTAAATATAGGTGTCACTAATTCAACTGTACAAAACTAGCACAATGTGTAAGTAAATATCCTCTGGGGGAATTTTTAACATCTAAGAATTTTTTTTCTTTTGAGAATGTAAGTTTTCTGGAATTTGACCAGTTGTGTGGGGGCTCTCACTTCAGGCCAGATACTTAACTGTCTTCATTTAAAATGCTTTTTCATTTACTCGGGCATTGATTACTAATGTGTAGGCCACAGGATCAAAAGTGAGTATTTGAGGTCATAGAAAGCCAAAGTTACATCAAAGGTATATTTCCTTCTCAAAACATATATACAAATAATATATAGATGCAAATGCTGAAATATATAGTTATAAAATAGAAAAAAATATATGTTTAGAATGTTTATATATTCTATGAAGTACGTATTTATAACACATAATATGTATTTGTAATATGTAAGATATTCTATACTATATAGAATATGTGTGTATGGTATATATTTATAATATATAAACTGTATAACACAATATATTTAAATGTATATTAATGGCATGTAGCATGCATATATTTTATGCACATATATATAATATATAACGTGTATATATTTTATGGCTTAGTAGTTCTGCCCCAGAGTGCTTGAGTGCAGGGATGGAAACCTGCCGGCCACAAGCCCCTGAGTGGTGGCATCAGGCTGGAATCACAATCAGGCATGGTCTCAGGTAGAGAGGACTAGACCTCCAATTTCTCAGGCAGGCAAGGTAAACTCAAAGGAAAAGAAAAACAAAGTTTGCTAAGTTGCTTCCCCCCCCCCACCTCCCTGGGTTTACATAGCCCTCTCCATGGGTTTCTGAAGGGAAAAAATGAGCCAGAAAACACAAATGAAGAAAAAGACAAAGTTCTCATTATCTACACATTCAATTGGATCAATTCCATCCTCCAGGAAATTTAATAGACACTTCCCCTCTCTTTTGCAAATATAGTAAACCTGTTTTATGAAACTAATATTAAAAATATGAAGCTACGATCCAGCCCATACCAAAATTTGCCAGATGTGGGCTTTGGTTTTGTTTAGGGAGATTTGACCTCATGTATATTTTAATCCCACCAAAATGAGTTCTGTTACACTGGCCTTCTTGAGACCACATATTCATGCAGTAGAAGGCTCCCAAATCCTAAAATGGGAAAGGGAAAAGGTGACTTCTAGTGCTTAAAATGCAGTTTGAGGACTTTAAAAGGAATTAAATATAATGTAAACGCCATAAACTAGTTAAAAGGACAATGGCGCCTAATTGATGTTCTGGTTTGTTAATAGGAGCAGTCATTTAGGGAGGAGCCTTTATTGTGATCTCTACCCCCACATTGTTGTTGAAGGACTTCCTAAAATGTGCAGTGGGACTTTGTGCCCTAGGAAGGAGCGGCTGGATTAAGGTCTCCTGGTTAAGGAGTGGAGCAGGCAGGGCCTCAGGTGCTGCATCACTCCGGGGAACAGCGGCTCCTGTCCATGATCCTGAAATTGTAGCTAGTGCCCCCTGAGCTGACCTGTCCTGAGCTTGGGAAGGTTTGGGGGGCAAAGCAGATGAGAGTTTGCAAACTTGACCATGGTGACCGTGCTGTACATAATCTCTTATCAGGGGAGAAGGATCTTGAGACTTCAGTGAATTTGGATTCAGTCAGGCTAAACTGTCTTCCAACACTGAAGGTTAAAATATCAAAGCAGGGTCCAAGGCCGTGGCAACTGTCATGTTCCGGCAAGACAAGCCGCAAAGTCCCTGGGATGCCGTGCTCAAGACTCCTTTGCCACACTGCCTGTTAATCCCTGCAGGATTTCAGGGAAAGAGTTATCCCTGAAACACCGTTGAAGGAAACCTGTTCAGAAGTGCAAGGTGCTCCTGTTGATCAGTTACTTCAGACTGGGCTTGCGCTTTTCAGATAGGGTTGGTGCCCCTCAGTATGTTTTTAATGAGACCCACTTTTTCTAGACCATGTTCAGTTTCCCCTACAACCAGGGCGACAGGGAGTGGAGAGAAGCTGGTGGAGGCAGCTAGCACAGCTGATGTCCCACTGTCTCTTTACCCTGCAAACGGGCATCAACATTAATAACAGTGACCCGGTGCCATTGAGCTGTTAAGCCTGCTTCCTAGAGTGAATAAAAAAACATGCAAGAATACTCATTGGGAGGAGAGAGACAAAGCCATGTGCCAAGGTCTGGACTGGGCTTGGCTCACTAAGGGCTCACTTGAGGGAGATGTGCTGTTCAATCTCCTGAGAGATTATAGCAAGAGAGAAATGGCAGCTTCTGTGATTTACAATCTCAATGGAGAGTTGCATGTATTTTTTTTTCTGTTATGACATGAACTGTTCAGTATACTAAACCGATCCCTTTTTCCGCTCTGATTGAAGGTTTGGTTTCAGAACAGAAGGGCCAAGTGGAGAAGATACCAGAGAACTCTGATGTACAGAAATATTGCCCCCTTTGTGATCGGCGCTCCAATGGGGGTAGTCCTTGATAGGTTCTACAATGGGTATCCCATTGTAGAACCTGCGTGGAGATGTGTTCCTGTGGTGCCAAGGCCCGTCATGCTGCCTGGGCCTCCTGTGGCACACGGGCAGCCTCTGCAACCCATGCCACACATGATGCCTATGCAACCTATGATGCCCGCGCAGCCCATGATGCCGATGCCACCTGGGCCACCCATGATGCCCGAGCCACCCGTGATTGCTGTGCCACCCAGGCCACCTATGCCTCACTATGATCTGGCCCCTGTAGGCATGGCCTGGACCCCTGTTGTCAATGGTCATTTCCCAGGCCCCATTTTCTAAAGTGTGTTTGTTCTTTATGACAGTTTTTTCCAAAGTATTTTTTCTGCGATAGCAATTGTGTATAGCATAACATCCAGAGCAGTTCATCAAATACCTGTTGAATGAATTCAATGAGCAAAATTAAAAGTGCCTGTTGGTTTTGTAAGGCACAGTGTGTTTTCAATAAAGATGCAAGTTACTTATACGTTGGTTTCAGGTGTCAAATGGGATCCGTGGGTACGGGTGCTGATTGCAGAGGGAATGGGATTCAAACAGAATGTGGAGGAGCACACATCTGACGAAGAAATAGTCCCAAAGTGACCTCGATAGGCCACGCACAACAGGGTTCTCTGGGTGCCGGTGGCAGGTTCCTGCTGACCACACACCTTCCCCCGTCCTCAGCCCCCTTGGAAGCACATTCACATGCAAGACGGGAAAGGCTGAGTCTAGTGAGCCAACAGTATATTTCCACTGTGTTGCACTCATCCCCAAGTGCTCAGCGGCCATGGATTCTAAGGGACTCTTGCTGGGATGATGAGGACAGGGCTGTAAGGGAAGATGGCAGCTGACCATCCAGTGCTCTCCAGATTATCTTCACTGGCCTCCACTTTGTGGAGCAGCTAGGGGAATAGACACGGAGGGACGCCATTAAGATGAGAAAGAGGACACATCTCTGATTTCTACTCCCAGCCCAAGAAAGCTTATTCTCATAGGTTCCCTGGCTCAGAAAATGGACATTTATACCCACAAGTGTAGTTTATTACCTTCACTCTCTGAGAGAGGGTTCTATGGACGATGGTCTAGAATATGCACTCACTGAAAAGAAGCAACCTTCACCTTAGCTCATGCTGCCTTCAGGTACTACTGCCAAGAGAGAAAATGAGAAAAAAGTGGGATGTGGGGGAGAGGCCAGGCCCACACTGCTTTTCAAACTACCTTTTCAGTAGAATCTTTGCTTTTGATCAACCTCTAGCATGTACAGTAATTTTGTAAAGACAGTCATGGTATGAGATGACTGCAGTGACTTCAGGGAAGGTCACAGACACCACAATTTCTTCTTATGGGATGTGGGTTAGGGGGCAGGGGGTACCAAAACCAAGTTTCACGCAGTTAAAAGGTAGTTTGAAGAGAGTATTTTCTTGCAGCATTGTCTGGTACTTTTCTTTCCTTCCGTCCCTTCACACAAGGAAGCCAAACATCAGCAAAACAGCTGTATGTAATGTGTGAATTACGCAGAGGGGAGTTTATGGCTGCCCCAGAGTGCCCAGCCCCTCTTGGGAGTGCAGAGCACCCAGGAATGTACCTATGCATGGCTGCTGCCATCTTCACCAGGTGCTTTTGAACCCCAACCATTCATATTTCCCATTGTCAATTCTTCCTTTCCACTAAGTATCAGGCTCCTCAATGCTTAAGTTCTTTTGGAACTACACTAGGTCTATCTAAATAAAAAAGCCAAGACTGGGGCCTCCCTGGTAGCTCAAGGGGTTGAGCACAGCACTGTGAAGCTATCCACAGCCTCTGCAGTACGAGTTTGATCCCCCAGCCAGGGAGCTACCCACATGGCGCAGCACACCTCTCCTGTCTCCCTGCTGCTCTCCTCAGCAGTGTATTTCAGTCCATCTGCCTGTTCTGCTCCCCGCTCTGTCTCTGGGGAATCCTCTTACCCCCCACACCACTGGCCCATACCCCAGTTCTTGTATGCATAAATAAATTAAAAAAAAAAAAAAAAGGCCAGGACCCATCTGGCCTAGCCACACTGAGACTCAAAGACTCAAAGTCAGACAAGTACCCGGCACACACATCCTGCAGTTAACTCACATCCAGTCTGACACACACAGATATAAAACACTTTGATTTCATCTCAGACTACCTGGAAAAGGAAACTGGTGAATACCCTTTCTCATACTCGGATGGAGTTTTCAAGATACATATATTTTAAAGTTGTGTCTACTTTCAGATGTAAGGTAGGGTGATAGGATAGGAACAGAGGAAACATTCAAGACATTTCTGCAGACACTAGGTCCCCTTTGATCCAAATATTTAAAGAAATGAGTATAAAATAATCCCACAATGAGCATTCTTGTTAAAGTGCATTTCAAATATCCCTAAAACATAAAACAGTAATTAACTCACATACAGGTATTCCTCCCGATTTTCAAAAGTTGGAGTTACGCCACTTGGCTTTTACCTGAAGACTTACATGAATACCTGCTATTGCTCAACAAAAGAAATCCAGGCGGGACTGTTGCTTTAACACAACAGGCAAAACTGAAAGAGCTTCGTTTCAGCATTGGTTTTGCAGCAGTCACTCCAGAGGCACCCAACAGAGCAGCAAGAGTGGCACCACCAAGCTCCTTCCCCAGGAAGCGCTGTGAATCTAAATCATTCTTGCTTTGATATGCGTTAGTGTTATTTTAGATCCCGTGGGCTATTTGGTATGATTTGGTAATTTGGTAGGTTATTTGGTGGGGGGAGGGGAGGGCCTAGAAATGTTTAAGCGTTTTTTTTCCATATAAATTAATAGCAATTGCTTCATTGCTTTAAGTCATTTTAGCTTATGAAAGGTTTCATAGAACCTTCTACTTTCAGATAACAGAGGAAACCTGTATAAGGAACTTACTTTGATTTATAAAAGATCTTCAGACTATCAGAAAATATGGTTAGCTGAAATCATAATCCTTATAAATGACAGTCTAGGTGCAAAGTTACAAACACAGTCTCAGGAGGAGACAGGAGCTTCAGCACATCTTACAGCAATAAATATGTATATGCTGTTTCTTTTAAAGCTGTTTCACATTGAAGACCACAGGACATGAAATTTTTACAATCGTAACTTTCAGGGTCAAATGAAGCCAGAAGCAGGTAGGAAGTTTTTGGGGGCAATGAAAACTTTTTGGATTAACTACATTTATGTAACCTGGAATTCATTTCAAACAAATCTTATCAGAACCTTGGACTTCTAAGTTGGAAATGCCCAAGAATCAAAATCCCAGGCTAGATTTGGACTAGAAGTACTTAGAAAAACAGGGTCAGGGAGGAAATACTTCACTAACTGAGGAAACAAAGGTCTCCCTTGAGGTTGGTACAAAGAGAAAAGTGCCTGCGAATGTATAAAAAAAACAGGGGAATGGAGTTTTCAAAAGAACAGTTAGACTTTTGCCTGAATTCTGATCATGGGTTGTTAAACCTAAAATTGGGCATTCTCTGAGTGGACAGTCATTTGTTGCCACTCAGAGTAAAATAATGGAAGTAAAATAATGATGTAAAATAATAGAGTACTTTTCTGAATTTCCTCATTGGCAAATCCAACTTTGTCTGTTTGGAATTTTGTAGCCCAGAGCCTCCTATTGATCGGGGTTTGGGGAGGGGAAGTTAATATAAAGCGCCACATAAACGGGGGTTCTCATATCTTGAATAGACACCCTCTGGAGGCAAATGATATGACATAAGCCTCATCACGTACCCTTCTTCCTAATAATGTTACATACATTTATTTTTTGGTTGACCTTTCATTTCTGGCTTTCTTAATGCTCCCTTCCAGGCAATAGAATGTCCCAAAGAGAAAGAACTCTTGCCTCAGATAGCTCCTCTTCCCTAGCAGGCACTTTCTCATTTTCCTTTAAGGTCCTTTCACATAAGCACCTTAATTTGGCAAATGAGACAAACGTCTGTGAGTCCTACAGTAAAAAGAAGGGACAGAGAAACCAGCCCCATCATTTCATGCCAGTCTTCCCAGCAAAGTGCTTTTCTCCTACTGGAGTACCATCAGCTTCGAGGAGGACATGGTGATATTCCATCTGAACTGGGGGGCCTTTCAGTAGCATCCAGTCACACTCATTCTATAGATGAGGGCGGACAGGCCCAGGCAGGGAGTCGCTGCTCTAGCCATCATGAGCACTTCATCCTGAAGACCTTCCTTTCCCCTGGTCCCAGGATTTCCCAGTACACACCAGCCTAGATTCAGCTCCCCAATGCTTATCACCTCCATCTTCCCTGGACTCTCCTTCAAAGGGCAGCAAACTCAAGACTCCTCCCCAAGCCTCGGCACTGGGCCATTTTACCTCTAGGAAAAGTAAGCAACTTCCCCTGAAGGCGTGCAGGATCCTGGTGTCCGCTCTTAAACGCTGAACAGCAGGGACTCGAAAGTGTGATGCAGTTTGTCCCCTCCTCACAAAAGGCCAAGTGTGCTCCCACTACAATAACCTTCATTTCCCCCAATCCCCTTGCAAAGCTCTGCCTGCCAATTGGCAGCACAACACAGAAGCAACAGCCAGCTCTGGGCTTGTGTTGAATTAACTTTTTTTTGTAAAGTAGGCTAATAGTTTGGAAACTGTCATTATGCAATTAGTATTCATTTTGAAATGTGGTTATTTATGCTTTGCCTCGCTCAATGTCACACCCTCCACTCAGATGTTGGTGCAATACTAGGGGGTAGGGACACAAGGTGGTATAGTTTTCATTTTCAAAGGCACCCCAATGATCTGTATCCCTCCCCCCATGCGAAGTATAGATCCTAAGGAGACTGTCTGGATTCCCAACATTTACATGCAAATATTTTTAGACTCTAGGAATACAAAAGGCTCCTTCTGAAAGCACACTCTGTTGTGCCTCACACACAAGAGGACACGAGTGATTGAAGAGGCGACACACAGGCAGGAGCAGCATAATCTGTACACCTGGACCCTTTGGAAGTACGACCCCCAGACAAAACTAGGGTCTCTATGAGAACTGTGAAGTTGGAACACGATTTTCTATTCTTGGTCCAAGAAACTTAGTTCGAGGTGGTGGGGGCTTGAAGAAGCAGGGTAGAGACCAAGGAATAGTCTCTGACCAGTTGCCCTTGAACAAAGGAGACAAAGAGATGAAGCAAAAGATGTTTTGAAGTCAGGAGACTGTGGCAGCCCACGGGTGAAAGAAATCCTGTCCGCGGCTGCACCACGAGCTGTCGCGGGGCACTAGGAAGCTGGGAAGCAAGTGGGCACTGGCAACTGGGCAGTGTCCCTGGGAGATAGCCAGTGTGGCACAAGGGGATGGCCCTGGCCAGCTGGGCTTTACAAAATAGGAGAAAGGAAAACCAGAACTTAGGTTAATATGCAAATTAGGCCTTACCCAGGCATACCTCCATTTACTGCACTTCACTTATTGCACTTTTCAGATATGGCATTTTTTTGTTGTTGTTCAAATGAAAGGTTTGTGACAACCCTGCATCGTGCAAGTCATACAGTCAAACAGCCTGTGCTCACTTTGTACCTGTGTCACATTTAATTAAGATATGTACAATTTTTAGATATAACACTATTTATGCTCAACAGACTCCAGTAGGGTGCAAGCATAAATTTTATATGCACTGGGAAACCAAAAACTGTGTGTAACTCTTCCTGCAGTGATCTGTGGTAAAACAATGGGGTTACTCCTCTCCTCCCCCCTCATCTCTTCTTTTTTTAAAGATTTATTTATTTATGCATACAAGAACCAGGGTACAGGCCAGAGGTGTGTGAGAGGATTCACCAGAGACATAGTGGGGAACAGAAAAGGTGGATTGAATACTCTGCTGAGGGGAGCAGCGGGTAAGACAGGAGAGGACTGCTGCACCATGTGGGATGCTCCCTGGTCAGGGATCGAACTTGTGCTGCAGTGCCTGTGGACAGCTTCATATGTTACGTCTTGACCCCTTGCGCCACCAGGAGACTCAACTGATCACCTTTAGGTTTCTTACCAGGATTGAGACATTCGCGAGGAAAAAAAGAACAGAGAGGGCATCCTACTATGAGATTGTCCCTGGCCAACTTCCCCAGTCCCAGCATCTCAAAAAACATCCAGTAAGGTCTATTTCTTCATTTTAGCCAGAAGGAATTTCCAAGGATGTCCATGAATTCCACAGGCTAACATACACCATCAAAACCTCAACCCCAACAGGGATTCCAACAGAAATATCACTGGATGCTAAATTGGTTCTTCTTTAGCTGATTTAACGCAGACTTCAGGCATCCTCATGGCCAAATCTGTTCTTCTGTCAGATGAAAATCTCTGTAGGCTCAGAACTCCACGTTCTTGTTTAAGGGTCTTCCGTTCATTCATTCTAAACAGAAAGTAAAGAGGCTGCTCACCAACTGTGATTCTAGTAAAGATGTGGGACATGAATTGATGAGGAATTGTCTTCACCAGTCATGAGGCTGTTGTTCAAGAGTAACAAGCAAAGCCAAGGTCAGAAATCAAGATGTGCTCACCTCATCCTACTCTATCATCTGCTCTCCTGGGGACCATGAGAAGGCTTGATCTACAGGCAAAATTCAAATGTATTTTTAATGATTCTATTAATAACTTTCATACATTTCAGGGAA
The DNA here is from genome assembly GCF_014898055.3 of Talpa occidentalis. NCBI lineage: Eukaryota > Metazoa > Chordata > Mammalia > Eulipotyphla > Talpidae > Talpa > Talpa occidentalis. Next base: position 31,306,921 of record NW_023601543.1, read on the forward strand.
GTTTGCACAAGTGCAGCTTGCTCTCCCACTGATATACCTTGTCATGTTACGTACCAACATCTCGACTAGGATCATGTTTGCAGGGACTTTCAGTTTATCATGAGCACACACGTATTGCAGCAAAAAGCAAATCACCACAAAAGCTCTTTTTTTCCTCCTCCTTCCCTTTTTGGCTTTTTTAGATTTTTCTTTATTTTTTTTTCCCATTGTCATTGTGCTGTGCTTTGTATAACCATCTAAATCTCAGTGGTCAGCACACATTCAGTCTAATTGCCCACATCTTTTCCAGCGACTGTCTCAGCAAGATTTGAGCTCCGAAATGATGACTCTGAGACAGTGTCCTCACAGAAGACCCCACACTCATTTGTGACCCCACGCCTTGACCTGCTGTCCCTATTCCCTTTCTTATCTAACCAGATCACTCAGGACTTCTCCGCTCCTCTCTTGCCTCTTCCACTTCCTTTTGCCTATCCTCCTTCCTTTTCCTTCCCTCTCTCAATCTTGCCTACCTAGCTGTAGCTTCCCTGAGGCATGGGTCACTCAATGGACAAGAACCTTCATAACTTAGGGTATCCCACTGAAACTTAACTATTTCATGGAGTCCTTCTTGTGTCCTTCACCTGCACAGTAAGCACTTGAAGTTTAGCACCTGAAGTTTCTGTAAGCAACTGAAGTTTCTGACTGTGTCATCTTGTTCCCCCACTGCATCTGTGCTGGTGTTTTGCTTTAACAATGATAAACAGTGGTAATGGTAATGGCTAGCAGTTTCTGAGCTTTTACAATGTGCCAGACACTGTGCTGAACAATATCTATGAATTACAGTTATTGCTGTTTTGCAGTCAGAAAACTAAGACCTGCCCCAAATCACACAACTGATAAGGGCCATGGTAGAATTCAAACCAAGGTCTTTGTCACCTTGATGTGTACACAACCACGGAATCAACATCAAATTCAGTTTGTTAGGCTCTTTAAATTTGAGAGAAAAATGGACTAATGAATACTTTGTTTTTCAACAGAAAAAGTGGAAATATACAAAACTATAGGTCTCTTGTAAATTTCAAGACATCGGAAAATCTATTTAGACAAATAATCCCCTTTCTTGAGCACTTTGATGAATTAAAGATTTACTTTAATGTATCATCATGCAATATTTGTGGATAAAAATTAAGAATACAAAATCATTAGTCATCAACCTAGGTTATTTTTCATTTGTTTTTTTTTTTAAAAGATTTATTTATTTATGCATACAAGAACTTGTGTGTAAGCCAGAGGTGGGCGGGGGGGAGGATTCACCAGAGACAGAGTGGGGAGCAGAACAGGCAGATTGACTGAAATACACTGCTGAGGGGAGCAGTGGGTGAGACAGGAGAGGTCTGTTGATCCATGTGGGTTAGCTCCCTCGTCAGGGATCGAACTTGTGCTGCAGTGGCTGTCGATAGCTTCATAGTGATGAGACTTAACCCCTTGTGCCACGAGGGAGGGCCCTCATTTATTTTTGACCAAAAAATTTAAATGGATTCCCTTTCTCTGTTTTAACCTGCCTTTTAAAAGGGCATGTTATAATACAATGTTTATAAAATAAAAATTGTATATTGTATATATTTTTATTGTATAAAATATATTTTTATATTATTTATATTTTTATATATTTAAAATATAAAATATTTTATATTTTTATATTTTTTATATTTTATAATATATTTTTATTGTATAAAAAAGTTTAATAACTTTATTATTAAAGTAATAATAAAAACAAATGAATAAAAAAGAGGAAATTGATCTCTGTGAATCTTATGTAACTCTCTCCTTTGAATCTAGTATTTTCAAAGTGTGATTATTTTAATGATTTGTTTTAGCTTATTGCTGTAGCTTATCTGATAACACTTATAAAGGCAGTTCATGGACCACATAAATAGTCAAAGGATTTTCAACAAGGATGCCAAACTCATTCAGTAAGGATAAGACAATCTCTTCAACAAATGATGTTGGAGAAACTGTATATCCACATGCAAAAGAATGACCCTTATCTTACATCACACACCAGAAACCTAAACCTGAGACTGAAAACTATAAAACTCATGGAAGAAAACATTAGGAAGTATCAAGACACTGGATTTGGCAATTATTTCTTGGATAGGACACCAAAGTTTCTTGCACATGACAGGCAGCAAAAGTAAAGTAGATTAAATTAGACTACATAAAAATGAACATTTGAGAATCAAAGGATGTAATTCGCAGAGAGAAAAGGGAACCTGAATATGGGGGAGGGTAATATTTACAAACCATCTATCTGATAAGGGGTTAATATCCAGAATATATGAAGAACTTTCACAACAACAGATGCAAGTAATCTGAGTGAAAAGTGGGCAAAGGACTTAAATAGACATTTCTTCAAAGAAGATAAATGGATGGCCAATAAGCACATGAAAAGATGCTCAACATCACTAATCATTAAGGATATGCAAATCAAAACTGCAATAGGATAAGGCTTCATACCTGCTGGAATCGCTATTGTCAAGGAAGGGAGGAAGGGAGTGGTGAAGATGTGGAGAAATTGAAACCCTGGTACGCTATGGGCAGAAATGTGAAATGGTGCAGCTATTATGGAAAACAGTATGACAGGTCTCAAAATTTTTTTAAATAAAGTTTCTGTATGATCCAGCAACCCTCTTCTGGGTATATACCCAAGAGAATTGAACACAGGGTCCCAAAGAGTTATTTGTACACCACGATTCATTGCAGCTTTATTCACAGTGGTCAAGAAATGGAGACAACCCAAGTGTTTTTCATGGACAGATGAATGGCTAAGCAAAACGTGTACAGATATACAATGGAATATTATTCAACCTTTAAAAGGGAAGGAAATTCTGGCACATGCTATGCTATACCGTGGATAGATTTTGAGGCCATTAAGCTCAGTGCAATAAGTCAGTCACAAAAACACAAAGACCGTAGAGTCCACTTATCTAGTATATCAAAATCAGAGAGAAAGTAGGATCGTGCTTGCTAATGGTTAGGGGGAAGTAGAAACGGGAAGTTGTTGTTAAACGAGTTTCATATTTGCAAGATGAAAATGTTCTGGAGATTGGTTGCAGAGTGACATTAATATACTCAATTCTCCTAAACTGTACACTTAAAAATGACTAAGGTGGAAAATATTATGTTACATGTATTTTACTACCATTTTTGAAATAGTATGTAGAGTTTTTCTTATAATTTTGCACTCTTATATTCAAAGGAAGTCCTGTTTTTAACCCTCTTACACTGCTATTGGGAATATAAACTGATGCGGCCACTATGGAAATCTGTGTCGAGCTTCCTCAAAACACTAAAAATGAATCTACCATATGACCCAGTGATTCCACTCCTCGGAATCTACCCAGTGGACACAAAAACACTAATTTGAAAGGAAACATGCACTCTTATGTTTAATGCAGCACTATTTACAACTGCTAAGATGTACAAACAACCCAAATGTTCCAAAACAGATGACTGGGTCAAGAAAATGTGGTATATATACACAAAGGAATACTATTCACTGATCAAAAAAGATAAACTCATGGCATTTGCAGCAACATGGATGAAGCTGGAAGGGATTGTGCTAAGCAAATAAGTCAGAAGGAAAAAGATAATGCTTTCACTTATTTTTTTTTTAATTTTCTAGAGGCATGTCTTATTTATCTATTTGTTTGTTTGGTTTATACATGCACTGGGTACAGTCAGAAGCCGGGAGAGCGAGAGAATTCACCAGAGCCAGAGCGGGGAGCAGAGCAGGCAGAAGGACCGAAGTACACTGCTGAGGGGAGCAGCGGGCGGCAGGAGAGGTGTGCGCGCCATGTGGGATCCTCCTCCGGTGGCCGGGGAGCAGCCGGGGATCGAACCGGCGCCGCAGAGGCCGCGGGCAGCTTCGCAACCCAGCGCTCAACCGCTGCGCCACCTGGGAGGCCCAATGCTTTCACTTATTTGTAGAATATAGAGAAACTGAAAAAATGGTCCGGAAAAAGACAAAACTTGCAAGCTGCCCATAGATCTGAGATGTACAGTAAGGGAGGGTTAGGGAAGGGGGATCATAACATGGGAGGAAGAGCACAAGGGACTGTGGTGAGAGATGACAGGCGCCATGGTGGTGGGAGATCTATGAGGACTACACCAGAGGGGAGAAATCAAATACTGCCCAAAAATGAACAACAATGTAAGAAAAGAAATACATTTAATAAAAATTAAATTGAATTTAAAAAAACGAAGTCCTCTTCTTTCATTTTAAAAAAAGGCCTGAATACAGCAAATGCTGCAGTTCTACAGTCAGCATGTCTCCATCGTCTTTAAAGAACTAGCAAGAGCAGCGCATTTCTCTGAATCTCTCTCTAACAAAAGTGTTGCACCCTAAATGCTTCAAATGAAAGAGACATAGACTAGAGTTAAGAGATGTGGGGGGACTGCAGAAGGTCTTACTATGTCTGAATCCACTCCTCTTTCCCTCTTCTCCCCTTTTCACGCAGTAGATGTGAAGTCAGTTACTCAGTTGTATTTGTAATCTGACACCACAGCCATTGATTGTGTTCAGGGATCTGGGTTTGGGGCCACGTTTTGAAACTACCTTAATCTCTACCCCTTTCAGATACTGAGGGTGAGCTTCCCCATACTCAGCATTAGCATTAGTCAGCCAGCAAGCTCGGTCCCCAGGGGCCCGGCATTCAGCTCACCTGCTCATCTCAGGCATGCACTGGACTCTGCATTACTGATTCTCTCTCTCTGTCTCTCTGTCTCTCTCTCTCTCTCTGTCTCTCTCTCTCATCTGTCTTGCACACGTGCATGTGTACACAAACATACAAACACAAGATCTGGAAATATCCTGGAACAGTCACATCAATCCATTCATTCTGTCAGCTGACCGCCAACTGTCTAAGAGCTCCCCGTGAGGTCACATGAGAACCAATTATCTCCTTACGGCTGTTTTTCTGATGTGACATTCCAATAGGCTAACTGAGGAATTTGTGGAATATTTTGTAATCTAGCAAACCTGATATCAAACCTTTTCCTATAAAAAGCAAAAATAGTTCAATATCAGAGAAGAAAGCCTGGTGATGGTTAGAGGATTGGATAAAGCCCATGCTCAGGAGGGTATCAGGGCTCACAAATCTCTATTAACTAAGAAATATTCAGGTAGAATATTAATTTTTATTAATTTCTTTTAAGATTTTCATATTTATTTATGCATACAAGAGCTGGGGTACAGGCCAGAGGTGTGTGTGGGGGGTGTGAGAGGATTCACCAGAGACAGAATGGGGAACAGAACAGGCGGATTGACTGAAATACACTGCTGAGGGGAGCAGTTGGCGAGTGAGAGGTCTGCGGCGCCATGTGGGTAACTCCTTGCCCGTGGATCGAATTCACACTATAGTAGCTGTGGATTGCTTCATAGTGCTGAATCTTAATCCCTGTGCCACCAGAGAGGCCCAGAATATTAATTTTTAACTCCCTTAAAACAGAGTAGTGGGGCCTCCCTGGTAGCGCAAGGGGTTGAGACACAGCAGTATGAAGCTAGCCGCAACCACCACAGGATGAGTTCGATCCCCAGCCAGAGACCTACCCACAAGGCACAGTAGACCTCTCTTGCCTTGCCCACTGCTCCCCTCAGCAGTGTATTTCAGTAGATCTGCCTGTTCTGCTCCCCATTCTGTCTCTGGTGAATCCTCTCACGCTCCGGGCCTGCACCCCAGCTCTTGTATGCATAAATAAATAAATCTTAAAAAAAGAGTAGTGATTAAAACTCCTTTTAGTCTTGCAATCTCTTAACAGTTACTGGCATAATTGGAGTTAACCTACAAGTTCAAATAGACACAGACTATAAAAATGTCCCTCCACATCTACCTTCTCTCTGCCTCCAGAATCCTGCTTCTGTCCTGGGTGACAGTAATGGCCACTGGAGGAACTCAGACTGGAAGAGGGGTAGTGGGTGGAAGCCAAGGTACCCATAGTGCATGACACATGGAATTTAATTTCAGTGAAAAGGGGACCAGAGTAGTGATGATGTAAATGAAAACGATTCCAAGTTGGAAGGAAATATACTGGATGGTTCCACTCATCTGCAGTCAGTACACATAAAGAAAGAAAATAAAGGAACAGACAAAACTGAACTAAAACAAACCCTAGAAAGGGACCAGGAAAAAGACAAATTAATACAAAGTAAAAATCAAAATCAACAAGCAACCATAAACCAGAGACACACTATGGGGTGGGGGAGGAGAGGAAGGATTAGGGTCAAAATAAGGGGGGAGCAATTGTATGGGAAATATAACCAAAATGAAAATGCATACATTGTGCAAAAATGAAAAATGATGTAAGAATTATATAAAATAAAATATTTAAAAAAAGCACAATGAAATACCACCAGATAGCTGTGAGAGTGGCCCATATCAAAGACCAGAAACAACAAATGGAGTAAAAGAAACCCTCAAACATTGTTGATAGGAATGTAGACTAGTCAGCCTCTATGGAAACAGTATGGAAGTTTCTCAAAACATTAAAATTAGTCTGTCATATAATCCATCAATGCTACTCCTAGGTATATATCCAAAGAATACAAAAGCGCCAATTTGAAGGAATATGTGCGCTCCTATGTTCATGACAGCACTATTTACAATAGCCAAGTGATGGAAACCATCTAAGTGCCCAACAACAGATGAGTGAATAGAGATGTGGTAGGGATACACAGTGGAAGACTACTCATCAATTAAACAAACAAACAAAAAAGATGAACTCTTGCCATTTGCAACAATGTGGATGAAACTGGAGGAGATTATGTTAAGTGAAAGTCAGAAGACAGACAAATACCAGATGCTTTCACTCTTATGTGGAATATAAAAAACAAAGTGAAGGAACAGACAAAACAAAAATAAAACAAACCCTTGATATCTAACTGCAGAACTGAGGGTACAAGAAGGGGAGGACTATTGAAAGCAAAGAGGAGAGAAATCCAAAGGACAATGGTAGAGGGTTATTGGGGGCTCTAGGTGGTGGGTGTGGTGTGATAACATGCATTTGTGGGTGTGGTGTGAACCTAAACCCCCAAAATAGAAAGTTGTAAATCAATATTACATCAACAAACATATTTCTTTAAAATGAAAAAAAAGAAAGAAATATGACTGCAGAATTGAGGCTAGACTGCAGATGGGGCTGGTAGAGGTGGGGATCAAAGGAGAAGGGGCCCCGTGGTCTACAGTGGAGAATTATGGGTACTTTGGGATGGGTGTGGTGTGCTGACATACATTTGAAGAGGTGTGCTGCTGCTACGTCTCTGAGTCACATACAATTTTGTAAACCAATGTTACCTCAAGTTAAAAAGAATAAATCTAGTATAGATTTTTTAAAAAGCACTCATGGATTCTTAAAAAAAAAAAGGAAGGAAGGAAAATGATTCCTTCCTCTGGGCTGAGGTTCTGCAGGAACCACCTTCACAAGCCGACTCCACTGATCATGTGGACCAGCAACTATTGCAAAGTTGGTTTTTATAGGTAGTCAGTACAAGAATGTACAATGTGATTTCATGGAAGTGAGGCAGTGGGGTTCTCCACTGAAAATGTTCTCATTAGAAATTTCCTCATCCCAAGTCATACAATCTTTCTGTCTCACCTTGTCACCAATTATCTTTACATTAAGGCTATCCAATATTGTGGCCAAATTTTTGGTTATCTAACATTATTTTTCATTTAACAAACATTGTCCACATTTGATCATGTCCTTCACATTGATCAAAATTTAATGCTTGCATTCATATATTAGATTTTTTTAACCTATTTTTTAAAGATTTATTTATTTATACAAGCACTGGGGTACAGGCCAGAGGCGCAGGAGGGTGAGAGAATTCACCAGAGACAGAGAGGGGAACAGACCAGGCAGAAGGACCAAAATACACTGCTGAGGGGAGCAGCAGGTGAGACAAGAGAGGTCTGCCGCATCATGTGGGAATCTCCCTGGCTGGCCAGGAATTGAACAGGTGCTGTAGAGGCTGCAGACAGCTTCACAGTGCTGCACTCAACCCTCTGCACCATTGGGGAGGCCCCATATATTAGATTTTTTATAACTTTTTTCCTGGTAGACAGTGCAATAGCTAGCTATATGCTGAACTAATAAACATCTTTGTGTGCATAGATTGATATTGATATAGGCTCAATTTCCGGGCCTGGAAAACATTAGTCAAAGGGCATGAACTTTTTCAAATTCATTGCTCTAGTTACACATAGTTACGGAAAGCAGTGTAGAGTTTTAGTTAAAAACACAGGCTTTGGACTTCACCAAAGTTGTATTAGGCTGGTTCTGCCCATACTAGCTATGTGAGGGTTGGGCTATTTACCCACTTCTGTGAGTCACAGTTGGCTCCGTTATGAAATAAGATAAACAATAGTCCCCTGCATGGAAACACTGCAAAGAAAGTGGGTACAATAAATGATGGTGGCTGTTTTATTTATGGTCACCATTTCCAGCACATTCATCTTCCCAAGGACTCAAACATTTGGCTTTTATCATTTAAAACAACTTTTTGTTGACTACATAGGTATAAAATGATACATTGTTGTATTTGTACTTCTTTACCACATGATAAAGTTTACATTTTTTTTTCAAGTATTGATGTATGTGCTTTTTTGTTCTGTGGAATGACTGTCCTCTTCCCCACAGTTGGAATTATATTTATCAAATAACTGTGCTATGAGGCGCTGTCTATTCTAGTTTTTAGATTTGATTTTACCTGATTTTCATCCCATTAATGTCCCAGAAGAGATAATTCTGCCCTATAGAAAATGTCTACTTTTAAGCTGATTTTCTCCACATTGCTATCTAGTGGCACCAACATTCTTAATATTAAATATTTTGCTGATTGTTTTACAGTGCATATATGACATCTATTAATGTTATGTATGATAAAAACTATTTCTGACCTCTCCTCTGAACCATCAATAAATAGTTCACTTTTGAGCCAGCATCAGTCTTAAAGATTCAGTCTCAAAGTTTTGTAATTTTTTCTGTGTAGTAATACAGATCATTACTTGTCACTCTTTATTCTTTTGTTTTCTTGCCTATTTTTTAACTTTTAATTAATTATTTTTAACTGAGGTACCCCTTCGGGTATGCCCATCCACCACCAACTCACCCACTCTCCACCACAGACTATTGTGCCTCCCTCCCTCCCTGTTCCTCTTTTTTAATGATTTTTTTCTTTTACTTTTTTTTTCTCAAGTGGGGTACAGGCCAGAGTTGGGGGTGGTGGTGAGAAGATTCACCAGAGAGCAGGGAGCAGAACAGGCAGATGTACCGAAATACACTGCTGAGGGGAGCAGTGGGCAAGACAGGAGAGGTCCTCGGTGCCATGTGGGTTGCTCCCCAGCTGGCCTGGGATCGAACTTATGCCCAAACGCCAAGAGGATCACTGATCTGCTGCAAAGGCCGTGGACAGCCTCACAGCACTGCCCTCAATCCCCTGAGCCACCAGGGAAGCCCCCTCCCTCACTGTTCTTAAATGTCCCCCACCCCAACCCTGCTGGTGCTTCAGTTCTGTAGTCTGCTATCAAGGGGTAGTTTTTCAGCTTGTCTTTATGTGACTCTTAGTTTAGTTACTCTATATTCCTTGTATTAGTGACATCATCCAATATTTATCTTTCTCCTTCTGACTTATTTTGCTTAGCATTTTCCTTTCAAGTTCCATCGATGTAACTGCAAATGGCACGAGTTTATCTTGTTTATTTTCCATTTTAATTGGAAGCATGTTAAAATTAGAAAATTACTGGGAACAAATTGTCATTAAAGTTTCCGCTACTATCCAAAAGTAGAGCATTCTTATGAAACCTTTCCTAAGTTAAAATGACAAAGTGAAGAAGCAATTACCATTAATTTATATGGAAAAAAAAATGTGAGCATTTCCAGACCCAAAATATAACCTAAGAAATCAAACCTAAAATAACACGAGCATATAGTAAAAGCAGGAATGATATAAATGCATAGCTTGTGTGAAGAACTTCCCAGGAAAGGAGTGTGGTGGTGCCACTCTTACTGCTCAGGGCGTGAGCTGCTTCTAGAATGACTGCTGCAAAACAAACACTGGATGCTATTTTCACTTTTCACTTTGGGCTGTAAAAGCAAAAATCCTCTTTAGATTTCCCTGGATTGGCTAAAACCAGGTGCTAAATTGGGTCTTTCTTCAAAGCGAAGTGGCATAACTCAAGTTACCAAAAAGCAGGAGATACCCGTGTTTACGAAAACTCTGTCTTCCCATTCAAAAGCATGTCTATGGAGGGCTGTTGACCAATAACAGCTGAATCTTGGATGTACTGCCAGTGTTGCTGAAGTCTCACAACTCTCCCTAAACTCTTCTCTCTGTAGAAACACCCACCAATTTCCTTTGTAACATTCAGTGGGAGTGGTAAGCAGAATAATATCACCTCCCACTATGTCCATGTCCCAGTACCCAGAATTGTGAAGGTTCCCGCTGACCCCTTGATTTAGCCCAGTGAGATCCATTTTGGATTTTTAATCTACAGAACTATAAGATAATAAATCTGTGTTTAAGTCACTAAGTTGTGAAAATATGTTACAGCAGCTGTAAGAAACTAGCACTGTGTGAGTGTTCTCCTTATGCTGACATCGGCTCTCTGACTTACCATTCTTTCCCTTAGGCCATTTAAACTTAGCAGGGCTGGTATGGGCCCCTGTATCTTCTGGCTCTCTGAACACAGGAGATATCTTTCTAGTTAGTTGCTTCTGCTTGGTCCTACTTTGTTCACTCCTGCTCACCCACTTTTGTATTCCTACCTTCATTCCTAAAACCTGTAAGAATCTGTAGGTGTTCAGAAATGGGGAGAGGGGACAAGGGAGCCTGAATTCACAGTCCCATTTGTTCCCACCATCAGCCCGCTATAAAATTTTCACAGCATCCAAGGACTTTCTCAAACATACATCTTTCTCTTCCATTCCAGAAAAGTTATCCCAGATTCAGTGGGCTTTAGTTTTCAAGTTAGCTCTCAGGATGAAAAGATAAGAGGCCATTCAACTTCTGGCATTTTCTAGTCCCTGGTTTTTGAATTTCCACATCAAACCTATTGTGACTTTGACAATTGGCACCTTAGAATTAGAATGTCCTTTTATTTCTAAGAATAAAGTATATTTTCATATATAAAAAAGTTTGGAAACTCCTATCAGGAACCACATTTTGTGGGAAAACATAAGCTGGGACTTGTCTGAAGGGTTAGTCAGAAAGGGAATAAAATTTCTTTTTGCTGGGGCACATGGTAGAGATAGTACTCTTACAGCCCCCTGTTTTGGTAAGTTTGACCTCTTGAGCCTTTATATGCTAAATAATTTAAATGGATGATCTTATTTGATCCTCCCCTTAACGCTAAGAGTTAGGTACTGTTATCCCCATTTAAAAATGAGGAAAATGTTACCCATGGTCACTGAGTGAAGAAAAGGGAATAAAAGTCAAGTGTGTCTGACTCCATAGCCCTTGCTCTATCGAGTTTAATACGTTGGTAAAACACTCAGATATTTGCATTAGTGATATCTGGCTTCCAAGCGTAGCACTGCTACCTCCCAGCTAAAGTTACCCAACCTCGATGTCTTCGGTAACCTTCTCTACAAGGTGGGAATAATAGAGAATCGATGGAAGGGATTAATATAACATGTACCTAGCACAACCCCTAGCCACAGAGTAAACACTCAGGAAACATTTGCTCATATTGGTATTCCATACTGTGTCCTGTCCCTGTGTCAAAACCTGTCCTGCCACCTTTCAGATGTGGCACAAAGAAGGAATCCTGGTTAGAAGACAAGAGGTCTGGGTTCTGGTCACAGCTCTGTTATTACCACTGTTATATGAACAAGCCACTTAACCTGCTCTATCTATGCTGCTTCATAGAAAATGAAAAAAAATGTATAGGAATTCTGGTGTTATACAGGCATAAGGAACCTTATTACTAATAAATAACATGTTACTTATAAGTAAATATCACTTATAAATACTGCTATCCTATTACTTACTAGTGATCAGAATATCCTATTCATATTTCTACTCCCAATCCCCTTTACCAGACCAACCCTTCCCATTTCTTATTTCTTCCCAAAGAAAAAAGAAATCAGATTATGTGAATAGCATGGAGAAGAATTAGAAAATGAGCGAGTGGATATTAGATGAGAGTGAAGAATTGGTCATGTTTTGGCTGTGATTGTGATACTATTATTCTGTTAATTAAAAGGGCGTGTTGTTTTGAAATACATATTGAAATCACTGCTGATAAAAATGATATGACATTTGGATTTGCTTCAAAATAATCCAGGGTTGAGGGCAGGGGTGCTAGAGAATGGTTAAGAACAACTGTTGAAGCTGGGTGATGCATTTATGGGGGTCTGGCTTTTGTATTTGTTTGCTATTTTCCAAAATAAAACTTTAAAAAAGGTATCAAGGGCTGCAGCTCAAATGCCTACAGTCAGGCAGGAAACCTAAGTGAGGGAAGCAAGCCAGGTGGGGACCATGGAGAGCTGAGACAGAGTGTGTCTCATGCAAAGTGGAAGGCCTGGATGAGGCTCCAGCTGACTGGAATTGCTGGAAAGCAGGCTGCCAGGTTTGCCAGGGAGGCCAGAAAAAAAAATGGTATATGAAATCTTCCAATCCTTAAATGTTGGCAACTAATTCAAATCTGTTTTATCAACACCATGCTGGCCAACTAAAACAAGTCTAAGGACCAGATTCCACCTGCAACTGCCAATTTGTAACCTCTGCCTAAAAGGCTCATTTTAGGTAATTTTCACAACTCGGAAGCAGTAAAATGTAATGGAAAGCCCTGCCAACATCAGCAAAATTTGAATGACATCATTCTGCCCTCATCTTTCTGCTCCCATATATGATTTCTTCTCTATCCTCTATCCCTACCTGCAAGTTTCTCTAACCTTATCCTTCTTTTTGATGATTGGGTTCTGATCTCAAATCCTTAACTGCTGAGGGCTGAGATCTACTGAGGCCCCGGGAAAAGAGTCTTCATTCTGTTGTTAATGGAGCGTTCCAGAAGGCTTAGGATACTTGCTCTGGCAGCAGTATGAGCAACGAGGAAGCCATAGGCTTAAGGCCCTATCTGACCTGACCTTTTTTCAGGCGCAAACTTTGCTGCCCTTCTTAATAATAAGCAGGTTACTTGGGAGAGTTTTCTGAAAATTGATGCCCCAAGGAGCAAGGGAATGGGCTGAGATGGGCAGGGCATCCTACAGAAGAGAGTCTGTGAACCCGAAGTAGTCTCTCCCGACCCCTGGAGGCAGAGTGTGCGCCTGGTTTGAGTCCTCAGCCCTTTCGCATTTGCTTTTTCTCATGATGACAAAGCTTCTGAGATGTCTGGCAGAGTGATCAATGGATCATTTTTCTCTGAGAGTTCAGGGCAGGTTTCCTGGAGATGTGATGTAAAAACCGATGTTAAAACTTAAAAGCAGACATGAGACACATGAGTAGGAATTAACCAGATGGAGGATGGAGGGAAAAGCATTTCAGGCAGAGAGGACAGCCCCAAGGTAGGAAAGTTCCTGCCACTTATGAACAATTGGCAGAAAGCCAGGGAAGTTGCAGAAAGGAGAGTGGCTAGAGCTAGGGCCCAGGCATCAGGCAAGAGGCAGAACATACAGACTCTTATTAGGTCTGAAATAAAGAATCTGGGGACCTCCCTGGTGGCGCAAGGGGTTAAGAGTCAGTGCTATCAAGCTATCAGCAGCCACTGCAGCTCAAGTTCGATCCCTGGCCAGGGAGCTAACCCACATGATGCAGCAGACCTCTCCTCTCTCGCCCGCTGCTCCCATCAGCAGTATATTTCAGTCAATCCACTTGTTCTGCTCCCCACTCTGTCTCTGGTGAATCCTCTCTCCTCACCAACCTCTGGCCTACACCCCAGCTCTTGTATGCATAAATAAATAAAACATATCTTTAAAAAAAAAGAATCCAACAAGTTCATGAACAGTGGTGGACACTATGGAAGCCACAGGCGTAAGGCGGGCTTAGTACATGCCCTCCTGCAACTGACAGTGGTCACCAGGGTGGCTGGAGAAAGTTACTGGAAGGTACTGAGGAGGAAGTGGTTACTTTTGAATAGATGGATTGGAGGAAGCTTCAGAGAAGAAGTGACGCTTAGTTGAAACTTGAAGGATAAATGAGATCACAGCTGCCAGGGAAGGTGGGCAGAGAATTCTGGAAGCGAGAACCACCTGCCCAAAGGAACAGAGACGAGACATTTCAGAGGATGTTTGGGGGGAAATGAGAACTAAGTTGGGGGGAGAAACTTGAGAATTGCCACTTTTGTCCAACACAACTCTGGGAAGAACTTGAATGCCCAGGTAAGTTTTGTCTTCATTCTGTTGTTAACGGGGAGTTCCAGAAGGCTTAGGAGACCTGCTCTGGCAGCAGTATGGACAATGAGGGAAGCCATAGTATTAGGGCTTTTCTAGCAATGTAACAATGCCTGACATTTTCTAGCAGTGTAACATGTGGCTGACAATTGGGAATGTGATCTCCCAAAAAGTGGTCTAGATCAAAAGACATCTCAGGGGAACATGGCACTTTTTGTGACAGTGACGGTCCAGTATGAGTGGGTGAGGGAGGGCTCCAAATAATAAAATACAGTGAAAAGAACAGTCTATTCTATATAAGTGACAGTCTTGAGGGATGGTGTTATGTCAGAGACACAGGAGAGGAAATGTGAGTCTGAGTTTATCCCATGTCACAAAAAATGAATAATCCTGACTTTTCATGTAGACATCTACCCTAGCTGGGTTAGAAAATCTCAGAGGTGGCCTCCCTGGTGGCACAGGCGGTTGAGCACCTCACTGAAACTGTCTGCAGCCTCTGCAGCACAGGTTCCATCCGGCCAGCCACCAAGTATCCCACATGGCACAGCAGACCTCTCCTGACTCGCCCGCTGCTCCCCTCAGCAGTGTATTTCGTCAGTCTGCCTGTTCTGTTCCCCACTCTGTCTCTGGTGAATCCTCTCACCCTCCTGCACATCTGGCCTGTATCCTGGTTCTTGTATAAAAATAAAAATAAATCTTAAAAAAAAAAATAAAGAGAATCTCAGAAGGGCCTCTCCCAACTCTAGGATTCTCAGAATTGGAAATGGGCAATGAGACCAGTGATGTCAGAGTATAGCAAATGCCAGAAAACAATACGTGGGAACTAAAGTCAGGTTCTTCCAATAATTGAGCTGAGCCAACACAGTCTTTCTGGAGGGGAGAGAATGAATAGTGAGGAAACCAACTGGCAAAGGTGCCCAAGATAAGAGTGCCCTACCCAGCACACCTGAGAGGAACCCATAAGCTCAGTGTGTGACCAGGAGACCCGACCAAGGGAGGCCTGAAGGGCTCCTCTCACCGAAGACACTGCTCTTCCATGTTTCCAGACCAGTCAAGCACAAGAGAATCACTGGCTCTCCTTCCTTTCAGAGCTGGCACCTGGTGGCACAGAACCTGACTGCTGCCTCCAAGCACTAACACACCTGTATTAAGGTCACCTAGGAGGTAAGGGTCTAGACTTGAAAACCCCCTCTAATTTTCTAGTTCCTTTAGCCACAGCAACAATCCTCCAGTGGGGCGATTACTGACTCCCATAGTAAGCCAATGACTAGGAGTATGGGCATTCGTCCCGGGCTCTGGCCAGCCACTGTCGAGTAAGAGGAAGTTAACCTAGAGGGAGATAGAGTTCACCTGGAGTCCCACAAACATGCAGACCAGTAACCCCAGATTCCTGTTAGCCCTAGGCTTCTAGAGTCACTTGTGGCCTTCCTTTTTAGCAACTTCTGGCTGGTATTGGCAGATCTCCAGCCAATAGGTACCTACTTAGCAAAAGATGGTTGTTTTCATTCATGTCTACAGTGCAGCATTAATACCAGAAATCCATGTGTCCATTTGTAAATGGCTAGCTTGGTTCTGCCTCTAAATCTAACAGAACTAGTAGTTCTAATATTAGATATGAAGAATAAACACACTTCAGCCTAACAGGAACTAATTCTTCCCTTCTGTGTCTAGCAAAGTAATCATAGCAAGTGTATGAAGCTTAAATGCTTCACATGTACACTGCAACTGTAATGGGCTCATTCTTTTATTTATTCTGTTTATCAATAATCAGAAGTAACTCTATGTTTCCATTAATAATAGGATTCTTCACAAATATATTGACATTTCAATTGGTTTTCATTTTGAATTGAAGTATGACCAAGGATAATTAATATAACATTTTTTCTATTGTGATTGTGAAGTATATTTACATTTCAAATGATCCTAAAGTACTCCCTGCCTTGGACTGATACACATATGTATACAACACATACACATAAACATAGCATACTCAGATATATACTTATATACTCAGACATCAGTATATAAATATATATGCATGGACACACATCTACATATAAACCACTATATTTACATGTGCACACATACCTATATAGACATGCAGGCAAGAGATAACAACTACAAACATTTTTGTTATGTATTATTCATATATACACATATATGTATGTGTGTGATATACACACAATTATAAACAAAAATTAGATCATATTGTATCATCTGTTTGGTAATATCATCTTCCCTTAGTGATATATCATGAACATCCTAATTCAATGATAATAAAAAACATGTAAACCATTCTAATTTTCGTGGCTTCATAAAATTCTAGTATATGGGTTGCCATACTTTATTTAACTAATCTCCTATCATTGGACATTTCATTAGCCCTATTTATCCACACCATAATTAACACAGTGACAAGAATCTTTATATTACATTGAATCATATATCATTGCCATTGCTGTAAGTCAAAAATGGTCAATATTGGTAATTTCATATTATTTGACTTAAGTCATACAAGCCTATGCCAAACTCTGATTATTTCATGTGGATAAATTTCTAACAGTAGTATTACTGAATTGAAAGTTCTGCACATTTCATGCAAATGGCCAACAGGCATATGAAAAAATGTTCAACATCACTTGTAATCAGGGAAATGCAAATCAAAACTACCATGAGATACCATCTCACACCAGTGAGAATGGCACATATTAAAAAAAACTAGCAACAACAAATGTTGGTGAGGGTGTGGAGAAAAAGGAACTCTCCTGCACTGTTGGTGGGAGTGCAAACTGGTCCAACCACTATGGTATGGATAGCTGTGTGAGATTTCTGGACCTACTAAACATAGAGCTTCCATATGATCCAGCAATTCCACTCCTAGGTATTTACCCAAAGGACACAGAAACATCAATTCCAAAGAGCACCTGCACCCCTATGTTTATAGCAGCTCTATTTACAATAGCTAAGCTTTGGAAACAGCCCAAATGCCCAAAAACAGATGACTGGATCAAGAAGATGTGGTACATATACACCATGGAATATTACTCAGCATTCAAAAAAGATAAACCCATGCAATTTGCAGCAACATGGATGGCGCTGGAAGGGATCATGCTCAGCGAAATAAGCCAGAAAGAAAAAGAAAAATACCGGATGGTCTCATTCATAGCAGGAATCTAGAAAACTTAAATAAGGGACCAGGAAAATGAATAACTATAAGAAAGTGAAAATCAAAATCAACAAAAAACTATGAACCAGAGACACTTTTTGGGGGGTGGGGGCGGGAGGGGAGGGATTGGGGTCAGAATGGGGGGGTTGCAATTGTATGGGGAATATAAAAATAAAATTTATTATTTAAAAAAAAAAAAAGAAAGGTCTGCACATTTCAAAAGCTTGAAACACATTACCACATTCAGAACTGATCTCTATCCCTTTTGTTTCTGAATCATCCTTTCTTTGTCATTGGGGTTCCTTGTGACATTACAGAAAGAAATACAGACTGACTAGTGTAAGATGTGTTCAGCTATGACAAAAACAAAATGTATATTTTTACAAAATAAAAATAAACTCTAAGAGTTTCCAAAGGTTTATTTTTCTTATTTCCAAAAGAAATCCCCTTTTAACAAAAATCTCACTACAATCACAGCTTGGGTTGCCCTGGAATCTACTCTAGCTGTCCAGCAAAGGTACTTACATTCTTTATTTGAAACATCAGTTCAAAGTCCCATTTGAACTATTACATGGGCAATACTAGAGTCAACCAAGTTGTCTTAAACATTATGTAGCAGGTAACTTTCATTTCTTGAAAGCTGGTATTACAATAAAGCATACGTCTTGAGAACGAATACGTATCCTGCTCAAACTCTTCCAAAAAATTGAAAAGAAGGACCACCTCCAAATGCATTTCATGAGACCAACATCACTCTAATACCAAAACTAAAGACAACACATACACAAAAAGAAAACTATAGACCAATTTCCCTAATTTTTGCATCTTACACAGATGCAGAAGTCCTCAACAAAATCTTAGCAAACCAATTACATCAATGCATTAAAAGATCATACACTACGAAAAAAAAAAAAAAAAGATCATACACTACGACCAAGTGGGATTCATACCAGATATGCATCCAAATCACCTGGAAGCTTGTTAAAGGACATATTCCTTTTCTAGTTCAATTTCATATTCCATTTCTAGTTCAATAGGTCTGGAGTGGAGCCTGGGGGTCACGTTTTAAAATATCTGACCTGATATCAGCTGGTGGTTCCTGGACTTCATTGGGTAAATCCTGTAATAAGGGTTATAAGACATCAGGAATATGGAGCCTACTGTTGCTAGGAGGACATTGGATGATAACATCGTCTTGTAGTGTTCCAGCTGCAGGGTCACCTGTTTATAACATCTTGGTTCACAGACACACTTTTCTTCAAACTTTCTCTGCCCTGGCCTCCCAGGACACCACTCTGTGCTAGGCTTCCTCCATCTTTCTCTGGCTGCGCACTTGACATTTTGGCAAGGGCTGACTCTATTACAGAGACATGCAAAATGCCCGGAGGAAGAGGCTTTTTGTGGCCCGCTCCCTGCTGAAAGCATATTTGCTTCTGCGTCTCTACCTTCTTGGCCTGTACCTTCTCTCCTCAGCCTTGGAAGGGGTCTGACCGAGCGGTGCCTGCAGTTGGGATCCTCTTTTAAAGCAGAATTATCTGCTGTAAAAACCACAGTAGAAAACTGTGTATCACATTATATATGTAATTAAGACCATTTAAGTCAAAAGCAATTGTATGCAGTGAAAAGATACACTGGTGAACCAGCCTAAATTACAACGGTTTCAATCCACATTAATTTGCTTTGCAGACACAAAGTGCAGTGGAAAGAGCAGCATGGTGTCTGACAGGCCCTGAAAAGCAGTACTTGCTGTAAGTAATTTAAATTGAGCACTATTATCGTTTACAGATTTATTCTGTTTAGAATCAATAAGAATTAATGCCCTGAAGGCTTTAAGCTGATGCTAATCACTTTTGATACGGTAACTCCTTGGAGTTAAGTTATGTATGTTTTCCTTTGAATCTCAGTCACTGGAGCTTCGTGGACAGCAAATTATTTAAATCATCTTTAAATTTTTCACAAGTTCTTCTTTCTCCCCTGCCTCTTCCCTTTCATCTCAGGTTCTACCAGGAGAGGAGGTGGGAGGAAAGATGACAGGCAAGGCTTGAATCTCTGTGACTTGAGGAAATTTCTTCCCTTTCTTGCCTCTATTTTCCTATCAGAAAATGGGAGATTGAGCCACACACTCTTTCCATCGATAGGGAGATCCTCTGCCACAACTGCACTGACTCAGGGTCAGCCTGGGCTCTAAGGTGAGCCTTTTAAGTCATGTGAAGTCTAGAGCCTGAGAACTCATCACCCTTTGGACCTGTTTTTTCAGTCCCCCAAAACTGGGGCACCTGCCGTTTCCATTTACTGAATCATACTGAACTCATTCTCTGGGTCTTGCCCCAACCAACTTCAAATCTAATGATTCTACTTCAAGAGCATTTTCCAAATCAACCCATGCTTTCCTAATTCTTACGACCAAGGGTCAAGTTCAGGTGCTCATTGCCTCTCCCCTGAATTGTTGGCATGGTCTCCTCACTCTTCCGACCACCAAGTTCTCTGTCTCCACTACCACCCTCCATGCAGCTGGAAGGCTAACATTGCTAAACCAAGTCATCTTATGACACCTTTGCTTGAAACTTATCAGTGGTTTCCTATCATAGACAGCATCAAGTCCCAGCTCCTTGGCCTGGTAATCAAAGCTTGATGGGAATTGGTCCTTATTCATCTGGCCTTATCTTCTTCTATTGCCTGTGATGTATCATATGCCCCTATCTAGCCTACTAATCTTTTCCTAAATATACCCTTATCCTCACCTTCACTATTAATTTTTCTAAGAAGTTTAAATATCCCCCTTGCTACACAGCACACTAGAAAATCTCTTTTCTCTTTCATAGTGCTTAATTATAATGCAATTTTAGGAACAACTATTTGATTCTTATATCCTTCCTACTCAAACTGAGAGCTTCTTGACAGTGTAAACCATTTTTTTAATCTCTTATTCAAGTTAAAGTCAGGCAGCCTTGGAGCAGATATGTGCAATGAAGTATAATGAGTCACATATGTAATTTTTTTAAAGATTTGTTTATTTATTTATACAAGAACCAGGGTACAGGCCAGATGCATGGGAGGGTGAGAGGATTCACCAGAGACAGAATGGGGAACAGAACAGGCAGACTGACAAAATACACTGCTGAGGGGAGCAGTGGGTGAGACAGGAGACATCTGCCCTGCCATGTGGGACACTTGCCGACTGGCTGGGATCGAACCGGTGCTACAGAGGCTGCTGACAGCTTCATAGCGCTGCGCTCAACCGCCTGCGCCACCAGGGGAGGCCCCGCATATGTAATTTTTTAAATTCTCTTATAGCCTTCCTTAAAAAGTAAAAAGACAGGAAATACGAATTGTAATCTTATATTTCAGCTTATCAAAATATTATCACTTCAACATCTAATCATATAAAATATTATGGACATATTTTGTATTCTCCTTTCATACTAAGTCTTTTTTTTACAGAATTATTTGTTTATGCATACAAGAGCTGGGGTACAGGCCAGAGGTGTGGGGGTGTGTGTGAGAGGATTCACCAGAGACAGAGTGGGGAACAGAACATGCAGACTGACTGAAAATACACTGCTGAGGGGAGCAGCAGGCAAGAGAGCAGAGGTCTGCTGCACCATGTGGGTAGCTCCCTGGCTGGCTGGGGATCGAACTTGTGCTGCAGTGGCTGCAGACAGCTTCATAGTGCTGTGCTTAACCCCTTGCACCACCAGGGAGGCCTCATACTAAGTCTTTGAAATCAGGTGTGTATTTTAAATTTACCGCACATCTCCATTTGGATCAGCTACATATCAATAGCCCCATTGACTAGCGGCTACCACATTAGTAAAATTCAGGTGTCTCGCTGCCCTAGTTCAAATCCTAGCGCTGTTACTTACAGCTGTGTGATCTGGACTAATTGTTCAAATCCTCTCTGCATCCATGAAAGGATCTGTAAAATGGGACAAGTAAGAGAGCTTACCTTTTGGGGGTTCAGTGAAAGTTAAATGAAAAGATATTAGTAGAGATCTTTGCAAGTAGGTTGGCACACAAGAAATTGCATGGTTAGTAAGTTGCTGCAGGGTCCAGAGAACATCCCTTGTTGCCAGCGAATGCCTGTTTATGGAATTGAACTGAAAATTCTGCTCAGAGTTCCTGAAATAGTGGAGGGATTAAAGAGTCATGCTTAGGAAAAATTAGCCTGAAAGTATGAGGTGTTTTAAAGTATAAAATCACAATGAAATACACTTTTCAATGTATTGACTTTGCAGCTTCTCAGCATCACTCCCCTTCTCCCTGGTCCCTGGGGACAGGCCTGCTAGCCCTCAGGTCACCGGTTCTCAGCCTTGGCTGCCTGTTGGAATCATCTGGGGAATTTAAACATCTGCTACCTGGGTCCCGTCCCCAGCGACTCTGATTCCCTTGGTCTTGGGTAGCACTTGGGGAGTGTTAAAACGCCCTAGTCAACATGCAGCCAAGGTGCCCCAGATCACCTTCCTGTGATCCATGTTTCTCAGATTTCTCCATAGACAACCTGAATCAGAACAATTGGAGGCAATTGTTTAAAAGGCATATTATTGGGTTCGATTGCAGGCATCAGTCAAAAATATTGGGCGTGTGAAGCAGCAGTCAACCTTTATAACAAGTGTCTGAGGTGATCTTGCATTCTTTCCAGGCCTCCTTCAATGCACAGCTACCCAGCCACTGTATCATGAATGTTCTTCCAAATACATGTGCTGTTAGAAGGTGACCTATGGGCCTTGGTCTCTGAACAGAAAAGGTGAGGTACCTTTCCTGTTCAGTGGGGTGCTCCTACATCCACTGCACCCCTTCTTCCCAAACATAGTTACTATGTTGTTGAAATTCAAATTCACTGTCCTGACCCAGCAGAGGCCTGGTTCTCCCGTATTCCCCACCTCCAGCAGCAGCAGGACTGACATCTGTTAGAGATGGGGGACATGAAATCAGGGAAGGCCTCACAGAGGAGGCTGCGTTTGAAATGAGCAGGCATTCCTCAGGCAGAGATGGAAGAAAAAGGCAACAGTTTGAGCAAAGACATAACTTACCGTTAGAGATTCAAAGCATGGGCTCTGGAGAGAGAGGGTCATGGATTCAAACTCTAATTCCACCCCTTCTCGTTCCATCCATGACCTTTTGTATCTCTGGGAAGGAAAAGTCTCCCTGGGAACGATGACTATCTCTAGTTGTCCAGTGCCAGCTGTTTTGTCTGACTTTCCTCCCAGAACTCTGCTGTATGTTAGCATACAAAATACTTCTAGTGGGCCTCCCAGTGGCGCAAGGGTTAAAGTCTCAGCGCTATCAAGGTATTGCCAGCCACTGTGGCATGAGTTCAATCCCAGGCTAAGGAGCTAACCCACACAGCGCAGCAGAGCTCTCCTGTCTCGACCACTGCTCCCCTCAGCAGTGTATTTCAGTAGATCTGCCTGTTCTGCTCCCTACTCTGTCTCTGGTGAATCCGCTCACCCCTCCATGCCTTTGGCCTATACCCCAGTTCTTGTATGCATAAATAAATAAAAATAAATCTTTTTAAAAAAGAAACTTCCAGTGCTTCTTCCTCAAGGATGGTTGCCATGCTGTTAGAAATCATCACTCTGACCAATGATTGCCTAGTGTGGTATATTTTGTTGTAGACAGTTTATCTAGATGGCAGGCCTTGTGGCAACCTCAACCCAAGTGCCCAAACTCAGCAGCAAAACTTCAATCCCAGGTGCTCCCCATCATCCGTGTGACTGTACGTCAGTGATTCTCACTGGGCTGAGGAAAACAAGAGTCAGAGTCACTTGGGCAAAGGTGCTGAACTATAGTCTCGTAGGTCCTACCTCGGACCTGCTGGATGAGAATCCCTGGCCATGAAGCCTGGGGACCTGTTTCTGGTTTTGCTTTTCCCGAGAAACTGTCAATTGCAAGTTTGCTTAAGGACGGAAGGAAGAGTAATGAGAACATGCATATAGAAAAAGAGGGTGGTTGTGTCAGATCAAAACTCTGCTCATCCCACTTCTTTTTTTATATATAAATTTTTTTTAAGATTTTATTTATTTATTTATACAAGCACTGGGTACAGTCAGAAGTGCGGGAGGGTGAGAGAATTCACCAGAGCCAGAGCGGGGAGCAGAGCAGGCAGAAGGATCGAAGTACACTGCTGAGGGGAGCAGCGAGCGGCAGGAGAGGTCTGCGTACCATGTGGGACCCTCGCCGGTGGCCGGGGATTGAACTGGTGCTGCAGAGGCCGCGGGCAGCTTCGCAGCCCAGCGCTCAACTGCTGCACCACCAGGGGAGGCCCTGGGTAGCATTCTTGCTGAGCCTGAGCACCCTGGAGGAAAAAGTATCTAGGCAGTGGGTGCCCCTGTGAAGTGCTCTGTGGGGATGCCTGTGCCTCCAGGAGTCCAGCTGGACCTTGGCAAGGCCACAAGGCTTAGTTAGCAAAATCCAATGGGAGTGGCTGGTGGCCAGCCAGATCTGTTTGATGGACTTAGCAGTTTTCCCTTCTCTTGTCTCAGTGGGTATTAAGTTAAATCTAGCATGATCAAATCCAATGTTTGTATAGAAAGGCATTTTTTTTTAAATCATGATCGATTTTCCCTAAAGAAAGATTAATCACATTTTGACTTAAAAAGCAATGGTAATAAGCAGTCATCCTTATGTGTTTAACAAGAATCTGCAAAGTACCTACTTTGTATGCAATACTTTACTCTGTGCTCTCTTTGCCCTAGCAGGTCTCTTTGCCAGGAATGCATGCCTGCCTCCCAATCTTGTCTTATAAGACAAAATTTAAATTTCTACCCCTCAGTCTTCCCCAGTCTTAAGTGACCCATTACCAGCCGCTCTCCATCACTTTACTGAATTTCATCTTTTTCATAGTTTTTGAGCACCTGAAGTCATCCTATTTGTTTCTTTTCTTCCTCTTTTTCTCCCTCTTTCCTGCCCTCCCTTTCTCTCCCCCACTTGCTTTCTCCCCCACCCCCGAGAATGTAAGCTCCAGGAAAGAAAGCAGGTCTTGTCTGTCTCTCTCATTTCTATATTCCCAGTGAGTAGCCACTCAATAGATATTTGTTGAATAAATGAGTAAGTAAGACACTTGCGAGACAGGAATGTTCAGCCAGGTCTTCAGGGACATGGCCTTGGGTCAGAAGGGAAAACAGCTTTCCAGGAAAGGAGACTCGATGAGAAGAATCAATGCCTGAGTTTGCTGGCGGCTGGAAGAGAGCAGTCGGCTCAGGGGCCAGGGGCCAGGTTAGGGAGCAGTGAGTGATGTAATTGGAGAAATGAGAAGGTGTGGAGGGAACAGGAAAGAGCAAGTAGGAGGCAAAGCCACAGATGCTGGGATGAGGATGGACATGATTCAAAAGGCAGTGAGAAAAAAAAAATCATCTGGTTATTGAGTAGGAAAAATATGACTAAAATAGTGTTTAACAGAGTTCATCCTAAAAGAACAGACAATAGCAAAATTCAGTCACGTTCCACAAGTGCCCTTGTTCCTCAAGTGAACTCTTTCTGGAGAGCACACCTGAAACAGCTTTGTCTTTGCCTTTCATGTCTCCCTTTTCCTTTCTAGAAAACAGGAACTCAAGCACTTGTCATCATAATGATGATGCACTAACAGTTCTATTGTCACGCAACAATCTTAGGGATTGTGTGTATTAGCCCTGTTTTAGAGATCAAGAAATAGAGGTTTAGAGATATTACTTAACACAAATTCAAACCCAGATCTGATAGAGAATTCCATGAACCACCATCTGTACCATGGAGGTTTCAAAGACAAAAATCCCATTTTTAAACTTATTTGGAAAGATACCACCTTTTTAAGAAAAAAAAAAAAAAACCCGCAAAATAATGGTAGATTCTGGACACTGAACCCTGAAAAGAAAATACTGTATTCTGGTCTGAGAGCAAGCAATCTAAATATACTACCATGTACCCATATGTACACTAAATATGTTTTGATGAAAAAAAATATGTTTTGATGTATGTTAAGAACAAGGACTTTTATTTTGATATATGTTGAGAGCAAGGAATTCTATAATTAGGGAAAGTTGAATCTGAATCACAGTTCAAAGCTGCCTGGATGTGTGATCTTGGACAGGTTACTCAGCCTCTGAGCCTCAGCTGTCTCATCTATAAAATGGGGATGATACTACACCTACTGAGGTCATGAAGACGTAATGAAGACTCAAAAAGTGAATATAGGTAACTGATCATAGAGACAGGCACCAGTTTAGAATCAAATGGATTTGGGTCCCAACCTAGCACAACAGTTTAGCAGCTGTGTGACCCTGAGTACTGGTTTCTGTGTGTAAAGTTGAAACGATAATATTTAAAATTTAAAATTCACTCTTCCATGCCAATGTCCTATCTCATTCCTATTCCTATCCTCTCTCCCCAGTTTTTCTGGTAGTCAGAATATTTTTGACATGAGTCAAAGAGCACCTATGGAGGTGTGAAGTTGCACCCACAAAATTATAGTTATATACATGATGGACAAATGAATAACATTTGAGAAAAAATTTTAAATTGTACTCTGTTAAAGTTTTTAAAAAGAAAAATTCATTCTTCCAATTAATATGTATTAAATGCCTGTGGTACCAGGCATTCCACTCACTTTGGAGATAAAAGATGAATAAACTTTAACCTTAAGGGTTTTTACAGCTTCATGGTAGGAGACAACAACCACATAAGAACATTTTACAAGTAGTATAATATAGTAAGGACCCAAGGAAAAGCATCTACAGTTCTACATGGAAGCATTATGAAAAGCTTCAGAAAGGAAGTGGGCAGGTCATGAGAGACAGATTAGCTATACCTTAGAGCGTAAAATGAACAGTGAGTGAAAGTAGATTAGAAATAGAAAATAATGTATAAGGAGTTAACATTTTATTTTAAACTATAACACATAGAGAAAAATGTACAAAGAGTAGATGTACAGTAAATGTATTGGCACAGTCATTACAAATGTGTGACCACCACCCAGTTCAAGAAATAAGACCCAAGATGCTCCCTTATGCCCTCTCCCAATTGCTACCTTTCTTCTCCAAAGGCCACCATCATTATTATTATTATTAAGAACAGATTTGTTTTGCCATTTTTTAAAAATTATTTTTAAAAAAGATTTATTTATTTATACAAGTACTGGGGTACAGGCCAGAGGCACACTAGGGTGAGATAATCCACCAGAGACAGAGCAGGGAGCAGAAGAGGCAGAAGGACGTAAATACACTGCTGAGGGGAGCAGTGGGAGAGACAGGAGAGGTCTGCTGAACCATGTGGGAATCTCCCTGGCCAGCCTAGAATTGAACAGGCGTCGCAGAGGCTGCGGACAGCCTCACAGCACTGCACTCAACCAGCTGTGCCACCTGGGAGGTCTTAATTTTTAATTCAGGCGATATTTGGATCCCCCCATCAAGTATAGCCACCATAGCACACGCACCACCAAATCACCCACAGTCTACCACCATAGTCCATTGTGCTTCCTTCCCTTTTTGTTCTTCCCACACTCCTTCCCCTCTCTGGATGATTCAGTTCTGTAGTCAGTTTTCAAAGGTTATTTTTTAAGCTTGTCTTTATCTGACTCTTAATTATTCTACACTCCACACATTAATGACAGCATCCAATATTCATCTTTCTCCTTCTGACTTATTTCACTTAACATTATTCCTTCCAGCTGCATCCATATTGCCACAAATCACATGAGTTTATCTTTTTGAATACTGAGTAATATTCCATTGTGTGTGTGTGTGTGTGTGTGTGTGTGTGTGTGTGTGTGTATGGCTGGATTTATCCATTTATCAGTTTTGGGACAATTTGGGTGTTTCCATAACTTAGCTACAGTAATTTGTAACTGGATCCCCGTGGTACCCAGAGGTCATGGGTGGTTTTTGTTGGGGCTAAAGTCCATATTCTTTTGCCCCTAAACCACTTTTCAGACAAAAAGTTTCTGCACAGCAAAAGAAACCATCAATAAAAGAACTGAATGGGAAAAAAATATTTGCAGACTGTATATCTGACAAGGGGTTGATAACCAAGATATACAAAGAATTCATACAACTCAACAAAATGAACAGTGAGTGAAAGTAGATTAGAAATAGAAAATGATGTATAAGAAGAGCAGAAGAGCTAAACAGACATTTTTCCAAAGAAAACATAGATGGCCAACAAGCACATGGAAAAATGTTCAGCATCACTTACTGTCAGGGAAATGCAGATCAAAACCATAATGAGACACTACCTCAGACCTGTGAGAATGGCCCATATCAACAAGAGCAGAAACAAGTGTTGAGGAGGATGTAGAGAGAAAGGTACCCTTGTACAATTGATGGGAATGTAGACTTGTCCAGCCCCTGGTCAAAAACAGCATGGAGGTTTTTCAAAATATTCAAAAAAATACATCTACCATATGATCCACAAATCCCACTCCTTGGTATTGACCTGAAGAAAACAAAAACACAAATTCAAAGGACTCTAACACTCCTATGTTCATTGCAACACTATTTACAATAGCCAAGTTATAGAAAGTTATAGAAAGGACCTAAATGCCCCAAAAACAGATAAGTGCATTAGGAAGATGTGGTGTAGATACAGAGTGGAATGCTACTTAGCTATAAAAATAAACTCTTGTCATTTGTGACAACGTGGATGGAACTGGAAGGGATTATG
Source organism: Talpa occidentalis (assembly GCF_014898055.3). Lineage (NCBI taxonomy): Eukaryota > Metazoa > Chordata > Mammalia > Eulipotyphla > Talpidae > Talpa > Talpa occidentalis. Next base: position 31,335,086 of record NW_023601543.1, read on the forward strand.
CTAAGCTAAATAAGTCAGAAGGAGAAAGACAAGTAACGGATAGTGTCACTTGTATGTGCAATGGAAACAAAACAAAGGGTTAGATAATATCAAACTATTAACAAACCCTACTACCAGAGGTGGAGGGGAGGAGAATGAGCAGAGTAGGGAGGAGGCACAATGGAAGATGGTGGAAATGAAGGGTGCCTTGGTGGTGGGTATGGCATGGTAACACACATGTACCCCTAAATCATATACAGCATTGGTTCACAATTAGTTTGTAATTGTAAACCACCATAAATTGTAAAAGAAAAAAATTACAAACTAATTGTAAACCAATGATGTATATGTTGCCTCAATGTTAAAAAGAGATTGCCAGAACCACCCCACGCTTCATCAACCACCTTAATCTGTCAGCAGCAATCATCATGGAGGCAAGACCCTCCACTAGCAAAAACAATTATGACTTGTTGAAGTTAAGTCATAAATGGTTAGCATTTTCCAGCAATAAAGTATTTTTCTTTTTTTATTATTTTTTATATTCCCCATACAATTACAACCCCCTTATTTTGACCCCAAGCCCTCCTTTCCCCGGCCCCCACCTGCCATAGAGTGTCTCTGGTTCATAGTTGTTTGTCAATTTTGATATTTTCTTTCTTATAGTTATTCTTTTTCCTGGTCCCTTATTTAAGTTTTCTAGATTCCTGCTATGAGTGAGACCATCCGGTATTTTTCTTTTTCTTTTTGGCTTATTTCGCTGAGCATGATCCCTTCCAGCTCCATCCATGTTGCTGCAAATTGCATGCGTTTATCTTTTTTGAATGCTGAGTAATATTCCATGGTGTATATGTACCACATCTTCTTGATCCAGTCATCTATTTGGGGGCATTTGGGTTGTTTCCAAAGCTTGGCTATTGTAAACAGTGCTGCTATAAACATAGGGGTGCAGGTGCTCTTTGGAATTGATCTTTCTGTGTCGTTTGGGTAAATACCTAGGAGTGGAATTGCTGGATCATATGGAAGCTCTATGTTTACTAGGTCAAGAAATCTCCACACAGCTCTCCATAGTGGTTGGACCAATATGCACCCCTACCAACAGTGCAGGAGAGTTCCTTTTTCTCCACAACCTCGCCAACATTTGTTGTTGCTAGTTTTTTTAATATGTGCCATTCTCACTGGTGTGAAATGGTATCTCATGGTAGTTTTGATTTGCATTTCCCTGATTACAAGTGATGTTGAACATTTTTTCATATGCCTGTTGGCCATTTGCATTTCCTCTTCAGAGAAGTTTCTTTTTTGCTCTTCTGCCCATTTTTTGACTGGATTATTTTCTTTGTTTTTGTTGAGTCTCATCAGCTCTTTGTAGATTTTTGTGATCAGTCCTTTATCATTAGTGTTGTGTGCAAAAATGTTCTCCCAGTTGGTGGGGTTTCTCTTTGTTTTTGTTATTGTCTCTTTTGCTGTGCAGAAACTCTTTAATTTCATGTAGTCCCAGCTGTTTATCTTTGCCTTCTCTATCACTGCTTTGGGTGATGTGTCTGTAAAGATGTCTTTGATGTGCATAATAAAGTATTTTTCAGTAAGGCAGATATTGTTTTTCTAAGACATAATGCAGCTGTACATTTAATAGACTACTACATACAGTATCATATAAATATAACTTATATGCTTGGGGAAATGAAAAAATGTGTGGGACTTTATTGAAATATTTATTTTATTGCAATCATCTGCAACTGAACCTGTTCAACTTTAGCAGATAATGCCACACTCTTTTCTAAAGTAGTTATACCAAAAATACATTATCAAATGCTGTGTTTGGGAGTTTCTATTGTTCCACATCCTTCACCAACACTTGTTACTGCCAGTCTTGAATTTCAGCTCTTCAAAGGAGTATATAGTGGTATCTCATTGTTTTAATTTGCATTTTCCTAATTATGCAAGGCTGAACATCTTTTCATATGCTCCTTGGCCATTTGGAGATTTTCTTTTTTGTGTTAATTCTTTGCATTGAAGCTGTTTTCTCCTTCTTGGCATCCAGAGACACACTTAAAAAATTTTAATGTATATAAGATCTCATTATGCAAATTCTGATTCAGTAGATCTGGAGTAGATAAGAGAAGAAGATTAATCAAAGATGACTAAATTCTTAAAGATGCAAGGTAAGATTTGGTCTCATCACGGGATTATGAGATTTTTGAGGAATATAGTTCACCCTCAACATCAGGATTCCCACATTTACTCTGTGTGAGAATCAGTTGAGGAATTTTTTAAAAAGAAGTGCCAAGGGCCTCTCTGGTGGCACAGGCGGTTGAGCGCAGCGCTGTGAAGCTGCTGCAGCCTCTGCAGCACTGGTTCAATCCCCGCCAGCCTCAGAGCTACCCACATGGCGAGCCAGACCTCTCCTGACTCGCCCACTGCTCCCTTAGCAGTGCATTTCAGTCAGTCTGCCTGTTCTGTTCCCTGCTCTGTCTCTGGTGAGTCCTCTCACCCTCCCATGCATCTGGCCTGTACCCCGGTTCTTATATAAATAAAAATAAATCTTTAAAAAAAATAGAGAGAAGTGCCAAGCTCCTTGGCGAAATGTTGATTCTGGGAACATTATGTACTACTAAAAAATTAAAGTGTTCAAAGTAAAATGGTTAGCGGTAGGTCAAAGCGACAAGGGAGTCAAACTTTACGAGTTCCCAATGTCCACACATGGAAAAAAACTGACCAACAAAATAACGTAGTATTAGATTATAACAAAAAGTATAAAATAATATGCATGAATCATACTGACATGAATGATTGAATAGCTAAGTGATGAGGAGACAAATCTTCCATTAACAAGAATTCCAAATAATACATAGCATGTGCTTGAACTTGTTGTTTTATTCAACATTGTTTCATTGTAACGTTCATGAGAAAAAGAAAAATCCTGGCTGATGTGGAACCAACCAATGACATTAGTTGAGGACTTGCTTTCATGGTTTTGCTTAGTTGCCATTTCCAGGGACCTATCAGTGTGAGGATGTACTGTATGTACATACTTCATTCTCCAGAAGGGATCCGCTCTGAGTATGAGCTGGACTGAATGACTTGGTTTCCAAGAATGGAAGGTGGAAAGGGAAAAACAGCAGCTTTATAATGAATGAAGAGCCAGGTGATCAAAGTTAGCATGAGTAGTATTAAGTCATGTTGGTAGCGTGTACCCTTGAGGATGATGTCATGAGAATGGTACCTCACCTTTGTGGTAATCCTCTCCAAATCCCCTTTTAAACATGAAGAAAACACCAGACAAACCCAAATCAAGAATGATGTTCCACAAAATACCCGACCAGCTCTCCTCATATTTGTCAAGATCATAAAAAACCACCAGACTAAGAAATTGTCAAAGACTAGAGGAAGTTAAGGAGACCTGAGAAATTTATTAAATGTATATTTATTAAATGTAATAAAGAATCCTGGATTGGATTCTGGAATAGAAAAGCGCCATTTAGTGGAAAAACCACTGAAATCTGAATAAAGCCTGTGATTTAGTTAGTAGTAATAAACCAATGTTAAATGTCTTAATTTTGGCAAATGTACCATAATTATGTAAGATGTTAACATTAGGAGACAGTAACAAATACACAAGAACTCTGTACTCTCTTTACAACTTTTCTGTATATCTAAAATTATCCCAAAATAAAATGTTTATTACAAAGCAATAGATGCCAAGAATTTCACCTCTGAAATTTTTGTCTGAATGAGGGGAGTGGTGATGGTTAGGCACCATTATTTTCTTAAAGTTCCCCCAGATGATTCTGCTGTTCAGCCAGAATAGTGAATAATTATATTAGTAGTTCTCAAGCCTGAGTGTACCAGAATCTTTTAGGTGGCCTGTTAAAATATAGTCTGCTGGGGCCCACCCCCCAGAGTTTCTGATTCGGTAGGTCTGGGTGGGTGCCTGAGAATTTACACCTCTTACAAGTCTTCAGGTGATGCTGATTTTGCTGGTGCTCCATATCTAAACTTAAGGCGGTTTCTCCAATACCACTGTGAAAAGTGGCATGATCAAAAACAATGTGATACAGTGGAAAGAGGAACAGTATACAGCCCAAGAGACTTGGAACCTCATCCTTAATTTGTCATCATCAGTTGTATGACCAGGATGGAGCACTTCCCCTCTATTGACCTCAAGCTTTTCATGTGCAAAACTGATTTAATGACCATTAAATATATAAGATATATAAGTGTATATATATATAAAATATATAAGATATATAAGTCTATATATCTCTTTCAAGTTTTCTGAGCACTGTCTTGTTCTGTTATCTTGAATTTGATAAACAATTTCATGAAATCTAATCCAATTATTTTTAAACCATTAGTATAAGATTTTTCTCTAGAATGCATGTTATAAAGTAATGAAGACTATTTTAATCAAAAAGGCAGAGCAAATACATCCAAATAATAACATCCCCATTCTATATCATCACCATACACCTAGTCCAATGATGTCAATGTCCAAAATATTTCTGGAACTTTTTAAAGACACACCAAAGTGTTTAGGTCACACAAGAAAACTGGTTTCATTACTTTTAAAATCACACTCATTGGCCAAAGTAGCAATTTCCAGCTTTTTCCCCTACATTAACAACCAGTCTCCAACTGGCCCCTGGTTATTTCCAAAATCCAAAATTGTCCTAAAAGGAACAAAATCTTAGTCATTAGGGGGAAGAAAACTCATTTGAGAACTTGACAAAAGATATAGAATCCTCCCCAGAAAAACACAGCAGTACACACACACACACACACACACACACACACAATATTGCCAAAGATTTGTCTCCAGACGCCAAGTTAGAAATGTCTGATGTAAATTTACCACTACCAAGAAAATCTTGGCCCCCAAATTGAAGTATTCAGGACTCAGACGGAACCAAATACTGTGAAACAAATGTTCAGTAGAAAAAGCACTGGATTTGAGGTGTGAATAGGGCGCCTCAAGATTTGGTTCCTGATTTGGCTATTTAACTAGCCAGTTTGGGGCAGAGATCACTTGCCTTAGTACAGAAATCCTCATGTGCAAAATGAAAGCAGGGAAGACTGAGCAACAGCAGTGATTGCCATGTTGTGTCCACTGGACTAGCAGTATCAGCACCACCAAGCAACTTGTTACAAATGCTCTGACTCCACTCAGACCTCAGAATCAGAAACCTGGGGTTGGGCCTCGGCCACCTGCTTTTAACAAGCTCTCCAGGGGGTTTTAATGCACTTTCAAGTTTGAGAAACTCCAAGCTAGAAGGTCTGCAAAGTCTCTATAAAGTTGTACAATTTATTTAGAAAGTATAAACTTCAGTAAGCTAAAATATGAAATCGGAACTAAATAGTCTGTCATATTCGTTAAAAGCTGTTTCCTAAAATTAATTTCTCAGAGATAGAAGGATAAGAAACTATTCTTCCTTACATTCTCCCACAGTACATTTGCAAATCTTTTTTTAAGATTTTTTTAATTTTTATTTATATATGAGATGGGGTACAGGCCAGAGGCATGGGAGGTTGAGGGGATTCACCAGAGACATTCGGGAGCAGGACAGGCAGATGGACTGAAAACACTGCTGAGGAGAGCAGCGGGCAAAATAGGAGAGGTCTGCCGTGCCATGTAGGAATCTCCCTGGCAGTCCGGGAATTGAACCCGCACTGAAGAGACTGCAGACATCTTCACAGTGCTGAGGTCAACCTGCCGCACCACTGGGAAAGCCCTGCAAATCTCTTTATAAATACTGGATATTCAAATCTTTACCATATGGACTAATTTTGGCTAAAAAAGAAAATCCTGAGACCCAGATTCAACATATCTACAAGTTATTTTTCTCTACCCTACCTGCTACTTAAATGAATCCATGGCCTTAGCAAAGTAGTGAGGAAAAAACCTAATTTATTTTTAATCTAAAAGCAACAGATAACTCACTTTCAGTGAAAACGTGTTCAAGACACACCATCAGGACTTATCAAGCATTAATTAGTGTTTACAAAATGCAGAATGATTTTGAAATTAATAAGACTACCAGTTATGGTTTTGATTTCAAGTAAGTAGACTTTTGATATTAAGGAAACTTTTTTTTTTTTGCATTTGGAAGCATGATGATATATCCGTTATGTCTCAGAGAGGTATACTTGTCTTTTAAACATCTGATTCTGAAATATTTTAAATCACCTAGGACTTGCTTTAATATAATAGGGAGCTGATGTGAGGTGAGTGGGGTGGGGGTGGAAGAAGCTACAAAATTGTCCATGAGGGAATTAAAGTCTGCGGGTATGGGTGAATTCATTTTACTGTCCTATTGGAACATTTTTGTAAGACAAAGCTGAAAATATTTAAATTCATTTATCTACTGCTTTTTTTCACCTTGATTCCTCGCCCCCCCCCTCCACACACACACACACACACACACACAAATTATGTTCATTGAAGTAGGTTTACATCTTTGTATGTGCTCTGGGGTTATGGGTTTAAACCTCTACAAATGCTTATTTTCATACCATGCCCTACCAGTGCCAACAATCCTGCACCATGTTCCATTGTGCCCTCTCACTCCCCAACTGCCACTCTAATACCATCTGCCCGTTTGCTTCAGTTACACAATCAGATGTTAAAGTGTTTTTTATTGGTTGGTTTTTAACTGGCCTTTTGTTGTATTTCTCTGCATTTCATATATAAGCAAGATCATCTGTATTTGTCTTTCTCCTGACTTATTTTGCTAAGCATTATCCTTTCCAGTTCCATCCATATTGTTGCAAATGGCAATTTATCCATCTTTATGCCAAGCAGTATTCCATGGCATGTGGAACACCACAATTTAATGATCCACTCCTCTGTCCTTGGGCACTTAGGTTGTTTCCATAGCTTGGACATTGTAAATAGGGCTGCAATGAACTACAGGAGTGCATGTATCCCTTCAAATTAGTTTTTGTATGCTTTGGGTAGATACCTAGGAGTGAAATATCTGGATCATATGGTAGATTTATTTTTAATATTTTGAGGATCCTCCATACTGTTTTCAATAGGAGCTGAACCAGTTTACATTCCCACCATGTGTGAGGGATTTAGCTGTTTTTTAAGGAAAAAAAAAATTGCACATAATGGGATCCTAGTGACCAAATGAATGTTATTTACCCACTACAAAGGAACAAAACATTGTACCTAAATCTTATCAACCTATGACCAAGAAACAGAGTATAATATAAACACTGGGGAATGGTCAGGCCTCAGTAACAGTGGCTCTCCCCTTGACTAAAGAAACATTGTGGGATAATTCTGAAACTCACACTTCAACTTATTTGTCAGCAGTTTCAAAAAACTGTGTCTTTAAAGATATATAGCCCAGCATTGTCACTTCGAATTGCTTTTGCACTGAAGAAGGATGAATTGAGAAAGCTGCAAGGCAGAATTCCTGTAAGAATGAACTAAGAAACTGGCACCAAATTCCCGTATCATTCAAACATTAAACCTTAGTCAAATGAACTAGTCAATACTTGAGAATTTCTCCATTAAGTTCCCAATTTTGGTAGTGACTCTGAAATACAGCTGTCCCCCACTCCTCTCACACCAATCACCTTCAACAGTTAACTGGGACGGCAGTTTTGAGCCACAGATTAAGGTTCACTAGTAAAATAATGATAATGGTCACTACCGACACCATCAAACTCTAGGTCAGGGCCTCCCCTGGTGGCACAGCAGTTGAGCGCTGGGCTACGAAGCTGCCCGCAGCCTCTGCAGCGCCGGTTCCATCCCCGGCCACCGGCAAGGGCCCCACATGGCGCGCAGACCTCTCCTGCTGTGCCCGCTGCTCCCCTTAGCAGTGTGTTTCGTCAGTCTGTCTGTTCTGTTCCCCGCTCTGGCTCTGGTGAATTCTCTCACCCTCCCGCACTTCTGACTGTACCCAGTGCTTGTATAAACAAATAAATAAATCTTAAAAAAAAAAACAAAAACTCTAGGTCAGCACTGTTGTACAGAATCCTGTCATGATGGAAATATTCTGTATCCTGTGCCTTTCAATATAGCAGACTCTTGCCATAGGTGGTTCCTGGGCACTTATGTTGTTGCTGAAGGACCAAGGAACTCAATTTTACTTAATTTCAATTCATAGCCACACACATGTAGTAACTACCATAATGGGCAGCACAGCTGTACAGAATCTCTCATACACACACACACGCGCACACACGTTTCACAAAATATCTAACACATTTATTAAAAATGCAAGACTACAAAAAGCATGAATAAGACAGACTTTATTAAACAAGCTTAACTAACTTACCTTCAACTAATAAATCAAAGTATTTAATATCACAAAGGAATTTTGAGAATGAGGTCAATTCCAACCTCTGAAATTAAAAACAAAAGAAAAGCAGCTAAGACATTTTCCAAAGGAGCCAGCAGCCACAGACCTCCCTCTAGTGGCAAGAAATAAAGTTGCCGCTGAAAATCGGAGTTGCTCCTCTGTGCGTACAGCTGCTCACAGACATTTCTTTCATGGAACTTTCAATGATGGATAGGTAAGGAACATAGATATGATTTTTGTAAATAAAAGTGATACTTAATTTTATGCACTATGAGTGCTAATATCTCTAGAATTTTGATTTCTTCAGGAAAGGAAATGATTTGCCAATGTCATTTAGGAAACTAAAAAATTATCTGCCAAGGACATTTCACAAAAGTTCACAGAGATCTAACAAAATTGTGAGCAAAAGTAAGCCACTTTTCTCTGTTGATAAATGGTCTGGAATGGACCATCAGATTCAGAAGTATAAAGTAGTAATGAGCAGCAGTGGGGTTTATAAAACTCATGTTACAGCAAAACAATTCAAATATTACCAGAGTTCTCAGTAACCAAAACAACACTTTTCATTCTGACACTCGGTTTCAAAGACAGCTCTGCCACATTGCCAGTTTTAATTACAAGCACACATTCTCATTTGGATTTAACTACTGAACTACTACTTTCAAGTACAGAAGGAACTCAAAATACAAACTAACTGTGTTACAGCTATTGTTTTTCCCTCACAGCTTCAGGAAAAGCAGCTTTTATATACACTGTAGTAAGTACAGAATGTACAGAAGACAGTTATATATACAAAAGTGCATTAATATAGTAATACATTTAGCAGAAATACAGGAAAAAATCCTGGTCAACATTACAGTATTTAAGACTACTTGATTCTCCAAACCAGTCAACTTCCTACTTGCTTTGGTTATGATATTGATGCTACATAACTAACCTTTGAAACTAAAACAAAAAGAAATTGAAATTTTTAACCATCTGTGAAATGTTTTACATTTGTTTACCCTTAGTAGCTTTCAACAACAGTCCTATTAAACTCCCAACACAAAGATTCAGAATAGATAATGCCTACATCTAAATTAGAGTACTCAAAAGGAAAATTAAATTGATCCACTATAGGAACAGACACGGTCTGTTCCACTCCTAAAAGCCTCAGCTAGGTTACCTAACCCCAAAACCTTAACTTAAATCCAATCAGTCAGTCAATGAGCAAGCAGCTCCACAAATCAAGCCATGGCTTCAGGCCACTGTTCCTTAGAACAATTCAGAATAGTAAGTGTTAACTTGTCATTTATACAGATCAATTCTATAACTACCTTTACAAAGTCAAAATGCTTATGTATAACTAGAGCAATTTCCCCTTTTTAACCCCAATCCTTAACACGAAAAAAGAACACAGGTTTCCACAGGTTCCATTGATCACAAAGATATAACATGAAACTTTGACAATAAAGAAAATGTACTACATATTAAAATCAGAGAAGAAGAAATTAATTTTTCTAAGTTCAATATGAATGCCAAAATGAAAATCATTTACCATCGTGATCGAGGTTAAAACATTAATAACAATTTAAAATATAATTGTGATGGGATTTGAAACCAAACAGTATCAGGAAAAAAAATCTTAATGAGTCAACTCAGATCTTCAGCTATACCATACAACTTCATTACTTTTAACAGCCAGTTGTTAATCAGTTGTAATTCAGAGTTCCTTCTAAACCTTTTGGAATAAGTAAACTACTTTCCAAACAAATTCAACATTCTAAGGAGCTATGTCCTTCCAGATACTATGCTGACAGAAATGCCTAGGTCTAAATGTCTTTCAGATGCTTCCACTCACTTAGCATAACTGCATTGTAAAGATAAAAATGTATCTTATTCTGTCACACTGAAAATGAACCCAAAGTTACCACAGTACATGTGATTACAAATACTTATCTTCTTAACTATATTCCTTTTAAGGATTAAATTTACCTCTAAGTTTAGACATGTTGAATGTCAGTATGCTCAATATCAATACTATTATTTGACCGCAACTGGGAATGGAATTTTTATCAACTGCTTCAAACTGTAAACTGACTTTAAGTAACTCCCTCCCAATTCCACAAACATTTTTCTGAAAATGTGCTAAAGGGGAGGGGAATGTTCCAGCTATCACAAAATGAATGCAAAGAATCCCTAAAGTTAATGAGATGATCAACTTGCTATATAATCTCTACTCTTGAAGTACTTTTGCACTGAAAATTATCTTTCCAGATACCGAAACTTATCTGGTTTTAAAAAGTATTCTGGCTTATGATGTTTTTCCGAGGAAAAAATATAACAGTATATTAAACTATACTTTAGATAGCTTTCATGGCTAGCTTTCTGACCTAGCTGAACCAAAAATAAAGTTATACAAATAAAACTTAAGATCTGAAAGTGTTTGCTTTGTTATACACCCTAGTACCATTGACTGGTTCACTTGGAAGGCTTTACTTACTGATATCCAATAGCATGGGTATTTTTAAAAACATATTGCAACATTTAGATTATTTTTGAGTTTGGAAAAGCCTAATATTGACAAAAAGAGTTCACCTTAAGGCACATAAGGCTAAAGAGAGTAAGCCACAAACAAAAAGTCTCCACTAGAGAATCCAAAAACAAGTGAGAGTTCTATATTGTGTGCACTAACGTTTTTGGCTTAAATATGAAGATATTTGATAAATTTCACAATTTTTAAAGCTTATCAGAATCTAGATATCTATACAGCAGTTTCTTGGAATTTTTCCTTTATGACGGGATTCAGCATTTTTAAGAAGCTAAATAAAACGAGACATACAGCCACTCCATAGTCATTAAATTACAAATCAGTTTTCTGGGATTAATTCAGCACTATCTAGTTAACCCAAAGGAATAAGAAATGGGACAAAACCGCCACAGCATAACAAAAAATAAAACAAGGCTCATGACAAAAAGAAAGTATTAGTTACCTCTAAGTTCTTATTGGGAGAGAATGAATTAGTCCTTTATACTCTACTGCACATTTTACTACACCGCCTTCTTTTATGTCAGTTGCAAAACTGTTGAAGACATGCCTTTTTCTTTTTGCTCAACTCTAAGAGGTTCATACTTTATATTTTGTGAAGGGGACTAAAAAATTTCCAAACTTTTACAAGATCTCTTCTTCCCCAGTTTATTGAGATAGAATTGACATATATACATGATCTCTAATAACATGTTTATGGATAAATCTGAGAGGGCTTTTATCATGCCCCCATTAGCAGGGTTATTTTTAAAGGGGAGACTCATTTACTCTAATGTCAATGTCCACAGATGAGAATTGACACTGGAAAAAATATCCCATTTTAATTAATTGGTTAGTTTATATTTAAAAAGAAAAAAACAGTTGGATTTGTTGAAATTGACTCAGAGATTATACCAGATTGAATAAACTATTACTATTCAAAGAGATAAATAATTCAAACTTAATCAATATGAGGCATTAAAACAGAAAAAGTATAGCATATTAACAAAGACAAGTAAATTTTTAATTTCTTTCTGCTTGGTTTTTTTTGAAGGGAGGAGGGCTGGATGGAGAAAGACTGTAAAATCTCCCTCTTCCAGCATATGCAAACACACATTGTCTTGATTTATTTTAATCAGAACAAGTATTTCCATCTCCTCAAAAACAATTTTATGAACTATCTCTAATTTATAGTACTATAAAGACAGTGCATCCAGTCTGCACAAAATTTCATGGCAAACTTTACTATAAAACCTCAAACCTTTATAAACTGTTTTAAATTAGCTTTCCTATGCTTTGGTAAACGTGTTTAATAGTGACTTAAGTAAATCTAAGGTAGTAAGACTGTGACTGATTGTTAGGAGTGAAGAGGGATTGGTCTTATTACATAAAGACCCTGTTTAGGATTTTCTTTTACTAGTCACTATCAGTCAAATTCATTCCAAGTATTTAACATAAGTGCTGCTCTATGGTTTCCAAAAGTGGCCTATTTTCCTTGAAGAATAGGTAAAGACCAGCAATCATCCTCTGGGATTTTGCTTTTGCTAAGAGCAAGTAGAAAATTCAGTTGTATTTGCTCTTCTCTCCATTTACTCTTTCTGTTCTCGGAAGGGAAGATACTTGGCGGTTGACCCTTTCTACCTTCCTCAGAGTATCCGGTGTCTATCCCACACTCTCTTTGGACTGCTGGTTTGGTGCACCGAAGAGCAGGTAAGAGGAAAAAGAGGAAAGTCAGAAGGACTACTCCAACTGAAAACCACATACACATATAGACTATAACCACTACGTCACTAAAATTTTAAAGTACGAATTTAGTAGTCTTCAAAATGGTACAACCATACCACAGATCTCAGTAAAACTGCAATATATCAAGTTTTATCCTCCATTTCAACTCTTTAACCATCAAGGAACTAAAATGAATCAAAATTTCAAAACCTGTGATTATAAGCGAAGGTTAAGTCTTTAGAGCAAAAATGTAACCCCAAAATTTAGGTTGCTAATCTTTTCTTAATGAGTCACTTATGACAAAAAGTAGGAAAAAAAAGTAGAAAACCTATTAACCTTAACTCTAGAATTTAAAACAATATCAGCTACAAGTCGTCCAACAGAATCACGACCAACTCCCAAGTTATCCACAATAAAAACAAAATCCAGAAAGCAGCTTGATTGTCAGTAGTTATCAGTTTCCATCTTCTTTAACCCATGTGAATGTTTAAAGACATGTGGTAGAAGAAAAGGAATCACACTACTTCTAATGTTCATGGTAACACTCTCCATGAAAACATCTAAAGAAATCTCAAAATTTCACATTTAAAATTAGAACTCTATTAATAATCAAAAAGTTAAGGTGTTTTCTGTATCTCTCTGATCTGTGTATTTCTAGCACTTTACAGAGAAATGTAGCAGAACTGTTAAGAGTTTACTTTAGGCAATTTTGAACTTTAATTTGTTCATAATCCAGAAGCTAATATACCAAAATATTTAAAAATGAGTTGTGTTGAAAAAAAAAAAAACCTACAAAAAGAATTTGAGAGATTTCCTGCCATTGAGACAGATTTACAACCAAAAATTTTAGATAGCAGTGGAAAAGTACACTGAATATTTTACTGAATAGCTTTTGCCATTTGAATATTAATATAGCATCAAGTCTAATAGCTACTAGTAGCACTGTTTCCTCAGTAGTCATCACTTACATAAAAAGTTCCAAATTTATATAAACTTAGAAACAAAATCAAACCTAACAGTAAAGATATTAGGGCCTGTTTTTACACCTTTGAGTTAATAATGAATGAAATCAGAACTAAACCTAATGAAGGCACTATTGTAAACAGCAATCCACACCACAGCCCCACAACCTCAAAAACAGATTTCCACTGAGTACTATGCTATGGCCCTTTAAAAAAGTAAACTAAGCAACTGAAACATTACAAAGGAAATAGGAATTATGATCTCCACACATGTATGTATCCTGACATAATAAACTACTTGTCAGCAGTACCTTGAAATCTTCTAAACTTTAAAAGTACTAGTTTTTGAAAAAGCCCACTTACCCACACTAAAGTTTAAATAGTCAAAACATTTACCTAAATCAGTGGTTCTTAGAACTAGAGTGTGCGGCAGAATAACCTGGTGCTTGTTACTACATAGTGCTGGGCCCCTGACCCAGGGTTTCTAATTCACTAGGTCTGGGGTGGGGCCTGATAGTACGCATTCCTCACAACTTCTCAGATGATGCTAAAGCTGCTGGCCCAGGGACCATCTGCTGAGAACCACTGGCCTAAATTATTAATGGTACATAAGCACAGCCCTAATTGAAAGTTTGGTCAAGATGCATGTAAACAAATAAGGATAGAATACTTTAATGCTTCAAGAGAGCACTGATAAATTCACCCTGATTACATTAAAACATCTACATCTGCTTCGTGGTCTTCTTCAGTCACTTTCAAGGACAGAACTTCTTCATTAAGGAAGAGCCCACTGAGCCTCTCCTTCCGGGCCTGCCTCTGCTCTTTCAGCTGCCTTTTGCGTAAGGCCTTCTGCTGTAGCTTCCGCTGTTTGGATCTCTTCTGTCAAAAGAAAAATTTCTAAATCAGCAAAATTCAGTTCTGGCATATTCATTCCAAAACTGTTTCATGGTCAAATTCTTTATTTCCAGAATTTTTACAGGTGTCAAAAGTCCTCTGCAGTATGATACTGGTTTCAGTAACTCACCCACTGGCTTGAAAATATGACTGCAAGATTCTCTATTTATGGTATCTGACAAGCGACTCTTCTAATAAGGAAGGGACAAAACTTGATCATTTTGACTAGTTATGGATAACCATTTCAGACTTTTTAAAAAAGTAGATTAAAGAACACTGGTGAGTGCAGAATGAACAGAGTCAACAATTCTGAATACAAACGTGGAGAACATTGCTAAAATCGCTAATGCTTATGATTTTAAGGTGTCCTTTATCCAAAAGCAATAGCAACTTTACATCTGGGAAAAAATCATGTATTGTTCATATTAAGCAAATAGCATCTTAAAAGCCATTAGAAACTCAGTGGGTACTCTATGCCTTGTCACTAGTGACTGATGCCAAAAAGGAGTGACTTCATATCCAGAGGAATCCCTTGGCAACCAACAACACTGGCCGTTTCTGATACTTAATTCACAGCCAGGGACGGAATCATTATGTATCTTCCAGTCACCACTGGGTTCCCAAAGAGTCACAGAGATACCCTTATCAGCCATAAGTTAGCTCCATATTGTCACCACTGCAACAGTTGAATCCCCCTGGCTAAGTATCACACTTATACTTCCTACTTTGTGCCCAATTATGTTTTAAAGAAATTTTCAACTGTGAAAAGAGAAATTAGAGAAAGCATTATTACATTTCTTTAAAGAGCTTAGAAGTAACACTCAAGAGTAAGACAGTTAAAACATATAACACACACAAGACATACAGAAAACTCTTAGGAGCTAATAGACAGCAACATCAGCAACATAGTGAGATCCGCTCAGTAGTGAGTTGCAGTCAATACTGCAATCTTGAGACTCACTCATTATTTCCATCAATTTATCTTACTTCAAACAGACACAAAAATCAGATAAAATTGAATGTGATGTGGCTGTAGGTCAAAACAGTATTGCAAAGCCCTCATTCTAGAGGGCTGTGATCAACAGCAGAACATACTGCTTGATCAATTAAAACACAAACCCACAGCATCTAGACTGCAGGGTAAGTTTAACTCTTCAAGAAATTTATATGAAGGAGTACAGATGTTAATATTGAAAGGTAAAGTTTTGTATTGATTAGACGTTTTACTTTTGAATCCCGAATCCGCTCTGCTGCACTTGCAGACAGGTTGCTGTCACTGTGTGCTCGACTCATGTTGGCACTGGAGTTTGAAGCAGAGTTTCCAACACTGGACCCACTGCTGCTTGCAGAACTGACCATGCTGGCACTGCTGCTGCTGGCGCTGGCACTGGCACCGCTCACTCCACTGGTGCTTGCACAACTAAAGTTGCTTCTCTTCCAGGCCTCTCTTGCAGGCCGTTGTCGAGGACTATGCTCCTTAATATAGTTTCTGACCTTGGGACACACAGATAAACACTGGTTAGTGCTGCCCCTTGATGTCCTGCCTTCAAAATACTAAATAAAAATACTGCTCTTAATTGAAAAGTTTATCAGAAATACTATAGGTTTACACAGATTTATGGAATATAAGGACAAAAGGAATAATTAATGTAGAAACAAGTACCGGAAAAATGGACAATGCTTAAAATTCTAAAATGTATATTATGGAGCAAAACTTTAAAAGCACAAAGAATGTAAGTAAATGGAAGGCTACTAGCCTCCACATGATTATAAGAAAGTAACACTGAGAAATAGAAATTAACAGCAATTTAAAATTGAGAAAATTAGGCATTTCTTTTAAAGGTCTCCACTTAACATGATTTAAGTAAGCTCCTAATTATATATAAAATTAGGATGTTTCCTAAATCTTAGCTAGGGGCCCATGGTACCTGGATTCAAATGCAAGGCATCATATATCATAATAATGAAAAATGAACTGGAATGTAGAAAATAAGTGTGTGTGTTGACAGAAATGCTGAAATGAGAGAAGTTTTTCATAAATGACTTGCCCAGAATCCCAAAAAGTTGAACATAAGTATTCATATTTAGCTATGTATCAGAGAAAAGAGAGCAGTAAAAATTATATCAAGAAAAATGCCTGCAATGTGTACTTCAGAACATAAGAAGGAAAATTCACTGTTTTACCCCAGCCAGGCTCATTTACTCCGTAAGACTGCTCCGATCTCTCAACTCAGATGTTCGATTAAGTTCAGCTCTTGATAAAGTATTTTGATTCTGTCAAGCAGTCTTTTGTAAGGTGAGTTAGAATAAATCTATACCTTAAGCATAACTATGCCCTTTAAGTGGTAAAATTAAGTTTCAAAACCTATGCAATTAAAAAGTGGATTCCAGGTCCAATCCACATGATCTTGGAAATCAGAAAGGTAAGATGGTCATAAAACCTCTTAAAACCACATGTTCTCAAATATTAACATCGTTTCTTTCCTAATACAGCATTTCACAGCAGAGGCTTTGACCTTAATTATCAACACATTTACATGTTTGTTCAAGCCTATGTTTCATAAAAAAATGGTATTTTCAATAGCCATACAGTCTGTATTTCCTTTACATACCTGCTTCAATTTTTCATCTGTGAGACAGTTAAGCTCAATAATAAACTCACTGTCTGTAGGGGAAATTTGAGCAGAAGGATCAATTATTTTAATAATATCAAGTTGCTCCCGAAGACCCATCTCAGTACTGACTTTACGACTCAGATATTCAATATATTCCACCTATGTGATGAAAAATTACAATATACAAGATCAATGCCAAATCCCCTCATCTTTCACCATATCATTAAAAATGTATTTAAAATATCAGAAACACTACTAGATTTGTTTCCTGCAAGACAGTTAAAGTTCAAATTCAGATTTACTAAGCAATCTGCATTTACCCAGTAACTATAAATATAAAATAAACTGAACTTCACATATTCTCTTAATATATACGCTTTTAGTTAACAATGTTGAGACCTCTACCTGTTCATCATTTGTCATCGCACTCCAAGGAAGCTCATCTAAATTCCGGTGCTTATTTTTCTTTTTAGGAAGCAGGCAAGGTGAACTTGGAATACTGGGTATGACATCAGAAAGCACATCACTCCCACTGGCAATGTCACTGCCTGGTAACTTTATAAAAGTAAGAGGAGGAGGTTGGGAAAGCAAAAATTTTAAAAATACACTTAACATATTTTATACCCTTTCATACTGTAAAAACTACTTTAATAAAAGACTAATGACAAATAGAGAATCAGAAGACATTAATTCTGATCCACTCCTATTTTAGACAAAGTAGCAACATCAATCAATATACTCTTTGTATACAGTCATTTATTCAATGAGAGATATTTTCCAAAAGCTTAAAATTATAATCAAGACTTGATAAAATGCAAACTTAAGAGTCAATCATCATTAAGGCTTTTAATTCATAATGCAAATGCATGCATAACGAGCAAGGAGCACTGGTCTCCATCTCAGGAGACCTGAGAGATCTGACATACCTGGCTTTTGCCAGACACTGTGCTAGACATACCGCCTACATAATGACAAGTAAATTGTGGTACCTACCTTCATGTTTGTGTCAACAACCTCGAGACAATTAAAATAATTTAAAATATGCTGTTAATAGCAAAAATATATACTGTAATATAAAAATATATACTGTAAAGATCAGAAGCATTATGAAAGAGAACTATGACAAGGAAAAGGGACATGGACACAAAGGAGAAATGCAAGTCTCATATACACAAAATTTAATCAGTTTAAAGTGATACAAACATCAAAAGTAAGTGCTATAATTTTATATTGCCTACTAAAAGCCAGTTAGGCTAGATTTAAATTCCTAACTACTTTATGGAGGTACAGCTGACATACAGAGAACTGTACATATTTAATGTATACAACTGGATGGGTTTGGACCCATGCATATGCTTGTGCAACTACAATCAAGGTAATAAACATAGCTATCACCTCTGGAAGTCAGAAGGGATTTCATTTTAAAGAAATGCGTCTAAGTTTTCCATAATTTTTTTTTCTTCTACAAGGAGTATATAACAACTTCCAAAGATGTTTTTATAAGGTACAAAACATCACCCTTTTTGTTGTGCTATAAGACTTTGTAATTATGTCTGAACTGTGAATGATTATGAGGCTTTTGAAGTTACCAAAAGAAAAAAGTCACAATGTCTTTTAGTCACAAAGAAGACGGCAATCACATGTACTTGGCCTCCTATTGCACCCATAGTACTATATAACAGGTAGAAGAGATTCAAAGGGGTATATAAGCCACAGTCCTTATACAAGAACTTAGGTAGATAATATAGTAAGTATATATACAGTAACACAAACACACAATTATACAACATAGCACATGATGAATAGTAAGATGACAGGTCATCATCAAAGGATAAATATCTAGCTGTGAACGGAAACTGCAAAATTAAAGTTTAAGAGCGCTACTGGGGAAAGGCATTGGGGAGTCAATGGCACAGAAGAGAGGAGTGAAGCCATAAAACTGGGGTGGATCAGTGTGCAAGGCGACTATGATGTTTAGAACGAAATTGTCTAAGTTGGCTACAACCCTTAAGAACCATATTTTCACTGTGACAGTCACTGATGAATCCAAGTACATAAGTAACTTCTAACAATTTATATGATTTCCTTTAAAATCTCAGTAACATTACGTGTTTGAACTGTTCACCCTTGGTCCTAATGTTATCAGTGTCATTAAAGGATGACTGTTGAATGCACACATGAAAGCCATCTCTTTTTTGGTCTTTAATGTCAAAAAAAAGTTTTCCCTTTGAAAGACTTCTAATCACAGTATTACTACACTGAAGATCTTCTCTGGGGTACCTAAAACAAAATAAGACACTCAGTATCAGGTGAAAGGCCTCCGCCCACACTTCAAACTACTTTGATAGAGAAAAGAACTCTCAAAATTTAAGAAAATTTAAGAAAAATTTTCTTGTAAATCTTCAGTAAATATTTGCTAGGTGACACATTTTATGTGAAACACTGAAATTTGTACTTTTAATTCTGGTTACATATCTGTTAGAGGGACAGAGTTGTAAAAAAGGCAATTGGTCACTTTTTTCAGGGCAAAGTAAAGTGATTTCAAATAGAGTTCAAACCCTCTGCTCACTAGTCCTGTGATGCTGTGGTCGTTAGTTTGCTTCTTTCAGCCTCAGAGTCTTCAGTAACATGGTTCATACCATTCACTCCAAAGATTTGAATGTGATTAAAAGTTTAAATGTTGTTAAAGGTTTAAATGTAGTAACATGTCTGGCACATAGGTGACACTCAATAAATTGATCTATCTTTCTTTTCCCACTTTTTGCCATGGTTTTGGACCCTTGAAAAAGGTGGCATTAGCCCTCAGAAAATACCTTATGTTGCTAATAAAGTGGCTGGGTTAAGTCTCACAAGGTAGTATCTCAGAATGACTGAAGGGGGTATGGAAAAGACATTCAGGTAAGGTGAATACTTTAATAAAACCATACATAAAAAAAAAAGACAGTGGGGTGAAGGACACCAGTACAATTAAAACAGAAAATCAGTGCTTGGGATTTGACAGCTCAACAGAAGGACAAGAAAGCTGATATATAAAATGTAAGGGTAGGCCAATAACATTTTCTTAGAAGAAGTAACTTGATGAAACCGAAGTTGAGGGAAGATAAGTTAAAAAAGGCATTAAGGGGCAAAACCGAGAGATGAAAGAGTGGAATTACTCAGGAAACTCTTATGACTGGCCTGAACTAAGATAACCAAAAATGGAAAGAAAAATTGATACAGAAATGTAAGTTTTTAATTGAAAAATAATTTACAAGATTGTTTGATAATAGAGAGGACAAAAAAAAAAGTCAGATAACCATAAGTTGAGAATAGAAGAAAACTGATGATATTTCACTATCATACACATAACCCATCCAGGGTGATATACTCAAAGGCCTCAATTTTTACAGCAAAAGACCTGTAATCAATGTTACAGATCTTCTAGTCCAAAACCCTTATTTTACAAATAATAAAAAATTATGTCTGGGGATAGTCACACAATTAGTGATAGTATCCAAAGTAGGACACAAATCCATTCTGCATTGCAGGAAGTTTGGAATGAGAAAACAATGCAATTTGGGATATGGAGAGCTTGCAGATATAACGAGAGAAGCAAATGTACGTATCATTTTAAATAACAAGTCATTTTCAAGTACACTTTAAGACATGTCAAAAAGCAGTCTATTTTTACCTTTGGAAACATAATTGGAAGTTGCATTACTGACCAAGAACTCGGCATCAGCTAATATGTTAACATTAAATAACAAGGTCATCCAAGTGGAAATGTCAAGTAGTCACTATTGGAGATATGAGATCAGAGCAGCAGATATACAGCAAAAATAATTGTATGAGTTCCTATATATTTATTAGAACAGCAATTTTCCATTTTATAACTGATAATATATTTCAGGACAAAAATGTTTAATAGTTCTCATTCCATATTTTTCATGGGCAACACTATTTGGTAGACTTATAATCAGTAACTGTGACATATAGGAAGAATTAAATCAAACCGCTGCTACATTTTCTGCAGTATGCAGCAAAATTTTATGAATCAGATCACTTCTGTAACAACTGATGTATAATTTCAGATTGCTCCTCCAGGTTTCAAGTATGACAGCTGAATTACTCACTCTTTAAATTTTCAATGCTTTCCTGCTCAACAATAAAATAATCTCAAGCACTATGGATAGTCAAATATATCTTTAATACTAAAAGGACTGCAAAGCAAAGAAAATTAGGAGCAAAACAAAATGCCTTCAGATGCTTAAGTGCTATTTCATTCTAAGGTTAAAATCCTACCTTATCAAGTTTAGTATTTCCCTTCCCAGAGAATCTGTGAACATTTCCATTTACTTTAAAAGTAACTGAAACATCTTTTAAGAAGATTTAAACAAATGTACTTTTTAATCACAACAGAGGTAATATAAATTTTTAAACTACAGTAAACCATTTTGGGTTTGTATTAAGTCTAACACATAATTTGTAATTATCTTCTTGGATAATTTACTGCTCATCATTATGAGGTCTGCTAAAGACAAGAGAGCATTTTGAACCTTTTAGCATATTTAAATAGCAAATATCCATGGTAACAGAGTACCCACACTTCAATTTCGCAACTGGGAAAACACATTACTAAGGCAGGCCTGATTTTTGTTCGAGAGCTGTAGTCGTTCATTTACATTAGTAGTGAGTGGTTAGGGATAGTTTTCTACTCTTAACTATTCATAAAATGATTGTAGAAGTCAGCAGTTAAAATTTTAAAATCCCTGTCACCTTGAAACATTATGGATATCAAGAATTCTAAATAAGTCACATGAAATAAGTAGGAAAAAATATTCCTCAGAATTATCAGAACTCCAATTGAATACACTTCATTAAGAATTCTTATAGTCTGATTTTAAATACAAAGTGTGTGTGCACTTGGAAAAAAAGAACAGCGCAGAATAAAAAGGTATTCCCACACAGGCACTTACTACTGTGTTACCTGAAATAGAAAAAAAATTGAAACAAATGTAAATATGGGAATAACAAATATGGTTTTCATAAGTTTGGGCACATCCAGTACCAGCAATATTATAGAGCCATTGAAGTCACTATGATGATCATGAAAAAGTCTGTACATTAAATGAGAAAATCTTATTACAGTATTTTATCCAGAACGGAACACTCCTAACTTATTCTATAAAACCAAAGTCATACATGACGTGACAGAAAAACTACAGCCCAACATCCCCAATGAATACAAATACAAAAATCCTCAGCAATACTAGCAAACTCAATTCAGTGGCATATTCTTTTTTCTTTTTTTTTAAGATTTATTTATTTATTTATACAAGCACTGGGTACAGTCAGAAGCGCGGGAGGGCGAGAGAATTCACCAGAGCCAGAGCGGGGAACAGAACAGGCAGACTGACGAAATACACTGCTGAGGGGAGCAGTGGGCACGGCAGGAGAGGTCTGTCACGCCATGTGGGGCCCTCACTGGCGGCAGGGGATCGAACCGGCACTGCAGAGGCTGTGGGCAGCTTTGCAGCCCAGCACTCAACTGCTGCATCAGTGGCATATTCTTTCAATATATACTATGAACAATTAGGACTTATACCATATTATAGAATGAAGGGAAGAAACTGCATCATCTCCTCAATAGATGCAAAGTATGACAAAATCTAATAACCTTTCAGATAAAAACACTGAACAAACTTGGAATAGGAAGAGAGATCCTCAATATGAAAAGGGCATTTAAGAAAAACCTGCAGCTGACATTAACTCTATGGGGAAAGCGTTTTGCTCCCCAAGATTAGAAAAAAGACAATGCCTGATTTTGCCACATCTGTTCAATAATATACTGGAGATTTAGTCAGGGCAATTAAGAAAGGAAAAACAATAGCTATCCAGGTTGAAAAGGGAGAAGGGATGCTATATTCACAGATGACATGATCTTAAATGTAGAAAACCTGAAAGAGGGGCCTCCCTGGTGGTGCAAGGGGTTAAGTCTCAGCACTATGAAGCTATAGGCAGCCACTGCAGCATGAGTTAGAACCCCGGGCAAGGAGCTAGCTAACATGGTGCAGCAGACCTCTCCTGTGTTGCCCGCTGCTCACCTCAGCAGTGTACTTCAGTCAGTCTTGCCTGTTCTGCTCCCCACTCTGTCTCTGGTCAATCCTCTCACCTCCTCCATCTCTGGCCTATACCCCAGTTCTTGGATGCATAAATAAAATAAATCTTTAAAAAAAAAAAGAAAACCTGAAACAACCCATACAGAAAATTATATATATACTCTATATATACACGATTGTATGGGTATATATATATATATATACATATAAACAATTGTGTGTATATATATACACATAATTATACACACACACACGAGTTGCAGGATACAAAATCAACATACCAAAATCAGTTGTATTTCTGTATACTCCCATGACCAATCTTACAATGAAATTAGGAAAATAATTCCATTTGCAACAGCATCAAAAGAATAAAACATTTATAAATAAAGTGAATCAAGAAAGTACTAGACTTGGACACTGAAAACATAAAAATGTTGCCAAAAAATTAAGAAAGACAAATAAATACATTCCTCTATGTTTATGTGCTGGAATATTTACTGTTTTTAAGATGACAACACCAATAAACTCAATTTAGAGATACAGTACAATCCCTACCAAAATCCTAATTCCTCTTTTGGCAGTAATGAACAACCTGATCCTAAAGTTCATGTGGAATTGCAATAAGGACCCCAAATAGCCAAAACAATCTTAACAAAGAATAAAATGGAAAGACTTATGCTTCCTGATTTCAAACATTACTACAAACCTGGAGTAATCAGAACAGTGTGCTACTGGCATAAGGACAGACATACACATCAGTGGAATAGAACTGAGTCCAGAACTGGGGCATGACTGGTGGCGCAAGGGGTTAAGCACCGCACTATGAAGCAATCCACAGCTTCTGCAATATGAGTTCGATCCCCAACTGGCCAGGAAGCAACCCATATGGTGCAGCAGACCTCTCCTGTCTCGCTCGCTGCTCCCCTCAGCAGTGTATTTCAGTCAGTCCGCCTGTTCTGTTCCCCATTCTATCTCTGGTGAATCCTCTCACCCCCTGCATCTCTGGCCTGTACCCCAGCTCTTTTATGCATAAATAAATATTTAAAAAAAAAAGAATTGAGTCTAGAACTAGATCTATATGACTATGACCATTTTCAATAATGGTGCCAAGGACACTAGATGAACAAAGAATAGTTTTCAACAGTGCTAGGTTAACTAGATATTTAACATGTGAAAGAATGAATCTGGATCCTATCTCGTACCATATATGGAAAGTAATTCAAATGGACCAAACATAAATGTAAGACCTAAAACTCTGAGAAGGAAACAGGTGAAAATCTGCAGGATTTAGATTAAGCAACTAATTTTAAAAATGACATCATAGTGGGGTGGGGGGCGGGGAAAGGAGGGCTTGGGGTCAAAATAAGGGGGTTGTAATTGTATGGGGAATATAAAAATAAAATTTAAATTAAAAAAAGTTAAAAAAATGACATCATAAGCAGATTATTCAAAGAAAAAATAAACATTAAATTAAAAACTTCTATGTATCAAAGGGCACTATCAAATAAACAGATGCTATCAAGTGAAAAGACAGCCCACAGAATGGGAAAAATTTCTGCAAAACATGTATCTGATAAGGCTCTGGTAGTCATAATATATAAAGAAATCTTACAATCAACTATAAAAGACAAAGGATACAATTTAAAAATGAGCAAAAGATTTACATATACATTTTCCCAAAGATGATATAAATGACCAACAAACACATGAAAAGATGCTCAATATCATTAGTCTTTATGGAAATGCAAATCAAAGCCACAGTGAATTACCACTTTATATACAACAAGATGGCTATAATAAAAAAGACAAAACAATCCCAAATGTTGACAAGGATGTAGAAAAAATGAAACACAAATATATTGCTGGTGGTCTTGTAAAATGGCAAACAGCCCCTTTGAAAAACATTTTGGCAGTTCCTCAGAAAGTTAAATATAAAGTTATCACATGACCCAGCAATTCCACTTCTAAGTGTACACCTAAGAGATTTAAAAATACACACCTATATGAAAACTTGTACCTAAAATTTGTTCATAGCTGTATTATTCATAACAGTCCCAAAATGGAAACAATCCAAATGTTTAGATTGTTATATGGATAAATGAAGCTGATAAATGAAGTGTAGTGTTTCCATACAGTGGAATATTCAGCCATACAAAGGAATTGCAATGGATTGATTGTTTGCATCCTTCCCATCCCAAGTCCATTATCTTGAAGTCTTAATTCCCACTGTGATATTTGGAGGTGGGGCCTCTACTAGAGGTGACTAGGAGAGGGTGGTGCCCTCATGATGGGACTCTCGACCTTGTAAATGGAGTAAGAGACCATAGAGCTCTGTGTCCCCTTCATGTGAAGACACAGCAAAAGGCAGCAGTGTGCAAACTAGGAAGGGGGTTCTCACCAGAAACTGACCATGCTGACATTCTACTGTGTGAAATGAATGTTTTCTGTTTAAGCCACCCAGTCTATGGTATTTGTTATAGCAACTAGTGCTGACAAAAAACGAAATACTGTTACTTGCAACAACCAACAACACAGACGAATCTTGAAAACACTATGCCTTGTGAAAGAAGCCAGACATAAGGGGCGACTATTACAGGAGTCCATTTATATGAAATGTCCAGATAGGCAAATCCACAGAGAAAGTAGATTAGTGGTTGCGAGGTGATGAAGGCAGGGGGTAATGGGAACTATCTGTTAATAGGTAAAAATATCTTTTGGGGCGATGGAAATATCCCCCAATTACACAGTGGTAATTAATGGCTGCACAACATTGTGAATATATTAAAAATCACTTAAAGTGAATACTCTTTAAGATTATTAAAATGGTGAATTTTCTCTTTAAGAGTTAAAAAAAACTGTATGTAAATTTATAACTGTATTTATAACTGTATATGAAACATGGAGTTGAAATAATACAAAATGTAAAAACAGGGGTTGGGAATTAAGTTTGTTCCTCTTTGAAAACTCAATTTTCAGGGTAGCATTGCCTATAAAAAGAAAAAAAAATGAAACTAAATATTCATTATTAGGGAAATGAGTAAATAAATTATGATACAGCTATCAGAAAGAATGAGATATGACAGTTGAAAAAGCAAAAGGTCAAATGGTGGCTAAAGTATGGATCCCATTTATGCGTGTTTTTAACACTGCAAACATACTTGCATCAGCACAAGTTCTTAACAGTGGTACCCACAGTGGAGTGCAACTTGGATACATTTTTGTCATTCTGTGGAATTTGAAAATGTCATAAAAATTATTTGAAAGAAAACAGTTGAGTCTTCTTTTCGAACACAACTTCAAGTAGTTAGATGGCTTTCAATCATAGCAGGCATTCCAATATCTGTTGAATTCCTATATGCAAGGACAGCTTCTTAAATAAATGTTATTGTCTTTTTACAATCATAAAATGGTTGCTGCCATAACATAATCTATATTTCCTGAAAAACTGCACTCATCACAAACATTACCAAGCAATTTTCCTCAGAGGCATTTTACAGTTTATGTGCCACAAGAGGAAAAAAATCACTGTCTGGTAAAAAACATCACTACATACAGAGAGAAAACAAATGGGAAATTATTTTGTATTTCTGATAACAGGTCTAAAAATTATGTATTTACTGTAATAGTGTTTGGTGGCCCTAGTTCAATAACATGACTGTGATGTAAGGATACTGTGTGTATAAGGCCACAA
The DNA here is from genome assembly GCF_014898055.3 of Talpa occidentalis. NCBI lineage: Eukaryota > Metazoa > Chordata > Mammalia > Eulipotyphla > Talpidae > Talpa > Talpa occidentalis. The sequence goes on from NW_023601543.1 coordinate 31,361,865, forward strand.
AGGTTATTCAGTATAATGTGGGAAGAGTAAATCTGCTTGGATTCATACATAAAAAGGTACTGATGATATATAATAATAGGAACATTGTACAAGGACTAAATTACATGAAAATCTACAAAATGCTATCTGTAGCATCAGAAGTTTAAAAGGTACATCAGCAAAAATATTCCATCTAATTGCAAATTGTCAAAACAATTCTTATTCCACATAATTCTTAATATTGCCAGGGGATCGCCATGGTTGGATAAATACTAGAGATAAATACTCTGAGGTAGAGATGAAAATATCAATACGGAATATAATGTTTTCCATACTTAAATGTACTAAAGATGGCAATATAAGGAAAAAAACCTACCTGCCATTCAAACTCGCTATCTGACCAATCCCAGTATGTGCTAATAGAAGAAGAGACATCACTGCAGACACTCCCTTCAGGGAATAAATCAAAAGAAGTGAAGTCTTGATCATCTAATAGGGAATAACAATCATCTTGATCTCCAACAGAAACTGATGAAAACAGTTCCTCACTGCATTCTGAGCTGGCCACACTTGTTCCACAAGAAGTTAAGTTCCACCTTAAAAATATAATACAAAAGAAGTCACAGCAGGTACTACAGAATCCACACAATTTAAAAATATTAATGGGATGTACTTAAGACTTTTATAAGGAATGTTAGTATATTTTTAGGTATGAAAATGATAACTATTTTAAAAGTGCCCTTATCTTTTAAGGATATATAGTAAAATATTAATGAATGAAATGTCTCTGGAATTTGTCCCAAAATAATAAGGACAGGGTTGCGAATGACTAGGGGGCATAAAAAACACATGTTGACATATGTGAGTAATTACTGAAGCTGGGTATATGAGATTCATTCTGCTATTCTCTCTGCATTAAGACCTGTCTGAAATTTTTTATAATCAAGTTTTTTAAAGAAAAAATGCATTTAAATTAGGAGTAAAGTAAAATCTTACCCATAAAAACATAGAGCACAGAGGTTATGAGTAAGCTCTGGAGTCAGATAAATTCAAATGCTTGCCTGCTGTTTAGTCTTAAGCAAAACAAGCCTGTGCCTTCATCTTCAAAATGAGGTTATCATGAAGACCACATGAGAATGCATATAGAACACTTAGTAGATAGGAAAAGTACTCAATACATGCCAACTATTTTTATTATTACTAGTATTATTAAAATATTATTACTAGTATTTTCTCTGTGGGGCAGAGAAGAGCAACAAAGTACATAAGTACAAGTTAAAATGTTTTAAAGTTTTTCCATATCAATGCTATATATTATTCATAAGAAAGTAGTGATAGAAATTAAATGGCCAATAGGTTCATTACTCAGCAATAAATAATCCAACATATTTTGGTACTTTTTTTCTACATGCGAATTTATTTTTTACAGAATCAGTACTCTGTGTACATATGTTTTAATACCCTGCTTTTTATCCACTTAACATTATCCACTGAACATTTTCCCAAGTATATTACTTGAAGATATTTTTAATGTCTATATAGTAAATACCCCATTGATAGTTCAAAATATGACAGTTTTATCATATTTTATTTAGCCTATTCTCTCAACAGTAGATACTTAGGCTGTTTCCAAATACTGACTCAAACCTTTTTGTTTATAATTACTCCTCCAAATAAAAGATTATTTGAAAGGAAATTGAGTCAAAGCCTGAGAACACTTCTAAGGCTGACAGTACAGTCAAATGCCTTTCTGAAAGGCTGCTTCAATTTACACTCATTTACACTCTCCTTAATAGCACTGGAACGTCCATTAAAATTTACGTTAGGAGAAAAGCATTTTTATATCAATTTTTATTTCTGTGATTGCTGACTAGATAAAAATTTAAAATATTTATTAGCTATTTCACTAGGGCATTTTTCTGTGTTAATGTTTTCCTTCTTGATTTTATAAGAGCTCTTCATGCATTAAGGATATTAGCATCTTGTCTGCAGTGTTTGTTGCAGAGCTATATACTTTTTTCCTGTGGCCTTGAAACCTACAAGTATGTTTTCTTTTGTAAATGTCCACCAATTTTATAATATTAAGACTCTTCATTGCTTCAGAAGTAGCCTAGGCAATTAATCCTTAAAATAATTAATTAGTATTTCTGATACTAATAAGGTACTGCAATAATAACTTCCTGAAGAAAGAGCCTATTATTTATCTATTATTAGTTTCTTATCCTTCATTAAATCCAGTTTTTTCCTGAATTATGTATTTCATTTTTTAACTTCCCCCCTTTACCTATTAGGTTGTTTCTCATCCCTTCATAAAATGCAGTATTTTCTTGAATTACGTATTCCATTTTTTCTTTCCTTTATCTATTATTAGGTTGTTTCTCATCATTTAATCCAATTTTTTCTTGAATTATATATTTCATTTTTTAATTCCCCCCACGATATTGTATGGCTAATCCTAATTCCTAAATTTCTGACTTAAAAGATTTGGAAAGACTAAAAAATTTAAGGCACCTTTTCCTTTAAGCTAAAGATAGAATATTTTAAAGCATCAAAACACACACACACACTCACTCACTCCAAACTATTACAATTCAGTAAATATAAAAGCAGATGCAAATAAGCTTTTATAAATAGGCGAAAATCTAAAATTCATCTAAAATCCTAGAATACTCTGTAATAATCCTTAGTTTCATCATATACTTCCTATGTAGGCAAATATCCTCATTAAAAAAATCAATAAACCTGGTAGAATTAACCAAATTTGCCAGATCATGCAACATCAGCATAAAAGCTGTGACTGGCAATCAAAAGTTCTATTCTGGACACAGAAATCCATATCTAGACTGTGTCCTGGTAAACAATTTTTCCCTGTCTTCAAATTACATGTGAATTATAGCGACCTCTATACATTCACTCATAGACATTCAGTTAGTATCTTCTGTGCCAAGTCCCGTGTTATACGGTAGGAAAAGCTGCTAAGATAGTTGTTTACAGTGAGAATTTTTCAGCTTTCAAAAATTCTGTAGAAATGTGTCTCCCCCCACAAGTAATAACCTTCCTTCAAATAAAACAAAAACAAAAACAAAAAACAACTGCCATACTTAATAATCCCATGATTAGATCACTGACAAGGAAGTCAGGAATTTGCTTGACTTTGTGCTCTTGCCTTAAAGTAAAAAAAGTATGTTTCTCCATGTTCAAGATCTATGATTATATAACAGGGTTCTGGGTGTTCTCAGAGGCCTTTTGCTATGTTTTTAAATTAACAGTGGCAAGTAAATTGGGCTCATACTTGAAGTGAGTCATTCACAAAATAGAAAAACAGTACATTTTACTAATAAAGATGCTAAAAATTCTACTTCTAATTTGAAGATATTATTTTCATTATGTTAAGGCAATGTTAATAAAAACAAAATAGGAAACACCCACTGCTAGTTGGAGCGTTAATTTGGCATAATTTTCTGAAAAGCAATTTGGTTGTGTGTGTGTGTAAAGAGCTTTAACAAGGTTCATGCCTTTGAACTCAGTAACTGCACTTCTAGGAATATAACCCTTTCCCCAAATAGAAATTTGGAAAAAAGATATATGTGCAAATAACATTATTTGTAATAGTAAAACAAATAAAGGGAAAATGCCACAAAACATGGGGAATAATTAAATGATATATCTGAGTACTGGTGTTTTCATAATCATTTAAAATACTATTTTCAGACTATTTCTTGAAAAGGAAAATGCTCACAATACAAGAGCAAATAACCTGGTCACAAATTATATATACAGTCTGACCCTGATTTTAAAAAAATTATATATGTAAATAGAACATTACAATACCATTACAATGTTGACAGCTGTTATCTTTAGGGAAAGGGATCAAAAGTGGTCTTCAAAGTTTTGTAGGTACTCACAATATTCTAAATTGAGCTTTTATAAAAAGGTGTGATTCTTCCATACTGTTCTGTTGGTTTTTAATATGTAATGAAAGCCATTGTGTGTGTGCTTAGCAGTGAGCTATTTATATTTACAAAGCCCTTACATCTTATTTCACTAAAAGAAAGCTACTACCTAACACTAAGATCCTGGCTATAACTAAGAAATTACTCACAAAAGAGACTTTATCCATCTTTAAAAAAAAATGTTGAAAAGAATGCCAATGAAATGGGATTTAACTCAATAACGAGGCTTGCTGCCCAAATTTTAATTAAGAAAGTAATGCCAAGAACACTTATCTGCAAGGCTCTTCATCAAGAACACACAAGATGATGGCATTCAATTCTATCTTGTCAAAATTAAGAAAAGCATGTGTGTGCACCATATACGCACTCTTCTGCAGCCCCTCCTCTCGGTGGACCTAATCATTTACCTCTCAGGATATGAATCCAGTCAGTGAGCGCTGGGGAATAAAGTCCCACTATCAAGCTGATGAAAGTCATCTTAAACCCAAGCCGTGCATTCATCCTTGGGAGACAGTCCCTTATCATCACCTGTAGTCATCAGTGAGTCCCTGCCAGAATCCCCATACAAGTCCCCTCATCCATTATGCCCACGGTCCCAAGTACAGGCAAAACCTCCCTACCCTACTCACTGAAATTCTCAACTGTCCTTCTAGTGACCTCATTGTCTTGGGATCATTACCCATCCATCTGATCTGCTCTGCAGTCTTGGAGGTAAAAACACTCCACGCCATTTCTAAGGTTAATTCTTCCATTTGGACACAGAAGTTCATCCCATCCATCTACTGCCATCCCACCCTTCCTTGTACTTTCAATTTTCCCTTTCTTGTGGGCTGCTTCTAATGAACTAAGATCTCAATTCTTGGAAAAGAAAAACTAAACAAGGCAAAAAACAAGTAAAGAAATCTTTACTACTTTCTCCAATTACTAGCATATTTCCTGTTCTTCTTTTCCCTGCTAAATTTGTTGAAAAGTTTCTTGTACTCTCTCAAATTTGTACCGCACAGTTCCACTTTTAAATGCTACCATAATTTCGGTTCTGAGTACTCCCAAATTTAAAGTTCTAGCCTACACGTTTTGCCAAAGCCTGACCCTCATTCTCAATTTGTCTTAGCCAAGTGCCCACACCAAATTCTTCCTGCCTGTATTACCTATCACGGAACCTGGTTCTCCCACTTGCAACTCACAGCTCTTCTGTACCTGGAAGACAGGAAAAGTGGGAGTGGTAAAAAAAAAAAAAAGCACAGTGGTCTCGGTGGTTTTTTTTTTTTTTTTTTTTTTTGGTTAATGGTGATTGAAATTGGGATTCTACAATCACATAACTAAGGAACTGCTTTGTACAACAGATCATTTTGTATCCTGCGATTGTTCAATGCCAAAGTAATGATGAACTTCTGAATGATGAAGAGAATAACACATTGAGTAGTAGTTCATATTAACCTGCATCATTTCACAATTTAATTATAGGACCTACCAACATCATTATTATCTATTCAATTTGACATTCATTTTTGATGATGGTAGAGGTTGCAGTGGGCAAGTGCTAAAAGAAAACCCACAATTACATCAGCAAGATTCTGTCCCCTAACCAAAGAAAAATGGTTTAAACACTATACACTTACCATATTGCCATCAAAATCTAAAGCAAGTTTTTTGGTTTACTGAAATTTATTCTTCCAAAATTTCAGACAAACCCAATTCAGTCATAAAATCCTCAAAGATACTTCTAGGAAAGTGTTAATTCTCAGGAAACTGACTGTGTTCATGTATTTTATTTTCCACTGAATCTAGACCACTGACATACCACCTCAAGTCACCGGCAACTCAGGTAAGCACTACCAACATTTAACCTTAGGGATTATAAGTGCATGACTTTCTTAGTTAATGAAAATTGCAAATGTAGCCCAGAGTCCAATAAATGAGCAGGCACAAAATTGCCATCATCATCAGACGCTTATCAATGGCATCACAGGTTTCTCCGGCTATCTGAAAGTGGATCACTCCCATTTGGTTTGATGTGGTAGGTTATTTCTGGGGTCTGGGAATGATGTTACCATTAATTTATATGGAATAATTTTTAAGCTTTCCCAGACCCCAAATATAACCTACCAAGTGACACCAAACAGGAATGCTCTACTTACAGAAAGCAGGGGAAACCTTCATTGAAACTATCTTCATAGCTTTCTTATGAGATGACGAGGAAAGAGCAAAATAAAGGAAAATCACGTACCCACTGACAACCATTCTACTTTCAGATAAATTTGTTTTATAAGGCAGCAGTACTCAAGAATTCAAGTCTGATTTTTGGGTTATTGCGTGAATCAGAGAATGACGTTATATGGAGGGGGGAAAAAGAGTGACACAGAGAACTCCCAAAACTAAACTTTGCCAACATACTTAATCCAGCTGTTCTACTTCTCCCTGAAAAGAAATGGCTGGAAGCTCATGGTCCTCCCAAATGCCATCTTGAGGAGGGGTAAGAAGGCAGAACATTCCAGAAGGTTTAGAAACCAAGGTAGCCCAGGGCAGATATATCATCTGTTGTTAAGTATTGCTAATGTGGCTTCCCCTAATATGTGCTAAAAGGATATGGAGAAAATACATTACAACCCCTGCTGCCATTCCAAGCCTTTTGAAAAGCTGGGTAGGACAAGGAGGTTTTGGTAAGCAGTATCTAGGAAAAAGAAAAACCAGGACCAAACAGGAACCTCCCCCTCTATTTTCACTGCTGTTTTAGGGAAAACAACCTTGACCTTATCACAGTCTAAGAAAAGGGTTAGAAAAACACAGGGAAAAAAAATGTAGTGGAAGTGAAAAAATAGAGCAGAGCATAAGAAAGGTATTCTGTGTAACTTGCTCCAATGATGCAAAACTTAAATATCAAAAATGTGCAGAAAGTATTACATAGCATCGATATGCTACATTCACACTATAGTCACATCACAGGTTAAACAGGCTTCTATGAGTTAGTGTCTAGGAAACTGTAAGGACCATTTACAACCTAGGAGCCATGAGTTCTGTTTCAAGTTTCATCACGCTCCAAAGCAGTGGTTTTGACTGCCAAACCAGGTTTTATGACCTTGAACTCAGTCTTTTCACTCTGAGCCTCAGTTTCCTTTTTGCAATGACATTTGATATAGTCCTAACAAATGTACTTACCACTTCCTTTTCACTTTTTCAAAGGTGTTACACTGATGTTCTGTATCATTAGTTAACTTTCAACACCTTTTAGGTAAGAGTCAGGTTTTATACATTTTATACATTCCTTGTACGTGGTAGCAGCTCAGTAAATTTGCACTTATTTAAGAGGTCGGGGGAGGGGGACAGAGGTGGACAGACTTATTCGTGCTCATATTGTAAACCTGCATCAGATAGCAGAACCAGGCTCCCGAATTCATCTCTAGTATTTTCCATAGCTGAACCGTCCCTTGTTCACCAGCCTCGCAGGCCTCTGCATATAGATCTGAAGTATCCACCTACATTAAAGATTGGGGCTATGTGTCTAACATCCTTAAATCTCCCAAATTTGGTGTAACACTTACGTGTTTGCACGAGACAATTCTCCAATACATTGTACCTTGCAATAAAACCAGGTAGTGAGTGCATCCTCTGAATAAATTTGTACAAGAAAGTCCATCCTAACCCTAGCTCCATCCCTCTAGCTTAGTCAAGGCCTTCCAGATTTAATCTTAGACGTTTTGGCAGGGTCTGAAGTGCAAGGGCAAGGGGTATAAGAGAGAAGGAAAAAAAAAAACAAAACCCCGAATCATGTGCTTTGCTAAAGCTTCACTAAAAAATGAGGGGTGGGAGTGGTGAGGAGACAGGGCTTGAGATAGGTTAAAAATTCAAAACAAGAAGATACTAGCTTTCCAAATGCCACCTTTCAATATCTCCGTGGCTTGGTTTGGAGTCATCCGAAAATCCACTCCAGAGCGTGCCGGAAATGGAAGGGGTTAAACTTTTGAGGGTGGATGGAAACCGGGGGGGGGGGGGGGGGGCGCGCGTAGATCTACGACTCAAGGGTGGGGGTTAGGGGATTCGCGGAGCACAGATGGGGGCGTGAGGAAGGGACAATCGCTGGGGTCAGAAGATGAATGGAAGGGTGGAGTGGAGAAGGGAGAGTAAAATGCCGGCCGCGAAGAAAATCAGAGGGCAGGGGTGAAAACAGGGAGGGGGAGTGGGAAGGCGCGCCGGTCAGAGAAAGGCGGGGGAGGGGGTGAATGGAAGGCCGGACCCCGGGGAGTGGACCCGACTCGGGGTTGATCGGGGGTTCTCGGACTCGAAGCAGGGGTGTGGGCGACCGGTTCCCGCCCTCGGCCGCGCTTCGTACCTGTTGGTGTGGAAGCGGTGGAGCGGGTCGGTGCGATGGCAGGACGACAGCTGGCAGCCGAAGTCGCTGATGTCCAGGCAGCCCGGCTCCTCGCTCAGGCAGGTGCCCACCCCGCGAGGGGGGCCCAGCAGCGGGAAGGGCTCCTCGGGGGTTAGAAACTTTTCGTACGAAGTGGTGGCCGACGTCTCATCGGACATGGCTGCAGAGGGCCTGGCGAGGGCCCCCTCTCCGACCCGGGGCTGCTCCCGCGTCCGCCCCTGCCCCCAGTCTAACCTGTCCGCGGGGGCCGCCTCCGCTCCAGGCTCTGCCCGCCGCAGCTCCCCGGCCGGCTGAGCGCCGGTGCCCGCCGCGGCCCCAGGAGTGCCGGGCGGCGCACGAGGCTGCTCCAGGCCACCACGGCCCGCCGGCCACCCCGTCCGCGCCTCCGTGGCCGCCGCCGCCGCCGCCTCCGTCGCCGCGCCACCGCCCGGCCCGGCCCGGCCCGCCCCGCCCCGCCCCGCCCAGCCCAGCCCCGCCCACTGCGCCGGCCGCTGGCGACAGCAGCAGTCCTCCAGGCGCCCGCCGGGAGGGGCCGGGGGGCGGGAAAGCCGCTCCCCGCGCCCCCTGGCGGAGCGGAGGAGGAACTGAGCCTGCGCTCGCCGTGCAGCGGCGAATCCCGGGCTGAGGCGCTGGCTGGGCCGGGCACTGGGGACCAACCTACTCCTCCTCCTCCGCTTTCTCTCCCGGGGTTGATGACTCAAAGCCTGCCGCAGCCCTGAGAAAAGGGACGTAGCCAAGGAGACACGCTACGGGTACGTGAGAAAGAATCCAGACTCCCCGGTTCCCAGCACCCTGGCTCTTCCTTCCCAACTGACCGAGTAGTTAGTGATCTCCTGCGGGGGTAGGCCGGGCACGGTGCAATGAATTGTAGGAGAAAGGAGCCAAAAATTGTTCTGGCCTCCGCCTTGATCACCTAACTCTGAAATCCACGCTTCAGTACCCAGGATACTTGAGGTGCTGGACATGTAGTGCTCTTTCATGTTCTGTACTCTCGCCAGCATTCAGGTTCTGCTTTGGAACGCCCTGCCCTTTCTCCCCTGCCAGTCCCTAAAGCCCCGTCTCAAACGTCACCTCCTCTGTGAAGGCTTCCCTGACTCCCCAACAAAATGTAAGGCTTCCTGCCTGTGTTCCCGTAGAAAATATATTAGGGAGCTTAACTTGTGTAACTTAAATCAACTTACTCGTTGTCACATACTGTTCCTTCTTCCTATGGCTTCACTTTATATTCTAGACAATTGCTCCCAGATTATAGGTGCATGATACTTTTAAAAATATTCAGAAGAAAAATCAAGATTGCAAATTTATTTTGCCAAATAAAGACAGTTTTTAAAACTACAACTATTTCATAAAAGGAAGCACATTTCATAAAAAACGATAACGACACACTCTCAACAAAAATAATATATTTAGATTTATGGGACAACTCATTATATTGAACCTTAAGGGAAGCATAGAACTAAAGAGTAGGTGGAAGACAGGAAAAGGAGAATATGTGGGAGGAAGGGAAGGAGAAAGGTGGTGGGAGATGTGGGGAGTTAGCCAAAGGAGCCCTCCTAAACAGTCTCAAACTCTCTGCCAAGTCCTACCAATGCATAAGAAAACAACTCCTAAACCACTCTTGAATTTATGTATTGTCTTGCTTCAGTTACTTGATGGCCTGCTGAATATGCCTGTCTCCTTTTATTTAGCTTGAAAGAAAGTATAAAGCACTGTGATGGTGACCTTCCCAATCAATTGTTCATTAATGTCTAATGGTGCTAACAATTAAAGAACTGTGGAGGTAAGGGTGATGATGAGGTGTGAGCTGTGGTCCCCATGCACCAATCCCCAGGGATCTGGGGCCAGTGAGGCGGAATAGGCGGTGGCTTAGTCCCCACAAAACAGGAAACTTAATTGTCCAGTTGAAACTAGAATCAAGTGCTGCATAATTATGTGGTACTCCAGTAATAGCGCCAGAAACCATTAATAATAAGCTAACAAAATAGTCTCAACATATGTATATTTTTACATATACTATAATAGTACAGTTTTTCAAACTGGTGTCTATTGACAGAGTCTGCTACTTTTCCACAAGTATGCTTCACTCTTTAGCATATTCTGGAGTATCTACAGTCCACATGTTAACCAACAGCTGCCATGTAATTAGGATATGTATTTAAAAGTCTGTTTTTACAATCAAGTTGGAAGAGGTATTACTACTTTATTTGCCATGACCTAGTGAGAAAGCAAATGAGATGATCTTCCTACTTCATAGTTTGTTATACAAATAAAGGTTTGGGGCTAGCTTGAAAAGAGGAAAGTGATGGGAAAGCAGAGTCCCCCACCACATTTACCAACATGTTGAAAGCCAAAAACTCATGCTGGCCTGTCAATAGCACATTCAGATTTCGAAGAACAGTTTTGTCTCAGCAAATATCTACACCCACATTAAATTAACATTATTTCTTATTTGTGCACAAATTGTGAATTTATTTTGGTGTTCATTTTGTGTGAGAGATTTATGAATAGGTAGAGTTTATATTTAGTGTTGTTTATGTTTAAGAAAATATTACAAAAGGAATTTACATAAATGCTTGCTTCCATGAGAATGATTTTCCTTTAAATGAGGTCCCTCCATATATTTCTCTGTTCAGATACACTGCTAGAGATACTTTCAGCCGCCCTACGAATATTACAATAGTCTGCCTTACCTCCAGGGGTGACGTCCCAAGACCCTCAGTGGATACCTGGAACTGCAGGTGGTACGGAAACCTATATATGTTTTTTCCTAAACATACACGCCCATGATAACATTTAGTTTATAAGTTAGGCACAGTAAGAGCACAACAATAACTAGTGATAGAACAATTATAACAATGTACTGTAATAAAAATTATGTGACTATATTTGCTTCTTCTTTCTCAAAATAACTCATTTTGTACCACAATCGAGCTAAGGATGTTATAGAGCAACCCCGATATTAAACGGGTTCCTGGCTGTGGGTCCTCACCCGCGCGCTTTAAAGGGACTTATGAATACTCTACTACAGACACACACAAAAGGTTAATAAAAGGTTTATTTACAAGAGAAAAGGAAATAAGGAAAATGTACAACTCAGGGAGAAAATAGGGAAATAAAGTCTTTAATGCGTCCTACCCGATCCGACAACCTGGAAACCGAAAGTCACTCTCAGAGCTGCGAGCTGGCGGAGAGCCAAAAAATGGGGACCCCCAAAGGCCACGTGTCTGCCTTTTATATCCACCTGGCTGCTTAACCCCACCCTCAGGTCCCAGCCACCTTCCCTTTGGTGGTGATGGGATTTGGAGTTCCCAGTGTCTTTGACTTTGACCTGGGGTGGGGGTGCAGTCCACAAAGCCTGTATGGAATTAGCTTTGGGACATCCTTTTCCCCCTAACAATTATAGTATAGGATTACTGGACATATGCTGTGTGTATAACATTTACTGAAATATATAGTAATAACATATCAATCCATCTTTACCAGGCTCCTAAGCAGTAGGAGTTGATGACTGTTTTGAATGTGCCCCTCTTGCTCCATTTAAATTTGTTTGGTTTATCCCTTGGCTATACCTAGTCTGAATGCATTTACCCAATTCATCTGTCCCTTCCATTTATCAGCAAGATCTTTCCTAATTTATGTTTCTCTGAAAATGCATATAGTAGTTCCCCACCTTCTTGGAGCCTCTGGGCCTTCAAGGAAACCCTGTGGTGATCTGCCTTCTTCAAATGTGTAATTTATCTCTGAGAGATAATGGACGGCAAGAGAGCTGTCAGAAGGCCGAAAGGGACTGAGAATGTTTAGCTAATTAACCTTTATCATTTTGGTTACTATCATGTGGAATTATATTGGATTTGACCCAATAATCTACAATTTAACCCTTATAATTTTTTCATGTGATAGATAGGTGCCAAATGTGTGTGTGTGTCTGTGTGTATCATCAATCTGCTCTATACTATTGAATTGATCTATTTGTCTGTTCTTTGCTCAATACCACAATACCTGAGTTACTATAACTTTATAGAAAAGTCTTCAAGTCAGGTATTGTTAGTCCTCTGATTTTGTTCTTTGATATTATGTTGGCTATTCTGGCTTTTAAAAATGAGGTCCCGCCATATATTTCTCTGTTCAGATATACTGCTCTACATAAAACTGTAGAATCAGTTTGTCTATATTCCCAAAATAATTTGTTGGATTTAGGTTGGGATTGCATTGAACCTATAAATAAATTTGGGAAGAACTGATATCTTGAAAATATTGAGTCTTCCTGTCCATGAATATAGGCTATATCTCCATTTATTTCAGATATTAACCTTGTATACTGGGGAAGTTCTTCTAATGAACAATCAAACCATTTGCCTGGGAAACACAGTCCTGGAAAATAAAGAGATGCTAATGAAGATAGAGGGATGGCAAAGTTACATTAATACACACAGCAAAGTGTGGTTTTGGTTCTCAGTGTCCCTCTGAGTGTCAGTCCCTTGTGCTCAGCCTTCAAATTAAGCTGAAGGATAGACCATTAATATTTGAGCCTGTGATCATTCTGGGTCTTTATTGTTGCTTGAGGTGTCATTATCACATGTTAAGTTTGGGTTGTATCAATTGCCAAGTTTCCTGTAGTGGTTGCTGAAATCTCTGTGTCAGGTTTTCTCTCCTTTTTCTGTATGGTCTTTTGCTGGATCATTTGACAGAACAATGGCTGTGATACACATCATACATCTGAAACTGCAAATAAAAATCAATAATAAATACTAAAAAATGATTATGATCAGAGGTTTTATGTTTGAGTATGATCAGAGCTAGCTATAAGACCATTCTCCAAATTACCCCATTTCTGATTTCTTAGTTAATTCCTGAACTGTTAGTATTGAATATCTCTGAGAGGTCAGCAAGGATGTAAACACTACATTCTATTGTAAAATTGCACACATTCTCGTTCAAGGAGCCAATCTTATATCTAAGCTCCATTCTAAACCACTGCTTATTCAATTTAATGAACTTCTGGAGCAAGTTTTTTTTTATAGTCTTAATGGCTATATTAGTTTCCTGAAGCTAGTGGAACAAATCACACAAGGCTGATGGTTTAAAACACCTGAAATTCATTCTCACAGTTCTGCAGGTTAGACATCTGCAATCCAGCAGGGCCATACTTACTCTCTGAGGGCTCTAGGGAAGAAGTTCAGCTCCTTTCAGCTTCTGGTGGCTGCCCTGGCAGTCCCGAGCTTATGTCATCATCACCATCATCACTTCAATCTCTACCTTCATCTTTAATCACACCCCTCTCTGTGTCTCTGTCAAACTCCATCTGCCTCAGTTACAAGGATACCTACTTGTCTTTGGATCCAGGGCCTACCCAGATAATTCAGAAAAATAAGATCTTCCTTTCAAAAGCCTTAATTACATTTTTTTTCTTTTTTGCCATAGAAGGTAAGATTCACCCATTTGCTATATAAAGGTTCTAGGAATCAGGAAGTAGAAACAGGCAGTGGCATTGCCTACATTGCTTGATATTCTTTGAAATACAACATGTAGGATTTACTCTACTTTTTGGGCCTCTTGTAAGGCATGAGGATAAGAGGCCTGAGGAAGAAAAAAAGAAAATAGAATTCCCCTAAAGTAACTAAGGTTTCAGTTCTCAATTCAGAGTCCTCCTTCCTTTTTTACTTTCTTGAATTAAACTATCTACCAATTCTTTTTCCTAGAGGACAAAGCAGTGGGCCAAAATGTATGACAACAGAGACAATCCTGATAATAAAGCCAGCTCCCAAAATTTTAGAGAAAATATCAGTAAGAATAATGACTGAGTATTTTCAATGAAGATAGTGAATGTTGCATCTACTTTGCAAAAAACAGATAAGCGTATTTTCTAAAGGAAAAATATTAAGATAAAACATATTAATACAGGGCCTCCCTGGTGGTGCAGGCGGTTGAGCGCAGTGCTGTGAAGCTGTCCGCAGCCTCTGCAGTGCCCGTTGGATCCCTGCCGGACAGGGAGATTCCCACATGATGCAGCAGACCACTCCTGTCTCTCTCACTGCTCCCCTCACCAGTGTATTTCAGTTACTCTGCCTGTTCTGTTCCCCCCTCTGCCTCTGGTGAATCTTCTCACCCTCCCACACATCTGGCCTGTACCCCGGTTCTTATATAAATAAATCTTTAAAAAAACATATTAATACAGAAACATAATGTATATTCCATAACATGAATACAGCAAACATTCAGGAAGAATATAATTGAGAGAATATCAAGAATATGAACTAAAGAGATTCAGTAAGCCTGGAGCAAGTACAAAATTTGTATTATAATAAGACTCCACAGGAAAGTCTGATGTGCATCCTCAATTAAAAAGCACAGGAGGGCCTCCCCTGGTGGTGCAGGCGGTTGAGCACCGCGCTGTGAAGCTGTCCGCAGCCTCTGCAGTGCTGGTTCTATCCCGGCCTAGCGGCCGGTGAGGATCCCACATGGCAAGCAGACCTCTCCTGTCTCTCCTGCTGCTCCCCTCAGCAGTGTATTTCATCAGTCTGCCTGTTCTGTTCCCCATTCTGTCTCTAGTGAATCCTCTTATCCTCCCGCGCATCAGGCCTGTACCCGGGTTCTTGTATAAATTAAATAAATCTTTAAAAGAAATAATAAAAAACACAGGAACTGAAGATGCCAAATCCAAATTAGTAAAGTGGTAGACAAGTAAATATTTAAACTAACAATTTACATTATGACTGATAATGTTCTACTTCTGTTGCTTAATACTTTCTGGCAAAGCACCACTAGGACTCTGATAAATAGAAACATCATGGATGTTGAGGACACTGAGATATCTCTAGGTGCTTGTCATATAGTATACAATTTATGAGATTTTTATATTAATAACATCTTGCCCATACAAATTTAACCTAGGGAAGGCTGTGCATCTCTGTTGATTAGACAGTTCTTCCTATGCAACTCATCAAGAGTAACATCAAATAAATATAATAGTGTCGAGCACCTCTCTTTTTATAAAATGAAAAAACAAATCTGATTGTCTAGGAACCCTATGGAAAATCTCAAAGACACCTTTAGTTGCCAGCGATATCATAAAACTTACTTCATTTTACATTTGAAATTCAAACTTCGGAAGGAAAAATAATCAAACTTTGTGAGATTTGAACACTTAGAATAGTTGGTAATAAAAAATGGTATTTGACTATTCATATGAAAGCAACAATGAAACATTTAAAAATAAAAATGGAAAGAAAAATGATTATCAAAAACCTTAGCTCTTTCTTAAGTGAGGAAGGTTTACTTTCTCAAATAATCAAGGACATAATAAAGTCAATATAAAACAGAAAATTATTCTGCCAAAAACTTGGACTCTTATTTATCTAGGCAGATTCCACAGAACCACCCTTCTTGG
Source organism: Talpa occidentalis (assembly GCF_014898055.3). Lineage (NCBI taxonomy): Eukaryota > Metazoa > Chordata > Mammalia > Eulipotyphla > Talpidae > Talpa > Talpa occidentalis. Next base: position 31,377,550 of record NW_023601543.1, read on the forward strand.
CGAAGGGCATAAACCACTAAGTGTCTTGTACTGTGTTAAGCCCTGGAAATTAAAAAAAAAAAATGAATGTATGATATTCTAAACCTTCCAGGATTTTACAATCTAAGTAAGGAAAGATATATAGTTTAACAAGTGTGGGGAAAAAGTGACAGATATTGCTAGTTGTCCATGACATACTTTTCCCCTCATCCTTCCTTTTTGTTGGATAGCTATGTATTAAGAAGAAAACATTTTGTTTTGATTTTGTTGTGGGGTGGCTATGTACCCAGAAGAAAAGATGTAATTTCTCCGCACTCCTTTCAGATAGGGGTCCCCTTGTGACTGAGTAGAGGCCAATGGTATATGGGTAGCTGTTGTAGTGTGGGGTTTCATAGAAGCTTCATAATTTTGTGTACACATGTGTGTGTGTACATATGTACAGGGGAGGGAGAAGAGGAGCGAAGATGCCTACAAGGCTGCTAAACTGGGAGACCATTTTGCGTTACTTTCTCGCTCATCCTTGCCTAGGACGTGGATGTGATAGCTGAAGCTATGGCAATCATGTTGTTACACCGAGGAAAACTTGGGCTCAGAAGGCAGAGCTTGATCTTGGAAAACACGGCATAAAGATGAATGGACCCACCAACACAATAGTCATGTATCACCTAGTGATGGGAACATGTTCTGAGACGTGCTTCATTAGGCAATTTCAGTTACATTATACAGTGTAATTACACACACCTAGATGGTATTGCCTACCACACACCTAGGTTATATGGTATAGCCTACTGGGACACCATAGTCTATACAGCCTGTCGTTGACCAAAATGTTAAGTGACACATGACTGTATTGAACTGCCACCTTTGGGTTTCTTTTCTAGCATAGAAAAATAATGGGTTTCTTAATGATAGCCAAACACAAGTGCTAACTGATATAACATGTAATTAGGATACAGTTAGATACAAGGTCTAAAAGAGGTTTGCGTGCCCAAACCTCAAAGGAAAGGATGAGTTGTACCTGAGAGAAAGCAGCTGGGTAGCGCTGCACAGAGGAAGTGACATTTGATCTGGGCTTTCAGAATATGAGTAGCTGTCTATTAGGCCAGGAAATATGTGTATTATAAATAGAACAGTGTAACATTGAAGTTCCCTATCATTTCTGCGCTGAAACTGAAGTCTGAAAGATAGATAATGGACTTAGAAAATATTTTTTATTACAAATGATAAGACATGACTAATCATATACATATATCATGGAAATCCTTAAGGGTTGAGGACCAGAAAAAAATTTGAGAAATACAAATGGAGGGGAACTATGTAATTACATTTACATAATTGCCCATATAATTTTTCTTATTTCTTTTCTTTTTAAAGATTTATTTATTTATACAAGAGCTGGGGTACAAGTCAGAGGTGCGGGAGGGTGAGAGGATTCACCAGAGACAGAGTGGGGAGCAGAACAGGCAGACAGAAAGAAAGCACTGCTGAGGGGAGCAGTGGGCAAGATAGGAGAGGTCTGGGTAGCTCCCTGGCAGGTTGGGAATTGAATTCGCACTACTGAGGCTACAGACAGCTTCATAACGCTGCCCTTAATACCGTTGTGCCACCGGGGAGGTCCAGTTTTTCTTATTTCTGAAAAGGAAATAAGATATATTGTTTTCCTGTATAATTCAGTCCATCCTAATATTTAAGTACTTTAAAATTTTAAATGAACGGATAATTCACCATTCTTCAATTGGTCTTATGAAAACTTCATTTAATCTTTATTACAGATAAGTTAGGAAAATCATATCTCTTTTTCAGCATAAATGTGGGTTAAGTAAGCAAGTAGTATTTTTTCCTATGCTCTCTTGAAACAACTAAAGCGGGGGTGTGTCTATCTTGGGCACAACTAAACTACTACACAATAGCTATAAATACTGCAATTTATTTGACTAGTGTTAAAAGGGTTTTTCAGAAACAACCAACATTTTTCACATCAATAGAAATTTTAATTAATCTTTTGTTACATTTTTAATTAAGATGTTTTCTTTTTATAAAATACAGAATGCTTACTATAAACCAGAGACACACTGTGGGGGTGGGGAGGGAGGGGCGGGGAAAGGAAGGACTGGAGTCAAAATAAGGGGGGGTGCAATTGTATGGGGAATATAACCAAAATGAAAATGCATACATTGTGCAAAAATGAAAAAAGATGTAAGAATTATATAAAATAAAATATTTAAATAAAAAAATAAAATACAGAATGCTTATTTCAGTTATCAAATCAAAACTATTTTAAAGACCCTCCATAATCTGACTTTTTGTAGAGAGATGATAAATATATCTTGCTAAATAACAATTTCTTAAAATAATAAATTACAATGAATAAATAAATACAAATGGTAAATCAAAGGAACCTAATTAGTAGAGGTCACACCGTAAAGAACATATTCAAATATAATCAGAAATAGGTTCTCAGATGTGTTTGGGTCTTAATTTAGACGGAAGTTAATTGACAGGATAATCCTAGTGAAAATAATTGTCTTGGCTCTTATACAGTCAGCTAGAAGTGTGTGTTTAGTAAACTGAGATTCATAATGTACAAGAGGCATATAACGGGATATATATGTTAGAGGGAAAAAAACGGAATGAGATGACAGATGTTACAGAATTTACATCTTTGCAAATGTACACTTTAAATCTGGTCATTTTCAACCTGAACATTTTTCCAAGCTAACATTTACCCTTAACTAATGCCCATACACTTCTACAATCTTATGAATGAAGTTTATATGATTATCCTAATACGTCTTTTGAATCAGCAGAATCATTAAATGAAGACATTTTTATTATTTACAAATTGGTAATCTGGTCTGTTTTCTAACACTTCTAGATTCATTAGGGTATCCTTCTCAGGTATGCAACCTTACAAGCAAAATAAAAACAGTTCAATAGATGACAATGACTAAGAGGACAGGCCTGGTCTTTGATGTCCTTTACCATAGATAAGTGATCTGTATCTCCCAACCAAGCGATCTGCGTGCTGGAGGGAGTCTATGGGTCGATGAACGTGCACAGAAGGGGTTACTCAACTCACTCGGAAAGGGGTTACCGAACTGGGAAGGTGGGTGGGGAACCCGGAACAAGACTGAGAGTGAAGAAGAGGATTATGGGAGTTCCGTTCTACGTCGCCCCGTGGGCCCCTGGGAACTCTCCAGTGTGCTTCCTTATGTCATGACCTACCGTACTTGAGGACAACCGACAAGCAGGGGTGTGGCCAGTGCCGCCGCAGCTTCTGTCCCAGGCCGCAAGGCGGGCCCCGTCGGCAGCCGCCAGGAGAGGGGACAAGGCGGAGGTCTGTAGCACTTGTGAGCTGAAGGCGTCGGCACGTCTTGCCTCCAGCCGCGCAGGAAGAGGGGAACAGAAGTGAGAGGGGCGAGGAGTTGGGGGACAGAGACTGACGGACCAGGCGGCGAGATTGATGGCTTCGAAGTGGGGAGGGGGTGTGTCACTGGTGTCCGTGTTCCGGTTGAGCCTTGTGACTTTTCTGGTTATTTGCGGCACGTTTGAGTACCTTTACGGGATGCTTTTATTGAAGTGATTGTATTGGGTCCCTGATTTCTGCTTTTGATGGGTGGATTCCCTTTCACAAACTGCCAAGTCCCTCCTCTGTGCTGGGTACCGTACTAGCGGCTCCGGAGAAGGAAAGGAATTAGGCAGATTATATCCTTCTCAACACGTACAAACTGCCAGCGTATGCATTTGGAGACAGGCAGTTACAATACAAGAACGTAGAGATAGATGCATCACATAGTGTGAAAGCTTACTGGGAAACCACCAAACTCCCCAGAGGGTGCTATCCGGTAAGATTCATTGATGTGGTGATTTCACATATATTTTGAATATAAAATAAGTAGGACTAAACTATGCAATTTTCTCCCAGGCAGGTCCCTCTCTGTTTAGCTCATGTAAAGAAGAACTAAGTACTACTTAAGTCCCAAACTAATTTATTCCTGGTGAGAGCATTTGCCCATCACAATGGCACTTCCAGGACCCCTGGTGGAGAGTCAGTCTTACCTGAGATCAAGAACTCACCTAGGACCGGGAGCCTGCAAACTCTCGGATAGGACAACAGTACAGGACTCACAGGATCTTGACTAAGCATTTGAAACACTTTGTGCCAATTCTTTAGTTTTCCAGCAAACTCAGTTCACAGCAGGGAATTGTAGAATCCTAAGCAATCTTTTAAACTTCTGAATCATTAAACCTTGCTGCTTTGTTTACCAGAGAAACAACAACATATCCAAAAATCTAAGTCAGTAGTTCTGGAAGACTTGTTAAAACACAGATTGCTGGGTTCTGCCCACAAAGATGCTGATACTGCTTGTTCTGTGACCACACTTGGAGCTACCGGCCCAAACAGAATTGACATTGATAAACCAGAAAGGACATCTCTGCTCGGGAAGACTAGGTACACTTCTAAAAGTTAGGCCCATCTGAAATAAGTCACAGTAGATATGAAATAAAGTGTATTTGTTTCTGTTGCTTGTTTCTGTGTTTTGAATGGGTGAGCAAAGATGAATTTTGCTCAACTAAATGCAACAAGTTTGCATCAGTTCTTTTCTTCACTCATAGGGGTCAGTGTTCCTTGTACCATAAACTGTTTAAAAAATAAAGTAGCTACTTTCTATTCAGATTCCTTGTTGGGTATTCAACTAATTAGTTATTTGCAGTGGAACTTGTCAGGGTACCATTTAATGTTAAAAACTGAGCCCCTGCTCGTTTTCCAGCAGGCAGGTTTCAGAGGCTTGAATGGATAAGGGAATCAATCATAAGGTTGCCATGGGAACCAGACTATAAGTCCCACCTTCATTAGCAGAAAAACCAGCCCTGCTTCAGAGTTGCAGGAGCAGGGCCAGGACACATTCTGTGTCAAAGGCTAGCACCTCAGACCAGACGTCCCAGCAGATAACTGGTGGAAACTGGTGCCCCAAGTAAGAAAGCCCATGAAAATAAAGTATGAAAGAGGGTTTCAAATCCTTCCTGTCTTGCCCCTCCTCCCTTGCAGGATATTTCAGTAAATCTCCTTTTTCTTTTTTCTTTTTACAACTCAACCCTAAAGAAAACTTTATTTTTTAATATTTTATTTTATATATTTTTATATCATTTTTCATTTTTGTACAATGTATGCATTTTCATTTCGGTTATAGACCCCATGAAATCCCCACCACCCGTTCACCCGTGAACTATCACCATGGTCCCTTGTGCTCTTCCCACCCCAGTTTTGATCCTACTCCCTTCTCCCCCACTGCAGAATGGCCCTGGTTTATAGTTGCCTGTTGATTTTGATTTTTGCTTTATTATAGTTACTTTTTTCCCCCTGATCCCTTATTTGGGTCCTCTACATTCCTCCTAGAAGTGAGACCATCCGATATTTTTCTTTTTCTTTCTGGCTTATTTCACTGAGCATGATCCCTTCCAGCTCCATCCATGTTGCTGCAAATGGCATGAGTTTATCTTTTTTGATTGCTGAGTAATATAAATCTGCATTTTCTTTCTCCACTGTGTCTCTGGTGAATTCTTCCACCTCTGAGCCTCTAGCCCTCTCACCCATCAATATTACACCACCACAGAACTCACCCCACCCTGCATGTATCACACACACACACACAAAAGCAATGTGCCTAATTTCTGCTAATAAATTATGTATAAAGTTAAAAAGTGAAAATACAGTTGTGACAATTTAATTCACAGAAAGATTTAGTTTAAGGAGCCAGAATTGAAAAGATGTGGTGAGCAGTTTTTTTTTTTTTTTTCATGTTCAATGAAACCCCTCCCTTCTCAGAAGAAATAGTGGTTTTATTCACTCTATATAGCACAGAGGGCACCAGAAATCTTACTGTACCAGAGCTTAACTTGAAGTCTTCCTTTAGGGATTGGTCCTAAACAGTCTCCTGGAGGGTGGCAGTCCACAGGTCTTACCTGAGGACTCCTAAGCCTCCCTCAAACTCAAAAAAGGCCAAGGCACACTTTCAGAAATACCCTTAATCCTTCTAGAACCTGGTCAATGCTGGATCCCAAATTTCTCTCCCCAGACCAGTTGCAAAACAAATGACCACCCCCCAAACAAATGCACAAAAAAGTTTCAAACGAACTGCTCTGGGTCTGGGTCTATTGTGAGACTTTACAGGGGCCCACAGGATGCTAGAATGGTCCTTGCCCTGGATATTTCCAAAATCTGCCTTTCACACCCATAGTCCAAAGGAGTTGGCAGGACACTAGGGGACGGAAAAGTCTTCCTTGACCCTCTTAGGGTCCCTGGCTGGGTCTGAAAATTAAACTTACAAGGACAGATTAACAGGCAAGGAACATACAAATGTATTTAATGCAAGTTTTAGGTGACACAGGAGTCTTCATAAGGAAATGAAGCCCCAAAGAAACAGCCTTGAATATTTTATGCTAGTTTTGATGAAGAGTGGACAGTCATATAAAGTGCAATAAACTGGGGAAAACTTAGCAAGGCCTGTTTCTTAGGATTTTTCTCAGTGTTCCTTTGTCTTTGGCAATAAACATACTTCTTTCCTTCTGGTCTAGGGTGGGCATCTCTCACATGGAAGTTTTAGGACCTGTTTCAATGAAAGATTTGGGGAAGGTTAGCTTGACCGTCCTGCTGCTGTCACCTTTCCAAAGTCCATCCCAGGAGCCATATTCTGGATGGCATGTCCTGAACCTCGTCCACATGCATGTAACTCAAGTTTCACATATGGTTGGTGAGCATCTCACGCTTGTGCACTGACTCCTCCCCTCCTCATCAGTCCTCAGCGCTGCCTCATCTATACCTAGTCTTAGGGACAGTTCACTCCATATCTCATGGACCCTGAGAGTGAGCAGATGGTTGCTAAGGAGAATTTTGTGTATCAGAGCAACAAATAGATGATCAACTGAGAATTCAAATTCAGACAACAATGTTCCCAACCTGATTGCTAATATGATTTGCTAAACAACTTTAAATCAGAACGTGTCTCTAACCTAAAGTAGAATTCAATGTTTTATCGGGAACATTGTTTTCTCAGGATGAGAAGTCCGGCATCAAGTGAGTTAGTACTGAAGCGGGGAGAGGGGAGGGTAACTATCATAATTGTCACGTTTTCTTTGCAAAATAATATTAGAGAAAAGGGAATAACTCTTTTGGAGGAGGCAGAAATATGTTGCAGAATCTGGGATTTGAAATGGAGGAACCAGTCGCTGGGTGAATCCCAGTTGCTTTTCCCACAGCAGAGACAGAAGCCTGAGCACCCATATCCTGCAGCTAGGTTGCCCTTAAGTCCTTATGGGGACAGGGCTGTTGCCGCTGTTATCCCAATACTGTTCTGCACTTGATAAGGTGATAAAGAAACCTAAAGGACCTAACCTCATAGAAATATATATATATATATATATATTAACTAAAGGGACATTTAAATGGCTTCTGGAGGTCTAAGGAATTTATCTAACTGTCCTCCAAAGCTGCACTGTAAAAGAGCCAAATCCAAAAATGTGACTGAAAACTGGAATCAGGAGATCCACAATGGCCTCACCATAATTGTGTTGTCTGATTTCAAAGTCCTTAGAGGTATTGTCAGTGCCCTCCACCGGGGGGATCCCTGCCAATGAACAAAGTTGGGTGATTACAGAGTGAGACTGGCATTGCAGGGCATCACAGGAGAATGTGGACTACTTGGAACTTGGGCATCTCAGAGGGATTTATTAGAGGATCTGGATTTATTATGGGATCTGAATTTGTGTTGGGTGAGTTGCAGGAGGATTTAAAGAAGTGAAGCTTTGCTCTGGATGGGAGTCTGTTAGGAAGAAAAGGACTGTTCATACAGGTAGTCCGTGATTGGGGATCTTAGTGAATCTTGATAGGCGACAGAAGGCTAATTGGTCAAGTAACACAGTCGCTGTTTGCCTGACAGGAGGACGTTTGGCCATTTTTGTCCTTTGGTTAAAGTTCATGTCGTGTCTCTTTTCAGACATGATTATGCAGCAGTCTTGCCTCGGTCTTGGGTCCTGTGGTCACATGTTAGCCTGGTGTGATGACGATGGTCTGAAATTGTTTGTGTTCCTCAGGAGAACACCGAAGTCTCATTGTGAAATCCAGACACCCTCCCGCCTATCTGTGGCAGCAGTTCTCCTTCTGTGATGGCTGCTGGCTCCAGCAGTCGGCAGTTCCCAGTTCTTTCTAGCCTTCACCTCCTACTTTCCCAGACTCTCACTGTCAGCCACAGGCGACAGACAAGTGCCTTCTCCTGTCCTCTGTGGGACAAGCACAGCCCCTCCTGCCCCCACAAGCACAGTCCCTCCTCCCCATGTCTGAGTTTCAGAGCCTCAGGCATGTTGTCACTTTTCAAAGATGTTTTTGGACTTCTCGTTCCCCAGATACTCTTTTTAAATTTTTTCTGACTAGCCTTCCGTTTTCTACAGCTGGTGTCATGGCCCAGGCTGCTGTGATGTTAATAAACAATTACCAGTGACTGGTTTTGGCAAATGCTTATTCCACTCACTTATCCCACTGAGTCAGGTCCTAACTACAGGCCGAGCGGAGGAGTCTTTTTCAGGGAGCTGAGAGATAGGTCAAATGATGACAGCATTCTGGGAATTTCTGAAGAACTTCAAAGCCATTCTGTTTTGTTCTGTTGGCTTTCAAGGCTACCACTCTGCAGGGGTGTGAGGATGGGAATAGGTAGGGTGTGTTAAAAGGCCCCAAAAATCCGTTTTCTTAGCAAGATTCAGCAGTTTTCTTGAACAAATGGCTCCTTGGATTATGTAAGATTTTGGGTCACTTCCAGGGTTCTGTAAAGGTTAACTGGAATAATTTCTACTGGTGTTAGCGTTAATGTTTTGGAGAAGTGGACCTTCAAGGGTTCTTACTGTGCCATTCTGAAAGGCCCTGCTCATAAATTGTTATTCTGTTCAGGGTATAATCAGATCTCCATATAAAATAATAATCTTGGTGTGTGAATATTTGGATTGGAACTTCTTAGAAGGGCATGGTATGAACTAACGAAATGCTGGAGGTGGCCCTTCTCATGTCTTCGAGACTCTAATACTGCCCTGGGGCTGTGACCGTGCTTGTGTTCATGAACAGGCTAGTGGATGAGAACTGCAGGCAGCCAATGAGATCATGTTGGTTTTATCCCTACTAGGTCCTTTCTTTTTATGCTCATAGATACGGGAAACCTGGAGATGTGTTTGAACCAAATTTCTTCTCCAGAGATGACCTACCTCACCTTTATTGTTCACTGTATCTCTTGGAAAGTTTATTGGGCTTGAACCTTTCCTTTAGAAGGAATTTGGGAGAGAACATTATATGAATAAGGGGAAACAAATATTTGCTGAATGAACCACTGACTGGTGGGTTGGAGAGAGCACGTAAGGCTGCAGGAGGGCTGGGATTTGACCTGGTCCTGAAATAATGGGTGAGTGTTAGTTAACTGAAGAAAATGAATGATGAGTATGAAGCAGTTCAGGGCCTCCCCAGTGGCGCAGCAGTTGAGCGCTGGGTTGCGAGGCTGCCTGCAGCCTCTGCGGAACCAGTTCAATCCCTGGCTGCCGAGGAGGGTCCCACATGGCGCGAGAGACCTCTCCTGCTGCCTGCTGCTCCCCTCAGCAATGTGCTTCGTCAGTCTGTCTGTTCTGCTCCCCGCTCTGGCTCTGATGAATTATCTCACCCTCCCGCGCTTCTGACTGTGCCCAGTGCTTGTATAAATAAATAAATAAATCTAAAAAAAAAAGAAACAGTTCAATGAAATACAACCCAATAAGATAGTTGACGGATTCCCCTACTGAGCCACTGCAAGGATAAATCCCAGGCCCATCCCCGGGAGAAGGGCAGAGACTAGGCAGAGATAGAAAAACTAAGGGTGGAGGCAACACATCAAAGAGATCAAGAACTCAGGTCTCATGCCAGACTACTCTTCAAATCCCAGATTTTCTGCTTATTTGCTTATGAGTTGTATGATTCTAGGCAACTAAATTAAGCTCTATTCCTTTTATCTGTGAAATGGGAATAACATCTTGCCTCACCGTTGCAGTGAGAAGATCAAATGAAAGAATGCATCAACAGTGCACAGCATCATGCTTTGCACTGAGGAAGTGCTCACCAAAAGGCAACCGTATTCCTAGTCTGCGCCACGGAGCCAGATACCAAATGCACTGGGAACCAGGTGGTCAGAACTGACCCTGGGTTTGAATACTCTGTTCATTAATGTTCTGTTCACCATAGAATTGGGTAGCAATGTCTTCAAAATGTCAGCATGTTAAGAAGAATCATACAGAGTACTTTTCTATATATTTGAGACCAGAGAGTAAAAGGAGAGCACTCACTTTGGGCTGGGGGGAGGTGGGGAGGATGAGGCTGCAGGGCTGCGAGAAGCAGGGATAGAATAGAGAGAATCGAGAGGGGCTCAGTGAGAGTCAGAGGGATGGAGTCAAGTTCTTGATCAGGTTAACCTCCTACTAGGAGCTTTTTTTATTTACTCAGTCATCAAACAGACACTGGGGCAGGGTGGGAGGTGCTGTGATGTTTTTTTGTTTTTTTTTTTTAACTAGAGCATGAGCTCTGCACTCAGGCCAAACTTGAACCAGGATTCTTGCATTTCCGACCTGTGTCACCTTGGGCAATTTACCTAACCTTTCCATGCCACTGTTGCTTCAGCTTAAAATGAGAGTAATAATATTACTTACCTCAGAAAATTGGAAGGGTTAAATGAGCTAATATATGTGTATGTAAAGGACTTAAGAGTTTTGAAAGATATTAAGTTCTCAACAGATGTTAAATATTATAATAACACTTATGGCAGGTAGGAAGGTAGACATTTTACGTTTGTTTTCACATCTAATTCTCTATTAATATCCCCACCTAGTTTGGTTCCCCATTGTGCCTAACTTGACCTCTGCCCTAGGCACAGCATTTACACTGTAAGTTTGTTGACAGTAGTGCTATAACAGAGCTGGTGGACAAAGCACTTTGCAGGACGGAAGGATATGGTGACAGGCTCTTTTGAGCAGTTCAGGGAATTTTTTTTTGTAAAATATTTTATTCTGAGTCATTTTTTAAAAAGATTCATTTATTTATTTATAGAAGAACCAGGGTAAAGGCCAGATGCGCGGGAGGGTGAGAGGATTCACCAGAGACAGAGCGGGGAACAGAACGGGCAGACTGACGAAATACACTGCTGAGGGGAGCAGCGGGTGAGACGGGAGAGGTCTGATGCGCCATGTGGGACCCTCGCCGGCCGGCATCCAACCGGCGTTGCAGAGGCTATGGACAGCTTCACAGCGCTGCACTCAACCGCCAGTGCCACCAGGGGAGGCCCTCAGGGAATATTTTGTTGGCCTGGGGCTCTTCTACCACTTTCACAGTGTAGTCAGGACTAGGAACTCGGTGAGGGGTGCTGGCGACCACCAGGCGGCAGTGTTGTCGAGCGATTCGAGCAGCACAGCCCTTCTAGGCCGAGTTCCTGTTTATGTCTGAGGCAGTTTTTCTCACCTTTCTGTAAAAGTTTAAGCTGCGAGTTCTTTCCGTGCGTTGCACTGGTTTCGGAGCGCTGCCATTCCCACCCAAGACTTCCTCGGAGCCGTCGGGTGCTCTAGCCTTTCTGTCTTTACCAGGCAGAGGAGGAAAAGACGTTGAGTCTCTTTCCAGTCCTTCAGATGCTGTGCTTCTAATTCTCACTTACCTGCAATTTCTCTGCTATGCTCCACGGATGGCGTTAAAATGATGAGGGGAAAAGCAAAAGTAACATTTTATGAGACAGCAACTCTGCTCAGATGGGGTGTTTAGAGGGGTAAGGCCGAGGCGGAGTGGAGGATGCCTGTAGGAGTGGGGCTGGAGGGCCTCCCTGGTGGCGCAAGGGGTTAAGACGCAGCACTATGAAGCTCTCGGCAGTCACTGCAGCACAAGTTCGATCCCCCACCAGGGCGATGACTGACAAAGCACAGCAGACCTCTCCTGTCTCACCCGCTGCTCCCCTCAGCAGTGTATTTCAGTCAATCTGCCTGTTCTGCTCCCCACTCTGTCTCTGGTGAATCCTCTCACCCCCCATACCTCTGGCCTGTACCCCGGTTCTTCTATGTATAAATAAATAAATCCTTTTTAAAAAGGAGTGGGGCTGGGCCTCCCCGGTGGCGCAGCGGTTGAGCGCTGGGTTGCGAAGCTGCGCGCGGCCTCTGCGGCGCCGGTTCGATCCCCGGCTGCTCCCCGGCCACCAGAGGAGGGTCCCACATGGCGCGCAGACCTCTCCTGCCGCCCGCTGCTCCCCTCAGCAGTGTACTTCGGTCCTTCTGCCTGCTCTGCTCCCCGCTCTGGCTCTGGTGAATTCTCTCGCCCTCCCGCGCTTCTGACTGTACCCAGTGCATGTATAAACAAAACAAACAAACAAACCAGCAAACAAATAAATAAAGCATGCCTCTATAAAAAAAAAAAAAAAAAAGGAGTGGGGCTGGAGGCAGGACATTGCAGTGGAATGAAGTAGGGGGTGGGGGTGGAGATCGTGACTCTCTTCCAAGATCTTTAGTAGGTAAAATTGGCAGGTTTGAAAAAGTAACACTCATTGAGCACATTAGGTGCCAGGCACTAGTCTCCATGCTTACGTGAGTTATCATACATAATTCACACAACCAACCTATGGGGTAAGATAAAATTACCTCTTAACCTATTTTATGCATGAGGAAGCTGAGTTACAGAGAGATAAAGCAATTTGCTGAGGATCACAGAGCCTGTAAGTGACAGAGCCTAGATTCCAGCTTGGGTGTTTGGCTCTAGTCCATTCTAACCTGTTTCACAGCATGCCACTCTTCTAGATCGTTTTGACGTGATTGGATGTGGGGACCAAGAGGGATGTCAGTTAAGACTGGGTTCATCTGTGAGTCATCAGACATCAAAAAATCACAGTGGAGGGTCTCCCTAGTAGCTCAGGGGTTAAAGTCGCCACGCTATCAAACTATCACCAGCCACTTCGCATGGAAACCCAGCCAGGGAGGTGACCCACATGGCGCAGCAGACCTCTCCTATCTTACCCGCTGCTCCCCTCAGTAGTGTATATCAGCAGGTCCACCTATTCTGCTCCCTACTCTATCTCTGGTGAATTCTCTCACCTCCCGCACCTCTGGCTTACACCCCAGTTCTTGTGTGCATAAATAAATAAAAATAAATCTTTAAAAAGATTACAGTGGATTAAACAGGGAGAAATTAATTTTTTCTTTCACGTTACAGGCTGAAGGGCTTACTCCCCTCTCCATAGTGTGATTGTTCTCCGCAGGGGACATGTTGGAGCACCAGCCATCACACTCATGTTCTCAGCAGCAAAATGCCAGGTGGAGGGAAGGAGATAACATCTATTGGGGACAGTTAGCAGTCTCTGCTAACTGAGAAATTCCAGGCCTCTGATGTGGTTGATTGCACAAAGGATGGGGTTGCCACCGATTGAGGTGGTGGGTAAAGAAAAACTTAGACTTTTATTGTCTATTTGTCCAGCATCTTTTCCTTCCCTTGGAAACAGAAACTTCTGCTTTGGGGGATGCTGTTCCTCTCCGGACAACCGCGCAGTTCTAGTGGGGGCTGTCAATCACAGTACCTTACCTCTAGAGCCAGAGTGGATTTCATTTGTTCCTATGAAGGCTTGTGATATAGATCAGAACAATCAGAATCTTTCAGTGCTCTTTTTGGCTGCACATAGAGCAAAATTGGAATGATACAGAGAAGATTATCATGGTCCCTGAGCAAGGATGACACACAAATTCATGAAGCATTCAAAAAAATCTTTTTTCTAACTTAATTGTGGGGAATTACTGTGTTCCACCTTGTGGGCGATATGTGGCTGGGGACTATTGATGGCCATTTGACAGTCCCGGAGAGGGTGCTTATTTGAGAGAAAACCATCAGCATGCAGGACGAGCAGTGCCTTCCATTTGCTGTTCCAGGCTCTGGTCCTACTTGTCCTTGAGGCACCCCTGCAGCCTTGCCCTTCCTTTGGTTATGTGAGACTTCCAATAAATTCCTTTTTTTGCTTAACTGAAAGTTGGGCTTCTACCACTTGCAATTGAAAAAATCCCAATTAAAGTTCACTCTAAAATTTACTTTTGGACTCAGTGTAGGTATAGTGTGTGTCTGTGTATGTAGAGGGTAAGGGATCATAGACAATAACAAACCAAAACAGGGAGGCAATTTATAAGACTGTTTCTATGGTCTACATGCTAAACAATGAGAATTGGAACTAAGACCATCTTGGGGGGTACTCTAGCTCCTTGCCAGGCTTGCCATGTCTCTTGTTGACCTTGAACTAGTTACCCATGTTTACAGGTTGGTCATCTTTACTGGATGGACTTCAGCTGGTCCCTGTTCATTATGAGTTTATTTTCCCCTACATCCATTGCGATATCTGCATAAAACTCCTGTCTGAAAAAAAAAAAAAACAAACAAAAAACAAAAAAATCTCCTGTCTGCTAATTCCAGCATCTAAATAGTCTTGGGGCCCATTTTCATTGATTGCCTTTTTCTTCAGTGTGGCTCACATTTTTCTGTTTTCAGTAAGTCCAGTCATTTTCATTTCAACTTGTTTTTCTGGATGTTATAGAGGACAAGTTCTAGAAAATCTGGTTTCCATTATGTCCCTCTGAAGCGTATTGATGTGTGTGTGTGTGTGTGTGTGTATTTTAGCAGGCACTTAACTGAACTGAACTCAAAATCCATACTTTATCTCCTCTGTGGTTGACAGACAGCAGCTAAAATTTCTATTCAATGATTTTAACTTTATCTGGGCAGTTTGGAGACTCCCCATACATGCATGGTTCAGAGGTTGGGCAGGGATTAAATGACAGAGTTTATGCACAGAATTTAGGGCTTTACCTGTCAGGATCTTTCCATTCCAGGATTTTACCCTCCTCCCCCACCCCACACACACACTTTTCCATCTGCTGAAACCCTGAACTCTGCCCTCTGGCCTTCAAGCCAGTAATGCTCAGTTTTACCCACTCATCAGTGTACTGATTGGGGTATACCTTATGGATAAAAGCCTAAAAAAATGGGAAACTCACCTAGTTCTGATGCTTTCTTTTAAGTGTAGGTTCTATTCCAGTTTCTGCATATTTTGAGTGGCTTGCCAATACTTTTTTAAAAAAAAGATTTATTTTATTTATTTGTGCATACAAGAACTGGGGTGTAGGCCAGAGGTGCGGAGGAGGGGGTGAGAGGCTTCACCAGAGACAGAAAAGGGAGCAGAACAGGTGGATCGACTGAAATACACTGCTGAGGGGAGCAGTGGGCGAGACAGGAGAGGGTTGCTGCGCCATATGGGTACCTCCCTGATTGGGGATGGAACTCGTGCTGCAGTGGCTGGTGATAACTTCATAGTGCTGAGACTTAACCCCTTGTGCCGCTAGGGAGGCCTGGCTTACCAATACTTTTAAGTAGTTGTTTTTTAAATATTTCCCCCAATGTGCATTGTGAATATATCTGAAGGAAAATGGGCTTCATAGGAGCTACTTGCTCATTTACTGTTTTTTTTTTTAAAGATTTATTTATTTATGCATACAAGAGCTGGGGTACAGGCCAGAGATGCGGGGGTGGGGGGCACAGGGGTGAAAGGAGTCACCAAAGACAGAGTGGGGAACAGAACAGGCAGACTGACAAAATACACTGCTGAGGGGAGCAGTGGGCTAGACAGGAGAGGTCTGCCACGCCGTGTGGGTAGCTCCCTGGCTGGCTGGGGATCGAACTCATGCTGCAGAGGCTGCAGATTGCTTCATAATGCGGTGCTCAACCCCCCTGGGCCACCAAGGAGGCCCCATTTCTCATTTACTGTTATATAACATGTGGTCATTGTAGCAAGAATCTTCTATTAAGAAATTGTACCCAGGATCTGGATGTTAGAGCCTGATGATGTGACTTGAAAGGTAATTTTAATATAATCATATTAGCTAGATAACATGAACTTTCAGCTTTTTGCTGGTGAGGTATGTCTTTGTAAACTGGCAATGATTCATCTGTCCTCACCTGTGTGCAGGTGTAAGGATCTTGAAAAGCCTCTATTTGGCATTTTCCTTGAGCTGACTCACTTGTGGATATGCAGAATTCTACTGCCACGAAACTGAATGCCTCTTCCCATGAGGACCTTCACTATTCTAGCCCCTTATCCTCATAACTACTGTTTAAAAAACAAAATAAAACATTCTTTCCATTTATTGCCATAAACTAACTTCTCTACAATTTATAGATTAGAATGGCAGGCCAAGATTCCTGCCAGCCATCTGCCAGACCAACTAACTGGGATGGAGAGGATTGAGTACAGGGAGAAGTTTTTTTTTTTTTTTTTAAGTAGGTTAAGTGGTTGGGGATTGGTAACAAAATACATGAGGGGGAATTAGAGGGTTGAGTTAAGGATGGTGTACACAGGATGGAGACTGCAAGGAGGATCAAGTATAAGGAACAAGATGAATTCAGTTTTGTCCATATTTGAAATATCTGTGGGGCATGAAGTCAGGGATGTAGATTGTGGCATCGCCAGTAGATAAATGATAATGAGGAAGAGTGAAGAGCAAATCAGGAGAGGTGGTATACAGAAGCCAGGAGGGGAGGGTTTCAAGGCGTTAGTGACCAATGGGATCCAATTCAGCAGAAAAAGCAAGCAAAGCAAGCACTGAAAAGAATGCATTCTATTTAACAACTAACGGGCCTTTCCCTCAGATACTGCATTTCAGTAGAGTGGTAGGGAGTGTGGCCAGATGGCAGTGGTTTGAGTAGTGCATAGGTGTGGTAGATTTTAACATGTGGCTCCCCGTCACCATCCTTCCTAGTAATCATGCCTCTGTGTAGTACTCTACTCCTGAGCCTGGTGGGCTCTGTAAATAGGTTCAACTGATAGAATGCACACAAGGGATGCTGTTTGACCTCCCAGGATAAGTCATAAGGAGTCCCGGGGCAAGTTAGGGTTAAGTAGGCAGCTTCAGGTACAGTATAGACAGGGACTTCGGGAGAGTTCAAGAGGCTTCTGAGATAAGGACAGTAAATTCTAAGAGGTACTAACCAAAATATACTGCAGAGATGAAGTAAGAGAGTCCAGGAGGTGGGACCTCCTTGGTGGTGCAAGGGGTTAAGCACAGCACTGTGAGGCTATCCGCAGCCTCTGCAGCACGAATTCGATTCCTGATCCCCGTCCAGCCAGGGAGCAACCCACATGGCATGGCAGACCTCTCCTGTCTCGCCCGCTGCTCCTCTCAGCAGTGTGTTTCAGTACATCTGCCTATTTTGTTCCCCGCTCTGTCTCTGGTGAATCCTCTCACCCCGCCCTACCTCTGGCCTGTACCCCAGTTCTTGTATGCATAAATAAATAAATCTTAAAAAAAAAAAGAAAGAAAGTCCAGGAGGACTAAACAAAAACAGTAAAACTTGAGAGAATAAGACCTTGGACAGGGGAGGTAAACTCTAAGAGAGAAAAAAGGTTTAAATACCTCTAGACACAGACCCACAAAGGCTTCCTTGCCTCTCCCAAGTATAGCGTACCTGGGAGTCCTTGCTTTCTTCCTTCAAATAAACTTTTCTTTACTTTCTTAAACAAAGTTTGTTTCTCTCTGCTTATTTATCTAAAGTGTCTGTGAATTCCTTTTTATGGCTTCTTGGGACAAGAACCTGTGGTATTCTAAAGTGGAAAATGTCAGGCTGAACCTGTTGATTAGCTGAAGTTGGCACATAGCCTGTAGACTAAAGGTTTTAGGGAACAACTGATAAGCGCTGTCAAGGCCACACGCCTGATTCATGCATCCCAGCTGATTGTACTCCTTGCTTTAGACAATAAATATTCTATTGCCTAATTGCTCAGAGCTCCGACTTTGGAGAGAGACTTCCTCTGGGTCGGCTGGTATAAAGCCTGCTTGGAGTAAATAAAGAGCTTCCCTCCTCCTCTCTGAGTGCTGCCTGGTTCCCTAATGAAAACCTGCCGTAATATTTTAATAGCTAAATTAACAGCGCACACCGGCATCAATAAGAAGCTTTGCAAATTTTGCCTTGGTCTTTTGGAGGCCATAGCAGTCGTATAAGAAATCTAATCATTTTGCTAAAAAGACCACATGGAGAGAGCCTGAGATGACATGAAGAGAGAGAGCAGCCCAACTGCACAGAGCATTCCAGATACTCACCAAGGTTCCAGGAATGAGGGAAACCATCTTGGAGCCTCCAGATCAACCTCCCCACCAGCTGGATACCACTGAATGACTCCAATAGATGCCAAAATTGTCCAGTGATTCTTGCTCACATTTCTCACCACACAATCATGAGTATAATAAAATGATTATTTTTATTGTTTTTTGCCCCAAGTTTTGGATGGTTTATTAAGCAACAGTGTATAGCTTGAACAGTGGACATTGTATCAGTAGTAATGGAGACCATAAATGCATGTTATACTTCTATAAGTTGGAAAGGGGAAAATCAGATGATGGCTAGAAGATCTCAAAGATTAAGGGAACTCTTTTTGTTTGTTTGTTTCTTACATCATTGTTCATTTTTGTACAGTGTTTGATTGTTTCCCTCAGGTGTAGTCCCGATAGTTCTCCCACTACCACATCACCTGTGCTCTATCACCACGGTCCCTTGTGCTCTTCTCTCACCTGTTTTGATTCCTTCCTCTCCCCTGCTGTATGCTTCAGGTCTATGGTGCGCCTGCAAGTTTGATCATCTTCCTGGCCCTTTGGTGTAAAGGGTTTGTTTTTTTTTTTTTTAAAGAGAGTGGGAACTTGGGAATATTCACATCCTGATTGGGGAAAGAGCGAGGAGAGAGAGAAAGTTGAAGATGCAGAAGAGAGAGGAGATGGCCAATGCATGAGGTTTCTGAGATGGGAAGGAATAACATTCATGGGATGGGTTGATCTTGCACACAAAGGTAGCAGGACTCTTTGTTTTCTAAAATAGGAGGTGTCTCCTGGGATTACATCAAACTGAAAAGCTTCTGCACAGCAAAAGAGACATTAAAAAACAGAGTCACCCCACTGATTGTGAAAAAATCTTCGCACTCCAGTCAAATGATAAGGGACTGATCACAAAGATATACAAAGAACTCACATGACTCAACAAAAATAAAATAAACAATCCAGTCAAGAAGTGGGCAGAAGAACTTAAAAGACATTTCTCCAAAGAGGAAATGCAAATGGCCAACAGGCATATGAAAAAATGTTCAACATCCCTTATAATCAGGGAAATGCAAATCAAAACCACATTGAGATACCACCTTACACCAGTCAGAATGGCGCATATATATTAAAAAAAAAAAAAACAACAATAAGCAACAACAAATGTTGGTGAGGATGTGGTGAAAAAGGAGCTCTCTTACATTGCTGGTGGGAGTGCAAACTGGTCCAACCACTATGAAAAGCTGTCTGGAGGTTTCTCAGTCTGCTAAAAATGGAGCTACCATATGACCCGGCAATTCCACTCCTACGGATCTACCCAAAGGACACAAAAACAGTGATTCAAAAGAACACTTGTACACCTATGTTTATTGCAGCACTATTTACAATAGGTAAAACCTGGAAACAATCCAAATGCCCAAAAATAGATGACTGGATCAAGATGTGTCATATATACAAAATGGAATATTATTCAGCAATCAAAAAAGAGAAACTCATGCCATTTGCAGCAATGTGGATGGAGCTAGAAGGAATTATGCTCAGTGAAATAAGCCAGAAGGAAAAAGAAAAATATCAGATGATTTCACTTACAGCAGGAATATAGGAAAACCAAATAAGATATCAGTATAAAAAAATAGTAACAGTACAAAAGACAACAAAGCAAAAACAGAAAATTATAAATCACAGACATACTGCAGGAGAGGAGGAGGGAGAGGGATCAGACGGAGGGAGTGAGGAGCACAGGGGACTGAGGTGATGGTGCACAGGTGCACTGGTGAAGGAAACTCTATGGGGACCAAACCTGAGGGGTTGGGGGGAAGTAAATATTGTTTAAAAATAAACAATGATGTAAAAAAATAAATAAAATAATTAATAAAACAATAAAATAGGAGGTTCTGCCTTCTGGGTCTTTAAAAACATCAAGCTCTCCAAAGTACTGTACTCAAGAGAATGTGTGAAGTTTAGTAGAACAGTAATGGATCTCCCAAGACTTGGTTGACCAAAGCACTTTTTTTCCCTTATTCTCTTCAACCAGGCCAGAAAGTGACTAAAGTTCACATTCTTAGTCTTTATTTTTCTCTGTTAACTAAGAGCTGATTCTGTTTACTGGTACATTGGCAACAGGAATAGGTATTGGGCTTCAGGGTAGTGATGAAGATTTGGAAGAACTGTTGTGGGAAATAAGTGAGAGCAGTTCCAGGCTGTGTTACTAGGCCGAAAACTACCAAAAAACGGATGCACCAATCTTAACACCTAAGATGTTTTCTTTCTCACTGTTTAGAAGCCATGACCTATAAGAGAAGACAATCCTTAGGTGGATTGAGAGCTAACGTCTTGGGGCATGGGATGAGAGTATTGGTCAGTTGTGTCCTTGTAAGTTGTCAGACTAATTTGTCCTCAATATCTATAGTTTTGACATTTTGAGAAGGTTATGTGAATGAAATCCTACAATATTATAACCTTTGGGGATTGGCTTTTTACATTTCACACTGAAGTCCTTGATTCATTTTCAGGTTCTTCAATTGTTCTAACAAATGTTTTTGAAAAATCTATTCTTTTATTGAAATAATTTTTACATCTTTGTCAAAAATCAGTTGTGTATATTTATGTTGGTCTGTTTTTTTGGGTTTTCTGTTTTCACTGATTCTTGTCTCTCATTCCTCAAATATCACAGTGAACTCAATTTATTATAGTTATGTATTAAGTCTCATTGTTGGAGAGATGAAGTTTATACTTCTTTTCGAAATTGTTTTAGCTATCATTGTTTCTTTGATTTTTCACCTAAATTTTAGAATATGCTTTTCATAAATATGTATCTATAGTTATGAAAAATCTTACTGGTATTTTGATATTTATTGTATGAAACCTACGGATTATTTTGGGGAGAATGGACATCTTTACAGTAATGAGTCTTTCAGTCAACAACACTATATGTCTCTCCATTAATTTAGGTCTTTGCTTGCTTGATTGCTTTCACCAGTGTTTTATGGCAAGGTGGGTATATATACCTATGAAATGAGAGGACTGGTAGGTTCTATCAATGACTTCATCTTACTCTGTGAATTCTGCTTCCTCAAGTGCCTCATTTTTGGTGACAGCTCCTTTATAAGGTCATTGTGAGGATTTAACAAGACATTACAAGCCTGAATCCTGCCTCTGACATGTTTACATTCTTCTTTAATGTTCTACTCTTTAGCTTTTAGGCCTCTTGAGTCTACAGGCAATGACAGGGGGACTGACTTCCGGAGGGGGGGTCATTTTGAAGAGGCGATATGAGAATTCAAGTAAAACACTGAGGAAACTCTCTGCCAGAGTAGTGGTACCAGAGTCAGTGACTGTGTTAATATTATTATATGAATGTAGAGAGGTGAAATTGTAATTTCATCCTTTCATTGAGAGAAACTGTTGATAGAAATCAAGGAGCTATTACTCCAAAGACCTGCCATCACAAAGCAGGGAGCAGGATCTTGCTGTGGCTTTGTGGAGGGAGTTCATCCCACCAGAACAAACAACACAAAAAAGAATCTCAGAACCAACTTTTATAGAAAAGAACAAAACTGTGAATGATTGTGATTGTGTAAAATTTGTTTTTTGAAATAAATTTATTTATTTATGCATGCAAGAACTGGGGTACAGGCCAGAGGTGTGGGGGTGAGAATATTCACCAGAGACAGAGTGGGGAACAGAACAGATGGATTGACTGAAATACACTGCTGAGGAGAGCAGAGGGCGAGTCAGGAGAGGTCTACTGCGCTATGTGGGTAGCTCAATGGCCTGGGCTTGAACTCGTGCTGCAGCGGCTGCAGATTGCTTCATAGGTTGCATCTTAACCCCTTGCGCCACCAGAGAGGCCCTTGTGTAAAATTTGGTCTGGAAAAACAAACACCAGACTGCACTTTTGACCGTTGGGGAACTTTCACTTTTGCTTTATCTCCTTCTGTGTTTGAAAGTTGTTCTTTTTACTAGAGCATATGCTACACTAAATAACATTAAAATAAATCATTTTAAAACCGACCAATACAAAAAGTTATCAGCAAACTATACAAAGGAATCTCTGGATAATTTCACTGAAATGTTTCTTCCATTCAGCCCCTGCCTGGTCCTCTGGCCCCTCTACCTCCTTGACTTAGCAGCTCCCATCCTCCATAGAGCCTTCTGCGGAGAAGTTTATTGCTTTCTTCCTGTAGACCCAGGTCACCTTGGCGGGGTGTCCAAAGCCTTTCATCACCTCCCCAGATAAACCAGCATCCTAACAGGTATGTCCTGAACACAAAGACACTTCCTTCTCTGGCAGGAATTATTTGGTTAGCTCTTAAAGGATTCTTATCCCTTTACATGGGTAAGTAGCTGACGGCTACCACATTTAACAGAATTCCCTAGGAAGAGACTGAGAGAGGAAGTATTTACACAATCCAACACCCAGAAAGTTCAGAGAGAACCGCTTGAAGTTATGATTGTATTCTGTGGCATAGCATTTATGATACACCATGCACTCTTTAAAAGAGTTATTAATGTTTACTCATTTAATTCTCGCCACAACCCTATGAGAGACTTCCTGTTGCTACTCCATTTCGCAAGTGAGGAAGCTGAAAGCAAAGAGGTTACCCTAACTTGCCGAAGTTCCAACTTTTTGAGGAGCACCGAATGAATAATGTGTGCTGTACTGAGAAAGAGGAAATTGAGAAGGAGCACACACACAGTCGGGGAAGGAGCAGACATTCAGGAATATCCCAATTATGTCCTTTATCCATCCAACCCCTCCACAGGCAGCCTGACTGACCACATTTACTTGAGTATAATATTCAGATTGGAAACCAAATATCCCTTCTTGAAGAGTTCAGTTAGCATCCAGCTCCCAATATTTAATTGAGGATAGTTGTATCCCCATGGAAAAGAGGATTTAGGGTTGCCAAACAAAGAAGGGTATGATGCAGTCTCATTCCAGAAAAAGTTAGTGAGATCAACCTTTTTGTATTTGAGGACCTCAAGATACACAATTCAGGGAGGGTGAAGGTAAAGTGGTTGTGACTGTGGATCTGGAAGTGTAGAGAAGCCTGGGTCCATCTTGGGACTAAATTCTGCCACTGCTGAGAGGGAAAAGCAATGCACTCCTTGTCAAAAGTTCCCCAGCAAAGACATCCTGCAGGGGAGGAGGAGGGAGCGGGATCATCAAAGGTGCCTCAGCAGAGACATCCTGCAGGGGAGGAGGAGGGAGAGGGAGGAGCACAGGGCACTGTGGTGATAGTGCATGGGTGCCTTGGGGAAGGAAATTCTATGGGGACTCAATCTAAGGGGGTGGGGGGAAGCAAATATTGTCTAAAAAATTTTTAAAAATGATAAATGTTAAAATAAAAATAATAAATTAAAAAATAAATAAATAAAATAAAAGTATTCAAATATGTAAAAAAAAAAAAAAGGTGCCCCAGGCTAATTAGTGCTCCCTCCTTTGGGGGTCAACTTGTCCCACAAATTTGCTTCACTCCCAATAGAACCTTACTCATTTCTATGCCTCAAAAATGATACCTAAGAAATTTTAGGTCACTGTGATATATTTCTTTGGCGTCAACCCCTGGACACTGAAGCAACAGGGAACCAGCAGACATCTAACAGGGAGGAGCTGGGAGTTCTTTCAGCATAGTTGTTATTGCGAGCCAGTGAGAAAGTACTCAAATGCCTGTGATCAGGCAGATCCATCATATCTCATGTCAAGGAGGGAAGAGAGTGGAATCTGTTGTACCCATTAGAGGTAGTCCAGATAAGAGTTATTGCAAGTATGCCAAGGTAGTAACAAAGGAGATAGACCAAAGTGAATTGATACAAGGAATATTTTGGAAGTAGAATGATTTGACTTGTACATATGAGCAGTGAAGGAGAGTTCAGGAAAAACACCCATGTTAAGATTTTATTGGGAGGGCCTCCCCGGTGGCCCAGTGGTTGAGCGCTGGGTTGCGAAGCTGCCCGCAGCCTCTGCGGCCCTGGTTCGATCCCCGGCTGCTCCCCAGCCACTGGAGGAGGGTCCCACATGGCACGCAGACCTCTCCTGCCGCCTGCTGCTCCCCTCAGCAGTGTACTTCGGTCCTTCTGCCTGCTCTGCTCCCCGCTCTGGCTCTGGTGAATTCTCTCACCCTCCCGTGCTTCTGACTGTACCCAGTGCATGTATAAACAAACAAACAAACAAATAAATAAATAATACATGCCTCTTTAAAAAAAAAAAGATTTTATTGGGAAACTCATCAATGATATGTGCTTTACTGAAAAAGAGAAAATTGAGAAGGAATAGTTTTTCAAGAGTTTTGTTTTGGCTGTTTCATTTGAGTTGCCTATTAATTCCAAGTGGAGATGTGAGTAGACAGTGGATTGAATAAGTTGAGTTTTCAGAAGAGGTCAGAGTTGAACATGTAAATTTGGAAATGGTATGAAATACCATAGAAATGGAAAAGAAAACATATAGAACTAAACGATAATGAAAAATCTTTTAAGTCAGGCTTATAGACTGCACCTCAAATGGTAACTCAGAAGAAGTTTAAAGTCAAAGTGCGTATTTTTAAAACAAAGACTGAAAATATATGCAACAAATGTCCAATATATTAAGTAAGGTAATATAGAATCTAACAAAGGTTAGAAAGGAATGAAACAGAAAAAACAAAGAAACAATAGACAAGACAGCTAAACCAAGAACAAATTTGTCTAAACACTAATAAACAATTCTCTGGAAGAACTGACCCAGAGAAAAGGGAAATGCTCAAATAAAAACCTCAAAGGGGCCTCTAAATGCTACTGAATTGTATATTTTAAAATAGTTAAAATGGTGAATTTTATGTTATGTGAATTTTACCCCAATAAAAAGAAGTTTGGAAATAAAAAGAAGATATTAAGTATGGATTGAGCACAGGAGAATCATACCATTTCATATGATGTCTAGTAATTGCTTTAAAATACCCCATTAAAAATGTGGGGGATTCTAGATGAAACAAGATAGGTAAAATGTTGATAACTGTTCAAGTTGGGTGATGGAAACATAGAAGTTCATTATACCATTTTCTATATTTTTGCATGTGTTTGAAAAGTTCCATTAAAAAACTTAAAAGAAAAACCAAATCATTTGAAAATTGAATTGATGATTTCTTAGAATTCAATCAACTTTAAAGTATGACATATTAAAGTCTCTAGTAGCTTAGAGTTAGATAGTACAGGCATGTTAAGAAATGAACAAGAGCCCTGATATGATCCCGTGCATGTGCAAACCTGTATATGAACAAGGGTGCTCTTCTCAGCAGGTCTGTAATAGTGAAACATCAGAAACAAGGAGATAAAAGGAGGCTGGCTTAATAAATTATGATTTTTTAAAAAGATTATTCATACAAGAATTGGGGTATAAACCAGAGGCGCGAGAGGGTGTAAGGGTTCAGAGACAGAGCGGGAAGCAGAATAGGCAGATGCCCGACATACACTGCCAAGGGGAGCAGCAGGAGAGACAGGAGAGGTCTGTCACGCAATGTGGGAATCTCCTTGACTGCCCAGGAATCGAACCAGCACTGCAGAGGCTGCGGACAGCGTCACAGCTCTGCACTCAACCTGCTGTGCCACCGGGGAGGCTCAATAAATTATAATTTTAAGCAAATAATTGGACACAATGCAGATAAGAAAAATCATCTATTTAAACATCTTGGACTTCAGTTTTCTTGTTTGTAAATGGAGATGGCCAAAGGTGGATAGAAGAAAGAGAGCTCCTCAGCTGGCTTTATGAAGCCAGCAAGGCTTTGAAACCAGGGGCCTCCCTGGTGGTGCAGGGGCTTAAGTCTCAGCACTACGAAGCTATCCGCAGCCACTGCAGCACAACATCGATCCCTGCCAGGGAGGTGACCCACATAGCGCAGCAGACCTTTCCTGTCTTGCCCACTGCTCCCCTCAGTGGTGAATCTCAGTAGATCTGCCTGTTCTGCTCCCCACTATGTCTCTGGTGAATCTTATCACTGCATGTACCCCACCTCTTATATGCATAAACAAATCTTAAAAAAAGGGGGCCTCCCCATCACACTCCCAGACTTCAAACTATACTACAAAGCCATAATCATCAAAACTGCATGGTACTGGAACAAGAACAGACATACAGACCAATGGAATCGAATAGAAAATCCAGAAATAAACCCATAGATTTGTGATCAACTAATCTTTGACAAAGGAGCAAGGACTATGCATTGGAGCAAAGAAAGTTTGTTCAATAAATGGTGCTGGGAAAACTGGGTCGCTACATGCAAAAGAATGAAGCTTGACCACTACCTCACACCATACACAAAAATCAACTCAAAATGGATTAAAGAACTAGACATAAGACCTGAAACCATAAAATACATAGAAGGAAATATAGGCGAAACGCTATGTGATTTGCACATCAAAGACATCTTTACAGACACATCACCCAAAGCAGTGATAGTGAAGGCAAAGATAAACAGCTGGGACTACATCAAATTAAAGAGCTTCTGCACAGCAAAAGAGACAATAACAAAAACAAAGAGAAACCCCACCAACTGGGAGAACATTTTTGTACACAACACTAATGATAAAGGACTGATCACAAAAATCTGCAAAGAGTTGATGAGACTCAACAACAACAAAGAAAATAATCCAGTCAAAAAATGGGCAGAAGAGCTAAAAAGAAACTTCTCTGAAGAGGAAATGCAAATGGCCAACAGGCATATGAAAAAATGTTCAACATCACTTGTAATCAGGGAAATGCAAATCAAAACTACCATGAGATACCATCTCACACCAGTGAGAATGGCACATATTAAAAAAACTAGCAACAACAAATGTTGGCGAGGGTGTGGAGAAAAAGGAACTCTTCTGTACTGTTGGTGGGAGTGCAAACTGGTCCAACCACTATGGAGAGCTGTGTGGAGATTTCTGGACCTACTAAACATAGAGCTTCCATATGATCCAGCAATTCCACTCCTAGGTATTTACCCAAAGGACACAGAAACATCAATTCCAAAGAGCACCTGCACCCCTATGTTTATAGCAGCACTATTTACAATAGCTAAGCTTTGGAAACAGCCCAGATGCCCAAAAATAGATGACTGGATCAAGAAGATGTGGTACATATATACCATGGAATATTACTCAGCATTTAAAAAAGATAAACACATGCAATTTGCAGCAACATGGATGGCGCTGGAAGGGATCATGCTCAGCAAAATAAGCCAGAAAGAAAAAGAAAAATACCGGATGGTCTCACTCATAGCAGGAATCTAGAAAACTTAAATAAGGGACCAGGAAATTGAATAACTATAAGAAAGTGAAAATCAACAAAAATTATGAACCAGAGACACTTTTTGTGGGGTGGGTTAGGGATGGGAGGGATTGGAGTCAGAATGGAGGGGTTGAAATTGTATGGGGAATATGAAAATAAAATTTATTATTAAAAAAAAAAAACCACTAAAAAAAAAAAAGGGGCCTCCCCTGGTGGCACAGCGGTTGAGCACTGGGCTGTGAAGCTGCCCGCAGCCTCTGCAGCTCTGGTTTGAGATCCCCGGTGGCAGGTGAGGGTCCCACATGGCGCGGCAGACCTCTCCTGTCTTGCCCGCTGCTCCCCTCGGCAGTGTATTTCGTCAGTCTGCCTGTTCTGTTCCCCACTCTGTCTCTGGTAAATCCTCTCACCCTCCAGCACATCTGGCCTGTACCCTGGTTCTTGTGTAAAGGAATAAATAAATCTTTAAAAAAAAAGACTTCGAAACCAAAATCTTTCAAGGACATGACAAGAAAGGAAAATTACAGCCTAATAATATGGACATAGATATAAAAATATGGTAAATGGAGTTCACCATTGTGTAATTATAAGTTGGGGCCAAGTTGGGTTTATTCCAAGAATGTCTGGTTGGTTTACTACTAGAAAATCAAATAATGGAATTTAATATGTTAAGAGATAAAAGGAAAAGTCTATGATCACTTTAGAATGTATGTAAAAAGCATTTAAAGAAATTTAACATCCATTTAAAAATTTTTAGTAAATTAAGAATGAAAGGAAACAGCTTCAATATGATCAATAGTATCTACCATAAACCTACAGCAAGTGTCATACTTCATATCGGATTGTTGAAAGTGGGCATCTTCAGTTCAGGATAGGACAGGATAGTAAAGGATAGGACAGAGATGTCCTATCTCACCACTCTTTGTATGCTAGGTCCTAGCCAATGCAGTAAGACAAGAAAGAGAAATAAAATGTATGTGGATTGGAAATCAAGAAACAGGACTGCCATTACTTTCAGATAATATGTGTGTGTGCAGAAAATTCTAAAGAAAATACAGATAAAAATTTACAATCATTATGAGAGATTAGCAAATCAATATCAAAAAACCAATTATACTTCTCCATACCATCAATGAAATGAAATTGAAACAAATATTGCATTTATAATAGCACACACAAAAAATCAATCAAATGCCTCGAACGAAATCAGACAAAAGATCTACAAAACCTCAAAGGAAACTTTCAAAGCTTTATTGACAATGGGAACATTTGTGAGGGTATGGAGCAACAGAAACTAGCAGACACTAATCTTGGAAGTGGCACTTGGTACATTTTTGGTAGATAGTTTGGTGACCTCTAGTAAAGTTAAAAATACCCATGTTCTATGAGCCAGCAATTCTACTCCTCCAAATATACCTACCCTATGTGTGCACAAGAAAACAGAAAGATGTTCATAGCAACATTTTTCATAATTGCCCCAAACTGAAAAAAAAAACCCAAATACCCATCAACAGTAGAACAGTGAGAACTTCCTTGGAAATGAATAGAGTGGAATGCTGTAATCCAACACTGAACATGATGAAATAATGCTACATACAGCAAAGCTGAATCTCAGAATTGCAAGGGAAATTACAATTATAGAGGACACACTGCATTATAGTTGTATTTATCTAAAGTTTGAAAACAGAACTCTAGTATTTGGCTCTAAAGAAAAGCCAAAAGTAATAGCTTTATAACAGTTTCAAAATGGCTTCCTTTAAGGGAAAGCAAAGAAGTGTGTCTAGGCCCAGACTCACTGGAATTTCTGATGTTCTATTTCTTGATCTTGGTGGAGGTTTGTTTTATAATAACTTGTTAAGCTGCATATTTGCATTTTCTATTTTTTTCTCCTTAAGTAAGAATGTTTCTGAATGTGGAGATAATACTAGAAGTGATCTCAGGGTTTATTGAGAGGATGAAGTGTAACCATGTAGAACTCTTACAATATGCCTGGCACTTTGGCGGATCTTAATAAATGTCAGCTATCTAAACACAATAAAAGTTGGCTACAGTTGTTTTTCTACTTTGTTTCCATTATTTCTCAGTGTGTTCTTTGTCTTTTTGTCTTTCATTTCTCTTAATGCTGTCTTCTGTGTTACTGGATTTTCCTTTTTTTTTTTTTTAAGATTTATTTATTTATGCATACAGGCACTGGGGTAGGCCAGAGGTGCAGGGGGTGAGAGGATTCACCAGTGACAGAGTGGGAACAGAACAGGCAGATTGACCGAAGTATACTGCTGAGGGGAGCAGCAGATGAGTCAGGAGAGGTCTGCTGTGCTATGTGGGTGGCTCCCTGCCTGGGGAGCGAACTTGTGATGCAGAGGCTGCTGACAGCTTCATAGGTTGCGTCTTAACCCCTTGTGCCACCAGGGAGGCCCTGTTACTGGCTTTTCTTTTAGAATTTCTTTCACCAATCTCACCCATAGGAAGACCTCTCCAATCCAGAGATTAATAAATACGTTCTTGCAATTTGAAGAGGTTGCTTTTGAACATGCAGCTCTCTTCACTCCTTTCACAATGACAAAATATATCATTAAAGGCGAATTAGTACACCCTTGCATAAAAATCTACATTTATTTCTCCGATTGATCTGGAAGTCATATTTAATGTCATAGGAGAAAGCAAACATCTCCTTTTCCATCAGGTAATGGAGTTGCCCTAGCACCACTAATTCAACAGTTCATTCCTCCCCCACTGACATCTGCTGCTGTCTCCTCTTGTATGTTAAATACACAAGGATTTGCACCTAAAGCAGACCGGATATAACCAGATGCTTGAATGGAATGTGATAATGCTACTGAGGTGGCCAGGGGGCTGATGGGGAGGGGGAATATTACCAGGCAGCAGGAAGGCTAGCTGCCACCCTAAGGGAAGAAAGGGAGAGAAAGCTCTTCTCTATTAAACAAGTAAGTGTTCTTTAAAGAGTCCCTCCTGGTGTGTGACACACAGATATTTGTTCCTGTGATGTTTGCCCGGTGGCTTCATGTGTACAGACCTCTGTAACAGTACCTACACCTTTGGTGCTGTCTACATTGGCGCTGATCCCAGTAACGATTATCACACAGGCTTTGGAGCCAGTAGGCCCCGCATCTCATCCCGGGATTCATCCCTAAACAGCTGCATGACTCTAGGTAGTTTTCTCATTTTCTAGCCTGTTTCCTTATCTGAAATGTGGCGATTACAGTAATTAAGTTCCTAGTAAATTAGAAAGTAACAGTAACAATTACACCTGTTATGAGTATTAAAGAGCTACTGCAAGAGCAGAGCAGAGTGCCTGGTACACTGGACTTTCAATAATCACAGTTGTAGTGATATTAATTATGTTGCCATTGTGGAAGGAACAGGAAGAGAAGATTCAGCAAAGGCAACTGAGAAACACGCACCTAAAAGATCTGAGATGGGGGAATTTTGAGGGGTGTATCAGGAAAACCAAGGGTAAGCGATACTTAGAAGGAGGGAGATAAGGCAAAAGCAAGTCATTCAATGGCTAATTTCTAAGAGGAGAGTCATTTGAATCTCATACCAACAAAAATGGCCCAATTTGGGAAGGGGCCGTTACAAGACTGTCCTTTGGGCTGATAACTTACCTCTCTCTCCTTCCTAATTACAGAGAAAGCTGCTGCCCACTTTCTACTTACCTTTTTCTCATACAGTGTGGATGGCAGTGGTCGTTGCGTCCTCTTCCCTGCCCTCCTTCCCCTCAGCAAACAGCTCTGTGCTTCCTCTCCTGGACCCACCATCTCCCTCTGAAGTACACCCTGTCCTCAACCCAGGGGAGCCCCATTTCTTTTCCAACAAATTCCCTCTGATCTGCATTCTTTTCACTCTACTGACTGAAATCGCCTCCCCCCCCACACAAACTTGTCCTACTCACATAGATAGGAACTGATATGCCAGGAGGAACTGGGGACCCTCAGAGACTGAGGTCACAATTCATTTTTTATCACCCTCCAAGTTGAGGCCAAGAGATTGGGCAGGAGCAGGTGCCCAGGAGCTCCTGTGTTCTCTCTTCCCTAGGAAAGCCCTCTTCTAAAAGGCAGTGTAGATATTCTGTTCCCCATATTTCTTTCCTCCCCTGTCCTGGTACCCAGATTGCTTTTCATGCTTCCCTGTCATTCCCATTTCGTGGATTGGCGCAAGGTCACTTGGGAGTCCCTGGGAGTCCTCTGGCATATAGCTAGGGTGAGGTTTGGGGGAAGCTTAGGCGCCTGGGCAGCAGCTTTTTCTGTAATTAGGAAGGAGGGAGAGGGAAGTTATCAGCCCAAAGGACAGTCTTGTAACTGCCCCTTCCCAAATTGAACAGAAATGGAGCCCCTGAAATAATCCTTCCTTGACACTGGGTAGATTCTTGGAAACTGACATTACGCCAAAGGACACATACCAATCTTATTTCAAGGCTGGCCAGGATTAGTTGTTTCGTGGTGGTTTTTCTTATTAACGTATAAAAAAATGAAGTTATTTGACTAACGGCTTTATCCATTTTCGCCCCCACCCCTGCTCCCCCACATTAGATCTCTCAGGATGCATCAGTAGAGAAAGCACCGGGACATTAACTAGTGGGTGGAATTAACTATGACAGATCAGTTGTAATAAGGGGCTCTTTATCATATTCCTGCCAAGTCAGCTCCCTTTCCCTCATGTGTAAATGAAACTGATAACACCACCACAGAACTAATCCCTCTCCTATCAACGTTTCTTTGTTGTTTTTTAAACTTTATTTGCCCTCTATATTCCTAAAAGCACTGCCACACATAGAGGCTTATATATACTCATTGACGGAGACGTTCACAACATACAAATTTGGTGAAAAAAGTACACAGTATAGAACAGCATGTGTATTTGATCACTTATATCTAAACATCTTTCTATCTGCATACACAGAGATGGGAAAATATCTAGAAACACATTTGTCAAAGGGCTGACAGTGGTTATACATGGGTAGTGAGGTTCAGATAATTTGTACTTCAATTTTTGTATTTTCCTTTCATTTTTGAGGCATAAGGGAGTTATATTCTTTTCATAAAGAGAATAAAATCATAAATTCGCACACACAGAAGAGGAAGATGAAAGAGGTTGCAGGAGCAGGGATCAGGCTATTCTCTCCACTTTGCTGGTATCCAATACCCCTTCCCCTTCCCCTTCCCCAGTGAAAGCCACTTTGTGAATTCAGGCAGGCAGAAGCCTACGGCCTCCCCCGCTTTTGTTTTCCACATCACTAGTCTCTGAATGCAGGTAAGGGTTCACTTAGGGCTGGGTTTCGAAAGTGTGACTCTGTGAGTTGGAGGGGTAACTGTGTTGGCCAGGGACCTTTTTGACCCCACCTCCCCCTGTGTCAGCTCCCTCAAGATAATGATCAGATTCTCAAACACCTGGGCCCTGTTGTTCTCGTTGGCACAGGTTTTGAGTGGCCCTCCCCACCACAACAGAAATAGTGAGTTGTGTGTTTTTGCCTCCTGCATCTAAAAGTCTTCCTAGGACCATTATTTTTATAGCCAGAATCCCCACTGGTGGAAGGAGATGGACCACCAGAACTGGGTGACCAGTATTTGATCCTACATCTGGGGGAGGGACACCTAGAGATGTAACTGGAGGGCCGGAGAGACACCGGGGTCACATCTTCACCCAAGTCACCCAAGGTATCATCTATCTCCATCACATGACAGCACTGCTGATCAGGGCTGGCTGGAGCCCCTGAAATGCCACAAGGCTGGTTGCCTTCTCCATGATTAGCTCAGATCTTTTGTAGTTCATAAAAGGGTCACCCCAATCCTTTTCCTCCCTTATCATCTCAATTAACTCCAGGAAATTGGGAAGAGGCTGCTGCTCATTGGCATACATCCCAAGAAGACACTCCAGCCTGATGTTCAGGTCCCCCACTCAGCTCAGGCCCTAAAAGCAGCTGTTGTGGGCAAGTCTGGATTGTATTTTTCTCAACTCTGACCCTGCCTGAGTAGCACTCCGGAGCTACATGTCTAAAGGGATTATATACAGGGAGACTTTCTCTATGAAATGTCCCACTGCTTTCAGACTCCCCAAACACCAATTTCATCAGGAGCAAGACATTTGCCCCACTTAGGTTGGGGTTGGCCTCCTGGGGCAAGTGCATGTCCTTCCCCCCAAACACCGCCCCCCCCCAGCCCTTGAAGGTACTGGGAAAGTGTTACATCAAGGGCTTGAGCTTTTCCTCTTCAGATATGTTCTGATCTGGCAGGACCCCACTGACTTGGGCCAGGCAGTTTTCTGTTTCGCCCCCTTGGGCTGGCACCACCCTGCGCAAGAACAACTTCACATATCTTTCCAAGTCATGTTGACCCTTAAAGGCCCAAGACTGCTCTCCAGGGACCTCCACAAGGAAAGGGGCCTCGGAGGCACGGGTTCATTCTGCCACCACCTACTACCATGTGTGCAATGAAGCTAGCCATGACTGATGATGACCGTCTCTGAATATAACAAGATGCTTAGACTTTTTAAGAAAAGCTCAATCTGCAGGAGAAATCACCAAAGCAATCTTCCAGGTTCTGCCTTCTTTGTGTCTCAGCGGGAACTGTAAGGAAAAGGGGAAAAAGGTCAATAAGGAAGGGACAGGGACGGCAGGGAGGCAGTCTGAAGTTGCTTTCTCTACCTTCCTGAACACCCTGCAGTGCACAACGTATTTGCCCAGTTTCCTAAAAGTGCCCTGCAGGGAAGCGGCAAATACAACCTCTGGGAGCTAGCGGGGTCCCTATGCTAGCAGGGCATTTTTTTAGAGCCACATCCTCCCCTCTGGCCAGTCCCCCAGGAAGGAGTGAAACTGTTGCTTTGAAGTCTAGGTGAAATCGTGGGTCAGGCGATTTGGGATCTCAAAATAGAGTGCCAGGGGCAATTCTAAGGAGGTTCGTGGGAAGGAATAAAATCTCCATGAAACTCAGGGTCTCAGGTCTCACACACACCCTTTTCAACGTTACCCCCGTTATTTCTCAGATTCATACAGGAGCTCGGAAACAAGTGTGCGCCTTCATTGCACTTCCAACCCCTGCAACAGGTCCTCAGGACGAAGCTCGCTCCCCGGCTGGGTTGAACTGGGTCCACCTTGAGTTGTCGATCCCAGTCTTCCGCGGCGCCCAGACTGCACGATCGTGGAGGCCACGGCTGGAAAAGTCAGAAGCAGCTTCATCCCTCCTCTCCACCAGCTCCGCTTGTAACCAGGCGGAATGTTTCCTTCCCACATTCTTAATACAAGCCAAAGGGACTCCCCTCTCCAATCACCTTTCCTCCGGAAACCGTCGGCTTACCAGGTCTGCAATCAGACGCACAGAAGCGCAGCTGGGGTTGCTCTTTGGTGGTCTGCCACGGAGAAAGAGAACAGGTGTGGGACACGCACGCCCACACATCCCTTCCCGCGAAGAGACGACAGGATGCAAAGGGGCTGAAGGCAGATAGCTGGCTATTCCCACCCCCTTGCTCCCTGATCATACCCCAGAAAGCGCCCCCTCTCCGCACAGGCAGATCTTACCCATCTGGCTGCACGTTCTCCCTCAGCGCAGCCGGGTCACGGCCCTCTTTCCCCGGCTTTCGTTCCGGATTCCCCCAGCGGGGAGCAGCCCATCTTGGGGTGGCTCCCCCTCCTCCGCCGGCGTCCGGTCGTCGCGCTCCGGATCTTCGTCCGCGCTGGGCTGGTGGGCCGCAGAGGCTCGGGCATTGACCACCGCGGGGGCCGCTTCCGGCCTCCGAGGCCCTGCCAGGGGAAAGGATGATGCCGTCTCGGCCGCTAAGCGACCAGGGCCGCGAGATGGAGCAGCTCCGCGCGCCAACCCCGCGAAGGGTAACGGAGCGCAGGCCGCGCGGTTCCCACGGCAGCGGCGAGCGACCCCGCCCGCCCAGCCGCCGCTTCTAGCCTCGGCCCATTGAGACAAAAGAGCGTGACGAGCGGGTCGGCGCGGCCAATCAGCGGGGCGCGGGGGCGGCTCCCGAGCAGCCCCGCGCCTCGAGGCCATTGCTGGCAAAAGGGGGGAGCCGGCTGCCGGGGGCTGCGGCACACAGGTGCGGGAGCCGGCGCGGTGTCAAGTGCACCTCGGACGCACGGACCCCCGCGGATTCGCATTTTGCTCGTGAGTATCCTGATCCCCCGCGCTCCCGGCCCCTCTACCCCCCGCTTCCCCGTCACCCTCTCTCCTTCCGCCTGGGCTCTCCTTTGCCCTTTGAGACCGGATGCCTTAAACACGAGGTGGGACAGAAATGAAGTGAACAATAAGAGTTCCTCACCTTGGCCGAGCGGGGACTGGGGAAAGAGCATTTCTCGAGCGCTTTGTGCGTGCAGATGCGCTTGCACCGACATCTCGGTTCTCCCCGGCAGCCGGCTGAAGGCGTGGCCGCACGCCCATTTAACGGACAGGGGGACTTTAGCACTGAGGCTGTCCGGGTACGAAGTGCAGCGCTAAGAGCACCCCCCCCCCAAGTCTCCGCGGTTGCTTTCAAAAGCTGCCCCTAGTCAATGCTCCTCTCTTCTGTCCGATTGAGGGGGAGTGGAGAACAGCCAAAGTGGAGATGGGTGGACCCACTGGGACTTGTACAGAATTAGTGAGCAAGGACTGTTATCGCCATTGGAGAGATGGAAGAAACTGAGACACAGAGGTAGGCTCGCCTGGCGCCCACATCGCCCAGCAAATAAATATCGGCATCCAATTTTGTATCCAAGCCTGTTCTCCAAATGCCAACTATTTGCCGCGCTCAGCTGCTTAGAGAGAGCTTTCGCCTAGGTGGTCTCAGATGTCTCCGCAGCAGCCTGGGTGTGATGGCCGAAGGGAGCGAAGCGGGAGGCAGTGAGGAGAGGGGTGGGGGAAGGGGTAGGCAACTTTTATGGTACCCGTTGTGCAGAAGAAGAAACTGGGGCACTTTTCCTCTCTCTTTACACTACAACCTGCCTGTTTATGTTTGTGAAAAGTAAGATATTTTTTACAGCTTACTCCCTAAAGGGGCCAAGGCTCAGAGAGATGAAATGACTTGCCTCAAATTACAAGTTGGGGCCAAAATGTGGACCACGTCTCTCTGCCGCCTCTGTCAGGCTATTAACCAAAGTTGGGTGCCAGGCTGGCTGCCTCAGAATGATTTTGGAGAGCTTGTTAGAAATGCAGCTTCCTGAGCTCCACCTCCGGGGCATTCTGATTTGCTGGGACCGGGCTGGAGAGTGTGACTTATATTTTGAACCAGCGCTGTAGTTAATTCTGGGCAGTAGGGAGGTTTGTCAACCACTGTTCAAAACACTACATCTTGCTGGGGTAACAAGTGAAATATGGGCTTGCTGCCAATGCCTCTGTCCACAGCTTATCAGTCATGAAATCTAACCTCAGAGTAGAAGTTCTTACCTAGGTTCCTTCCTGAAGGACCAAAGAATTGTTGCCAAAAGAATTTGGACTTTGTATACTTATTTAGAGTCCCTATTTGTAAAAGGCGTCTGTGACCCAAAATGGTTAAGAAAACCCTCTGTACAATCTTTCTTGGTGACCTCTTCCTCCTTTAACTGTACTTAAGAAAGGAGTGTGAGAAATGAAACACAATTTGACCTAAACCTGAACCACAGCTCTCTACCGCTGATGTAGTGCTTTCATTTCCTGGCTCTACGACAGGTTGCTAGGTTGCCCTTCTGTGAGCTCTTGAGGGGACCTCTCCTTTGGTGGATTTGGCATCCCTGGCCTCAGAGAAGGAGCAACTCCATGGAAACGGCATGCAGGGCTGTCCTAGTGAATGGCCGTGAAGCCAGTGACTGGGAAACCTGCTCTCTTCCTCCTTCCCCACCCCCCACTGTGGTTCTTGGAGAGCAGGTCTCACTTCCCTTGCATGGACTGTGGCTCCGAGGTCTCTGTAGGACTTGCTCTTGACTCCTGGTGTACAGAAGTCAATGCACAGTCTCATGCCCTTCCATTGACGACGCTGGGTTTTTCAGCCTGCCAAAGTCCTTCGCCTGCTCCCTTTCTGCCTTATTTACCTCGGTACCTAGAGTTTCTTGGAGGATTCAATCCAGATTTGGAGCTGAAGCCCCTTCCATGTGGGGACTGTGACCTTTCTCTTGTGGATTTGACAGTGTGTGTGCGCATGGGGGTAGGATGTGAT
The DNA here is from genome assembly GCF_014898055.3 of Talpa occidentalis. NCBI lineage: Eukaryota > Metazoa > Chordata > Mammalia > Eulipotyphla > Talpidae > Talpa > Talpa occidentalis. The sequence goes on from NW_023601543.1 coordinate 31,415,039, forward strand.
GGAGGTGGGAGAGACAGCGGTAGAGACAAGGCTTCTCATCCAATCTGGGGTGATGACTGGCAGCAGCTCTTGGAGTTACTACAGACTCATGCTTCTGCTCCCTGGCACCATGGTGTCTGACCCCGAGTCTCCGCACTCTTGTTCTGTGTTTAATGTGGTTTCTCACCAAATTAGGTGATCTACAGCTGGAGCTGGTGGGGGGTGGGATCAAACAGGACAAAGGATAGATCTTGAGAGCATCCACAGAAATAGTGAGAGGATGTGGATTATGTAAACGAGTCTGGGTTGGTCCATTAGGACAAAGTGAGGGGCTGAGAGGACTGAGCTGGCTCTGATCAGATTCAGAGCATCCCTGATCTCTGGCCTGCTCTGTGGGGGTGTGTTCCAATTCAGGGCTCTAATAAGACCACATTTTCCAATTTGAACAGAGAAACCTTAAACGTTTAAAAGTTAATAGATAAATAAAGCTTTCAGTTGAAACAGTTACAGCTGCCTTTTGGTTGCCTGCCTTCTCTGCCAGGAACTTTCCATTTGGTACCTCATTTTGGCTTCTCAGCCTCCCTGTTGAGATAGGCATTGTTATCCCATTTTGCAGGTAGGGAAACTGAATTTCAGGGCAGTGAAAAATGTGTCTAAGGCTGTACTTGCCAGAGGTGGCCCTGGGACACCAACCCAGGTTTGGGGCTGTAAAACCCCAAAGCCCATTAACTACTCTTCCCTGCTACCTTCCAAACGAACCATTTAAAATGCACTCTGTAGATGACCCAGTGCATTAGCCTGATAGCGGCCTTTCGAACAATGTAGTTGTATTCTTACCTTCATTCCTGGGATCTCATTTTTTTTTTAAAGAGGCATGTATTATTTAGTTATTTGCTTGTTTGTTTGTTTGTTTATACATGCACTGGGTACAGTCAGAAGCGCGGGAGGGTGAGAGAATTCACCAGATCCAGAGTGGGGAGCAGAGCAGGCAGAAGGACCGAAGTACACTGCTGAGGGGAGCAGCAGGAGGCAGGAGAGGTCTGTGCACCATGTGGGACCCTCCTCCGGTGGCAGGGGAGCAGCCGGGGATCGAACCGGCACTGCAGAGGCCGCGGGCAGCTTCGCAACCCAGCGCTCAACCGCTGCGCCACCAGGGAGGCCCAGGATCTCATTAATTTTAAATGCAACTAATAGAAGTGACAGAGCAACTGCTAAACAACTGATGGTCTTTTGTCTTATATGCGACCTTCATCACAATCATTTTATGGACAAGGATACTGAGGCTCAGACAAATAAAGGGACTTGGCCAAGGTCATAAAGCTAGGAAGTGGTAGGAGGGTTTTCAAACCCGGGACTGTCTGACTGCACAGCCTGTGTCTTTGCACTATAATGCACTGCAGTTGGGGAAACAAACATGGCCTCATTCTAGACAGGCGTCTCTCTGTCAGCACAGCTCTGTCTCCTTTCTGCATCCTATGTCCAGCCCCACTCACCACACATGCTCTTAGGCCTCTGTGCTTTAGGTTTCTCCTCAGCCCAAAATTCCTGCCCGCACTCCTCTACCTAACCAGAGTCTACTCATCCGTTAAGGATCAAGGCCGATGCACCTCCTCAGAGAAACATTATTTAAATGCATAATGAATAAAAATAAATCTTATTTATTTACTTTTTTATTTAAAGATTTATTTATTTATGCATACAAGAGCTAGGGTACAGGCCAGAGGTGCGGGTGTGTGTGAGAGGATTCACCAGAGACCGAGTGGGGAGCAGAACAGGCAGACTGACTGAAATACACTGCTGAGGGGAGCAGCAGGTGAGACAGGAGAGGTCTGCTGTGCCATGTGGGTAACTCCCTGGCTGGCCAGAAATAGAACTCATGCAGCAGAGGCTGCAGACAGCTTCACAGTGCTGTGTTTAACCCCTTGCACTACCAGGGAGACCCCAAATAAATCTTATTTGAAAAATAAATAAAATGAATGCAGCCCCCAAACTCACATTTGTACATATATGCATATGCATATACTCATACACGTACACATTTGTATAAAAGCATCATCAGCAGCACTTCTATAACAGTTCAATAGCATTTACATAGCTAGCAGTGCTAGGCACTGTTTTGAGGGCTTTTGTCCCAGGCGGATATAAATGGCTCACGACTTTCTGCTCTGACCTTATGAAGGCAGCCTTGATTTTGTCTTCCAGGATAAATTAACTCATTGTTGACCTGTCTCTCTTGCTAGATCCCCAAGCCCTCAATGGCAGCACCAAGTCCAATTCATCTCTTGCTCCACAGTGGTCAACCCACAGCCATGCAATGAAGGACCAATTCTTCTTTGTGAACTGACCAAAGGAAAGGCTAAGGGCTACCCTCAGTGAACTGGGTCCTGGGGTGCTCACACAGGCTGTCCATCTGGCCAGGAAAGTCTGGGATCCCCCGGACTCATTTACTAGGCTGTGAACATAAGAGGCACGTCACAGGGCACAGGAGGTAACTGCTCAGTGCCAAGTCTAGCCCATTCTGTGGTCTCTCCTTTGGCATTCATGTTCTGCAGCCAGACTGTCCAGGATTGTTCCAATGATACCTTTGCATTCACAGAAGAAAGGTCTTCCCTGCCTCCATGTGAACTTAGGATTCCTTCCGCCCTCCCTCTTCATCTGGCTCTGGTTAGCCTGAGAATGCCCCACAGGAGCACGAGCTCCTTGGAGACAGCGGATGAGGTCTGGAAGCACCTTCTTTAAAACAAAAAAAGATTTATTTATGCATACAAGAACTGGGGTACAGTCCAGAGGTGTGGGGGTGAGAGTATCACCAGAGACAGAGTGGGGAACAGAACAGGCAGACTGAAATACACTGCTGAGGGGAGCAGTGGGCGAGTCAGGAGAGGTCTGCTGCACCATGTGGTTTGCTCCCTGGCCGGGGATCAAACTCATGCTGCAGAGGCTGCAGACAGCTTCCTGGGTTGGGTCCTAACCCCTTTCGCCACCAGGGAGGCCCCGGGAAACACCTTTTTAAAAAAATACTTTTTATTGAAGCCACCATGCCATGCATGCACTACCATTTGATTGCATTTTATTGTATGAATCTTTGCAAAAACCTTTTGAGGGAGGTCTGTTGCCCCTACCTTGTAGCTGTAGAAATCAAGACTGAATGAAGTATCTTAACTTACCTAAGGTAACACAAATGGCAAGTGGTGGAGGCAGAATTCAATCTCAGATCTCTCTGCCCCCAAAGCTGGGCATCTTAATAGAAAAATACATGACAGAGAAGGGGAAAAGGAGCTCCTCACTCCTCCCCCCAAAATATAGGAAGAATAAGGTACTTAAGGTAAGGCATTTCTAAATTACTGTTCACCTTTAGTTTCAGAAAATGATGGGCAAAAATGGAAGGACTCTGGGGTGTGGTGGGAAAGCACAATTCCTCTATTAAAGTTTGACCCAAGTCCCCTCTACCATGTCAACTCCCTGTGACGTGCATGTTATGGAGATGCCCAGAGCATTCCACTCTGCTCATTTTTATACCTAAGATGGATGAGGTTATAAGAGGTCAGTGGATTTCTCAAGGCTACACAGGAAATTGATAACAGAACTGGCACTTTAACGTTGGTCTTCAAAATCCTAGCCGTTTTCTTTCTGCTGAGTCAGCCTGCCTTAAGTTAGTCCCTCAATACAAGTTTCTAGGCTATTCAGGAAAACGGGAGAGGGGAGAGGAAACGGGACATTAATATACTCTGAGGTAGAAGAAGGGACAAACACTGTCCTCATGGCCCATCCTTATTTAGGTGCAAGTCAAAGTTGGGGAAGAAGTCCTTTGGTAGGGGAACCATGGGACATTGGGGGCCTTGTGGCTGTGGAGGCCTGAGTGGAGCTGCCTCTTGCCTGGAGTTGGATCTGGAGAAACAGAGGGCCCAGAAGTACTAAAGAGGGAAGGCAAAGTGGCCTTCTGAGCCTTTGCCCCTGGCCAGGTCCCAGCTAGAGGTTCAGAGCAGAGGGGTCTCCACTCCCCGCCTGGCCAGGGGTGAAGGGAAGGAGAGCCAGACTGGGGAGGTTGATGCAGAGCACAGGAGGCTGAGCCTCCACTCCCCTCCACCAAGAGATGAGCCTGGCTCCAGGGGAGGGGGGGATGTAAGATCAAGTTGTGGGTCATGGGTGGAGCAGGAGCCAGTTGCCAGGGAGGAGCTGATAGGGGTGGTTCTGGAAGGAGAAGCACTTCAAGGCAGGCTCTGGGTGTGGCAGCCCAGGGGAGGCTGCAGTGGGCTTCTTGCAGTGCCTGGCTTCTGCTGTTCCCTGGGACCTCAGCCTGCAGCCCTCTGTCCCTAGCTGAGCAGGCCGTCAACTGCTCCCAGAACTAGAGGCCTCTCAAGCCCTCCCCTGGAACCACACAGCCCCGGTCCCATGGGAACCTCTGGGCCTGCAGCTTTGAGCAGGCTTCCTGTCAATGTGGATGGCAGTAGCCTGCCTGGTCATTGTGCCTCTTCCCCTGCTTTCCTTCCCCTCAGCAAACAGCTCTGTGCTTCCTCTCCTGGTCCCACCATCTCCCCCTGAAGCGCACGCCCTGTCCTCAACCCAGGGGAGCCCCAATTTCTTTCCCAGCAAACTCCCTGTTTGTCAGACGTGCAGTGAGCACTCATTTCTTCTTGATCCCATATTTCCTTTATGCACCCTACTTGCCCTGTTACTTCTCCTATGACCCCACCTGGAGTGGAAGCAATAGTTTTCAGTTCTTGTACTGCCTCTTCCTTCTCATGCAGTTGTTCTAAGCCAGGGGCTATTTTCCCCCTCTCTGGGGACATATGGCAGTGTCCGGAGATATTTTTGGTTATTATAGTTGGGTAGGTGACAACTGGCGCCTCTGGCATCCAGTGAGTACAGAGGCCAAGGTGCAGCTGAACATCCTATGAGACGCAGGCCAGGTGTCAACCACAAAGAATGATCTGGCCCTGCTCGACTTTACAGCTACAGGTCTCTGAGGTTAGACTTGGAAATTGCCAGGTGCCGAGCGTTTTGGTACTGAACAGCTATTCTTTCTATTCCTCAGCTGGGAGAGGGAGCGGGGTGTTGCCATGAAACATCCATGACATCATCAGGAATCTGCAGAAAGGTGGAAGAGGGAGAGTCCATGCTCCCCAGCTTCCTAAGAGTATTGGATTACCACTCTGGAATGCCTTGCTGCTTTTCCAAGATAGTACTGCTGCTTGGAGAGACAATAGCAGCCTATTATTCTAGCAGTATCTCGAATGCAAAATGCCGTGTGGTGTGGTGAGAGTTAAAGGCAATAGGTTTTAGAGCTGCCTTCCTTGATTTCACTTTTAAACTTTCTTAGAATATCGGAAAAGTTGCTGTGTCAGCAAAACACTAGCGTGATGACTCAGTCCAGAAAAACCAACTGTCTTGCTTTGAATGTTATTTAATGAATTCTTCCTTAGGAGTGTGACTCTTTCTGAGAAACCAGCTGAGTCGCTTGTTTCCCTGGAGTTCTGATCTTGGGACTCTGTTTCTAAGTAAGAAATGACAATGCTCACAAGGAGATCTAATGGTCTGACCTCTTTGTCCTCCTCTTGTCAGTTGTCTTCAGCATGGAGGAACAGAACCCCCCTCCTGGGAAGGAGCTTCAGCACAGGACACGAGCAGAGGCCTCAGGAAAGAGTAGCTGGCACACCCAAGCCTATGCCCTCGGAGCCGTCTCCAACTTCATGTCTACTGTCCTGACCTTTCCTATCTATAAGGTTGTGTTCCGGCAACAGATCCATGCTGTCGCGGTGTCAGAGGCTGTGAGACAGCTTTGTCGTGAAGGCCCTCAATACTTCTTCCGGGGAATCTACCCGCCACTTCTCTCCAAGACACTGCAAGGGACTCTACTGTTTGGGACTTACGATAGCCTGCTGTGCTTTCTCTCCCCAGTTGGACCACACTCCCTCGGACACCGCTGGGCTGCAGGGCTCATGTCTGGTGTGGTGGAGGCTGTGATGCTCAGCCCTTTTGAGAGGGTGCAAAATGTGCTCCAGGATGGCCGCAAACAAGCTCGCTTCCCCAGCACGTTCAGCATTCTCAAGGAATTCAATTCCTATGGGCTTTGGGGGCGGCTGTCGCTGGGCTACTATCGTGGGTTCTGGCCTGTCCTTGTCAGGAACAGCCTGGGGAGTGCTCTCTATTTCTCCTTCAAGGACCCCATCCAAGATGGCTTGGCAAAGCAAGGCCTGCCTCATTGGGTCCCTGCCTTGGCATCTGGGGTTGTCAATGGATCGATCACCTGCTTAGTTCTGTATCCTTTGATTGTGCTCGTTGCCAATATGCAGTCCCATGTTGGCTGGCAGAGTATGCCAAGCCTGTGGGCCTCAGTCCAGGACGTGTGGGACACTCGGGGTCGAAAAGTATTCCTGATCTACCGCGGTGGCTCCCTGGTCATCCTGAGATCCAGCGTGACTTGGGGCATCACTACTGCTATCCATGACTTCCTGCAGAGGAGGTCCCATTCCAGAAAAGAGTGGAAAGACTAGCTGCAGGAAGTATGGTTGTGGCCACTTTGTTCTTTTAAGCCTTCCTAGGTTGGTCTAAATAGCTTACTTCTTTGGCTCATCCCTTAGCATCTCTGAACTGTCATTGACGGGAGAAGCTCCTAACCACCAGTCAGAAAGAGAAAACCACCCCTGTCTGTCCACAACTTCAACAGCCTCAGACCCAGGAAGTCTTTAAAGAACTTAGAACCCAGCTCAAATGTTATTTCTTGCAGAAATTCTTTGGCAATAAGAGGAAGCCTGAAAAATGACCTTGATTAGGCACCGTGAGTTCTGGGATCCCTCCAGTTGTCCTCCAGCCCCAACTAAGTGAAAGCCCACGAAGTCCGGTTTCAAAGACCCAAGCTGGACTTGGTTGGGGAGTCCACAGAACTTCAACAATAGCTACGTTTCCATAACATTGTTTACTACCGCTACCACTACCCCTACTCTCACCTGTCAAGGCCACATGGGTCCTAGTTTTAGGGTGGCAGTGGTGGCTGGACATCTTCAAGTAGATTTGCCTCAACTGATGTGGTGCTGCAAGAGCTGGTGGGGCTGGAATTGGGAGTGGGAAGAGGTGTGGTCCCTGGATGGATAGAAAGAATAGACTTCGAGGAAAGATTTAGTTGCATGCAGAATAGAAAAATTACTATAGGTTGCTTGGTGGTATCTGCTGGGACGTTTTTGATAGCAAGGCAATAACATTGCCTAGAAACCACTTGGGTTTCCCTAAGAAACCTGGTAGTGATTTGATCATATCTCTTCACAAGTAATTGCCTATTTTATTGCTGTGGATAAATATAGTTCCTGTGACATAAATTAAAGATCAGAAATCCTACCCTGTCATTCAGAGCCATGCAGTGTGTTCCCAATGCCCTGCAGCATTTCATCATACCTTTCCCACTTACACAGATCCCATGCATTAACCAAACTGGACTGTTGCCTCCCCAGACACATCTCGAACTTTTCCATTGCCCTGTTTTGTTTGGTCCACACTACTCTCTCCAGCTGCATATGCCAGTCTGCCAAAATCCTTCTCGTTCCTCAAAGCCCAACTCAGATGCCACCTTCTCTATGCAGCCTCTTCAGATATCCTACAACTGAATGTGACATTAGTTCCTTGTGATGCCCCCTCCTTCCACACTTCATACATGATACTGATTCCATTATGATATTATGTGGGCCTGTATTCTTGGTGTGCTTCAAAGCCTATTAGACTACAAACTTGAAAGCAGGGATTCTTGTCTGCATTTTGAAATTTTCCATTGTGCCTAGGTGCTCAATAATGTTGGCTGAATTGATTATCAAGCTGTGATATGGTCTTTATCCTCAGGGTGCTGTCCCTTATACATGAAGATAATGTTGTTATTGGCTCACTGTCAACAAGACACATGCCTTTGGGATTTATTTTGTTTTCTTTTATTAGTGAATTTAGTTTGTGCTAATGATAATGATGCTGCTGCTGATAATAACAATAATAAAAAATGACTTTCAACTGGAACATGTGATTAGTTTTATTATTGGATGTTTACTTTTAGCAACGCTGTAAGAACTGAAATTTCACAAACAGACACACATTGTAAAATTGACCCATTCCTTTCAACTCTGGAATTTTGAGGATTTCCAAAATGGCATACTTTGCAGTTTTCCCCTCCTAGAATGTACCATGATAATGACCTCTACTTGGACCTCTTTGCCAAGCCAGATATGTCATTTACAATGAATCATTTGATCACTGATCTTAGTGAGAATTCCTCACTGAATAGGACAAAAATTAAAGATGCAATTCTAGGAGGTAATAAGATCAGAGAGCATTTGCCAGCAAGGTCAACAGAAAATGACTGGTCCAGAAGAACTACAGATGAGTTCCCCCATCTGATCTCTGTGCAGGTTTGGATAGGTTGGGACAGTACTATGCTTGTGGTGTCAGGGACAGGGAAAACAAAATCTGCACAAGGAAAGGAGAAATAGACCAGCAGTTAGTTATATTTCCAAGGGTAACTCAGAAGGAAGAAAAGATTTACAAAAATTCATAACTGGTTTACAGTTTTGCTTTTATAGCTGAAAAGAAGGGGACAACCACCATGCACCCCTGCGTTTTTTTTAAAGATTTATTTATGCATACGAGAACTGGGGTACAGGCCAGAGGTGCGGGGGGTGAGAGGACTCACCAGAGACAGAGTGAGGAACAGGCAGGCGGATTGACCGAAGTACACTGCTGAGGGGAGCAGCAGGCGAGTCAAGAGAGGTCTGCTGCACCATGTGGGCAGCCCCCTGGCCAGCCGGGGATCGAACTCGTGCTGCAGTGGCCAAGCATAACCCCATAGGCTGCCTCTCAACCCCTTGCGCCACCCCCACTTTTTTAATTTCCAAGTACTCTGTTCATTTCCACTTATATCACTGCCAGTTCCTGTCCCTTTATTTTACCTGAAACTTCAGAAATAATTTTAGACTTAAAGGAAAGTTGCCAGCATGAGCAAAGTGTAACAAACACCCATATACCTTTCAGCCCAACCCACCTATTGTTAACATTTTACCTCATATTCTTTGTTATTTGAACACTAGTTCTCTATGCACACATTGTTTCCCGGACTATCCAAGAGTTGCAATTTTCATATTTCTAGTTTCAATATTTGAAGATTTAAAATCTTTGTAAATACAGTTTTATCTCTATGACAATGACACGGTTATAAAATATCAGAAAATGAAACCACATGGCACATTTTAAAGCTACATTGGTTAATTGCTTAACTATGTTTGCCTTTATAGAGGAAAATTTACATTATGTATGTAATACTTGAAGCTATGCGATTATATTATAAACATGGACTTATAGCTAAAGCATGTTTAATTCAAATAATTTATTTTTACAAATTGCTTCATATAAAATCATAGCAAAATTATAAAATTATATAAACTTTTTGACTTTTTTCATCTAAATCTTCTGAGTAAAGTTAAGTGAGCATTGTTAAATTTTTCCAGTAATTTTAAATATCAGTAGTTTTGTGATATAATGTACTTACATTTTCTCAATTTTAAAAAATGGCACTTTGACTTGAGATCAATAAAATAAGGATGTAATAGATACCGACCTGTTTAAAACTTATAAAATGCATAATTTAACAATAAAAATTTGAAAAAATAAAATTCCAGTGTGAACCCTGTATATTTTTATGTAAACATAATCTACTTCAGCTTTTTTAAGCTCAAAATGAGTAAAAATTTGAACCATTATCACTGTTGTTATAATTATATAGTTTGTTAAGACCATTTTGCTTATAAGATTCATTTTTAAACATTACATAGCATAATTTAACTACATGTTTGGGATGACAGCATAAGGCATGCTATAATAAAGTAAATTAATTAACATTATATATAAGAGAAAAATCATTAAGTCAGGAAAAAAGTGAAGTGTGTAGAAAAAGGTCAGAAAAAAACATTTTATTTCCTTGTTCTGTTCACTTTCCAACATCTTTTTCTTTTATACTATCTTCCTTTCCTTCAGATCTTCAGTACCTTCTCTGCCATACTCTCTTTTTTTAAGATTTATTTTATTTATTCATACAAGAACTGGGGTGCAGACCAGAAGTGAGGGTGGTGGTGAGAGGATTCACCAGAGATGGAGTGGGGAGCAGAACAGGCAGATGGACTGAAATACACTGCTGAGGGGAGCAGTGGGCGAGACAGGAGAGGTCGGTGCCCTCTGGGTCAGCTCCTTGGCTGGGGATCATACTCATGCCACAGTGGGCAGTGGCTGGCAATAAATAGCTTGATAGCGCAAGACTTAACCAGGGAGGCCCACTTCTCTGCCATGCTCAATCCCAGTTGGTGAGCTTGCTTCCTATTTCATTAGGAAAAGAAAATTCAGAAAAGAACTGCCACTTAAGAGACTATCCCTCATGGAATGGTCACACAGGCCATGAAATACAAAACCTTGATAACACCCACCCCCTTCCCTTGCCCCCCAGGTCACCGAATGATGACATTCATTCACTCATCCTAGAGGGTAGCCCCCTCTCTTGAATATTGTGATATCTGGCCTCTCTGGTGGCATAAGGGGTTAAGCAGCTCACTATGAAGCAATCTGCAGCCTCTGCAGCACGAGTTCGATCCCCGGCCGGCCAGGGAGAAACCCACATGGCACAGTAGACCTCTTCTGTCTCGCCCACGCTCCCCTCAGCAGTGTGTTTCAGTTAGTCTGCCTGTTCTGTTCCCCACTCTGTCTCTGGTGAATCCTCTCACCTGCCCCCGCCCCTGTACCTCTGGCCTGTACCTCAGTTCTTGTATGCATAAGTAAATAAATCTTTAAAAAAGTATTGTGATATCATCTTTTATTTATTTATATATTTGAAAGTATCATTTTTACAGTGGTAACAATGGTTTACAAGACTGTATATTTGGGGTATAAATTCATACCCCTTCAGATGTGTGTTACCACACCACACACACCACCAGGGCTCCCACAATCCTCATCACAGTCCATTGGATTTCTCCTCTCTTTGCTCCACTCGCCCTTCACCCTCTGATAGACTCAATTCCTCAGTCTAATTTCTAAGGTTTGCTTTGGCTTAGTTTTGTATGTTTCTTTGTCTCATTTCTTTATAATCTACTTATTAATGAAATCATTCGGTATTTGTCTTTCTCCTTTTGATTTACTTCACTCAGCATAAAGTGATATAGTTTCTTTAGAGGTTTAGTTTCCATATAAGCATCCTTAACTAACAGTTTTGATTTAAAAATATTTGAAATGTATATACTTTATGTATTCAGTCCCGTGACTATTTCTTTTCACTCAATATTATTTGAGGTATTCAGCCATGTTGAGGTGGCTGTAGTTATTTCATTTCAAAAAACTGTGATAAATTTACTTTAAAAAGTCCTTGCTTTTATGTTCACAACAAATTTGAGATGAAGGTACAGAGAGTTCCTATATACTCCCTGCTCCCTGTTCCCACACAGGCACAGCCTCCCTCAGTTGCCCCAGTCAGAGTGGTACATTTGTTACAACTGATGAACCCACAATGATACATCTTTATCATCCAAAGTCCATAGTACAACTTAGGGTTCACTTTTACTGGTATATATTCTGTGGGTTTGGACAAATGTAGCACAGAAAGTAATTTCACTGCCCCCCAAATCCTCAGTGCTCCACCTATTCACCCCACCCAATCTCTGGCAAGTACTGAGTTTTTACTATCTATATAGGTTTGCCTTTTCCAGAATGTCATATAGCTGTAATCATACAGTGTGTAGCCTTTTCAGATTGATTTTTCTCACTGGGTATTGTGCATTTGTTTCTGCCATGTCTTTTCATGGCTTAATAACTCATTTCTTTGTATCTGTGAATAATATTCCATTGTTTCAATGTATCACTGTTTATATTCCTCATGGTTTATTTCTGTGTGCAGGTTTTAATGTGGACGTGATTTCAGCTTCTTTGAATAAATATGAAGGAGCATAGTTGCCGAATTGTACGGTAAACATATGTTCAATTTTGTAGGAAATTGCTAAATTTTCTTCATAAGTGGCTTTAGTGTTCCCACCAGCAATGAATGAGAGTCCCTTCTGCGCTGCACCCTTGCCAGCCTTTGTCGGTGTCAGTGTTTTGGGCCTTCTAATAGGTACATAGCACTTCCTCATCGTTGCTTGGTTGGTTCATTTTCACTGTTGCATGGACCACTGTGTGACTCTATCACCATCAACAGTGTTAATTTTGAGGTACATCCTGGTGTTCCCAGTATTTCACTATTTGAAGTCTGTAATGAACATTCTTGGCAGTGTATCTATCCAAAGGCAGGTGTCGCCAGGATATTTACCTGAAAGTGGAATTGTTGGCTTATAGGGTTATAAACTTCAACATTCAACGTTCAATGTTACTATTGAATAGATTGTGTCTAACTTTTCTTAATACTAACTTAATTGCCGGTACTAATTTACATCATTACTAGCAGGTTTACTAATTCCCATTGCTCCACCTGCTGGCCAGCATAAATATGATCAGACTTTTAATTAATTTTAATATTTTTTTAATCTAATGGAAGTTTTCTTTTTTTCCTCACTCAAAGTCTGATGGGCAGACAGGAACCAGTAGAAGGGACAGGATGGCGTTCAGGACACTACTCCACCAAGGAATTCAGTTTGATGGAAATTCTGTCATTCTTTAGACTTCCAGGATTGTCAGTAGACTCATTTTCTGATAGTCACAATGGGAGAGTAAACAAAAATAATGACTGAGATACTAATCTTGATGTTTCTCAAAGTTTTATAATATTATTCATAGTGTCTAACATATCTTTTCCTGGATTTTTATTACTTGCTTAATTCTTTAAAAATGATAAGAATAAAGAGGATTCTCAGAATAGGATTATAGTAGGTTTCTTATAGGTTTTGTTTTAAGAGAGAGTATGAGAAATTGAGGCTGAAGGAATCAGGTTATATGTGTTGACCCTCATATTAACATGCCCATATATGATATATTTATTAATGTAATATAACACTATGTGCAAAGATTCCAATAATTCGGGGCCTCCCTGGTGGCACAAGGAGTTAAGCACAGCACTGTGAAGCTATCTGCAGCACCAGTTTGATTTCTGGCCAGCCAGGGAGCTACCCGCATGGCACAGCAGACCTCTACTGTCTGGCCCACTGCTCCCCTCGGCAGTGTATTTCAGTCCATCCGCCTGTTCTGCTCCCCACTCTGTCTCTGGTGAATCCTCTCACTGCTCCCCCCCACCTCTGGCCCATACCCCAGTTCTTGTATGCATAAATAAGTAAATTTAAAAAAAAAAGATTCCAGTAATTCATTAAGTTTTCAAAAAGAAAACAATACACCTTAAGCTCAATATATCTATACCTGTCTACTTGATATTTCCCCTGAGGTATCTTATAGACATCTTAAACTTAATGTGTCAAAGGCTTTGGTCTTTATTCTCTCTGCACATATGCCCCTACTCTTCCCACTCCTGGTAGTATCATCAATGTCCCCCAACCCCCAAGTGCCACAAGAACAATGTAAAAGATCCATGATGGATGGCCGCATACATAGTGGATTGTGTTACAGAGAATAATGGTTTTTGAGAGATCCACAGCTTTTATAGAAAACAGAAGCAAACCTGCTCTTTGTCTGTCAAAAGGTGTTTGTTCATCCTTCAGGGTTGTTCACTGCAAACTGTGAGAAATGGCCCCTGTAAAGAGTCATCAGGTCTTTGCCATACTCAGCAAGAATATGTGGATGGCCAGGGCCCTTGGTGGATTCTCTATCCCAACGATATTGTATTCATGCATAAGAAGACTTCATGTCAGTAAGTTAACAATTCTCACATTAATCCATAAGTCAAAAAACATGCCAATCAAAATATTAAGAGGACCATTTTTGGGTGAACTTTGACAATTTGATTTCAAAATTGGAAAAAGCATATGTGGGAAATTGATATATGAAAGATGGGGCTTTGAAAAGATTGGAGAAAGGATGGATACTTTATTATTACTTTTTTGAATACATAAGTAATTTTATCTTTTCATGATTTAAAACACAAATGCTGACTTGACAAATATATAACCTCTCACATTAAGAACTCAACAGTATGGGAAATCCAGAGTAACTGCCATAATCACTCTATGGCACATTCCGTGTTAGTATTCCAAAAGTTTATTACAACCCATTCCTTCTTTTATACATCTTCATTATGTTGTTTGATGAAATAGAGCCACAGAAAGACAGAGGCGCCCAACGTCTGGCCAACTTTCAGCCAGACGGGTTTGCAGTGTGGTGGCTCCCCCACGTAGAACTTTGACAGCCTGGCGGAAACGCTGGGGGGCTTGCAGGGTACCAGCAGCCTGGGGCAGTGCCACAACCACGCAGAACGTGCCATTTTGCCGATAGGCAGCGGCTTTAGGGCCTCCTAGCAGCCGGAAGCGCGGGCTTGCCGACTGCGCAGGCACCCGGATGGATACCTTAATCAATGTCATTGGGATAATTGGTATCCCTTAAGGGAAAAAATCTAGGTCCATGTCATACAAAATGAAGTACATTATTCAACTATAAAGGTGAAATGCCACCATTTGCAAACAAATGGATGGTCCTAGAAAGGGAATTATGCTTAGTGAATAAGCCAGACAGAAAAATAATATCATATAGTTTTACTCATATGTGGTATATAAAGAAAGCAAACATATGAACTCAATGGAACAAAAATAAACTTTTGACTATAAGACCAATTAGTGGTTACCACAAGGAAATAGGAGAGGGAGTAGGTAAGTTGGGGGAGGGTGGAGGAAATGGTGAAAGATAGAATTGAATTTTTAGCAGTGGGTGAACTTAATGTAGTTGATCCTTAGTGATGCACATCTGAAATGCATATGTTATAATGCAGTGTTGATTAAATTTTTTTAAAGGAGATCCAAAGTACACAACCAAAATCTTAAAATAAATATAAACCAGAGACAAAAATCATATCCTCAGAATCAAGTTTTGAAGGAAAGTATTCATACATTTGCTTCCATGAAAATTATATAATAAAGAAATAAGAAACAAAGTTGAACTCAAAAAATAAGCAACAAGTGATACAAGCTTTTTGGTAAACTGGTTGGCTATGTCTACTAAAGCTAAACATGTGCTTGTCCCGTGACCAGCCATTCCAATTCTAGGTACTACCCAAGAAAAGTACTGACAGTGCTATTTGTAATAGCCACAATCTGGAGGAAACAAGCAAACAAACGAATGTCCAACAACAGGAAAATAAAAAAAAATGGTATATTCAGAAATGAATGTGGCACAAAAAAGCAGAACAGACAACTATAAATGCTCATGACAACAAGGATGAATCTCACAAACCTAATGTTGAGCAAAATAAGCCAGACACAGAGGAGTTCATACATGAAGATTCCATTTACTTAAAGTACAAAGGAGACAAAACTAATTGTCAGGAGAATAGTTACCATCCCTTGACAGGGATCATACATAAGAACATAAAAGAGGCTTCTGAGGGGCCATTTGTGTCTCGAGCTGGGCACTGGCTATATGGATATCTCCTTTTTGTGAACATTCATCAAAAATGTACACTTAAGATTTGTCTTTTTCAAAACACTACATGACATGCACCTCAAAGACATTTTTACAGACACATCACCCAAAGTAGTGATAGCGAAGGCAAAGATAAACAGCTGGGACTCATCAAATTAAAGAGCTTCTGCACAGCAAAAGAGACAGTAACCAAAACGAGGAGAAATCCCACCGACTGGGAGAAAATTTTTGCACACAACACTAATGATGAAGGACTGATCACAAAAATCTGCAAAGAGCTGATGAGACTCAACAAAAACAAAGAAAATAATCCAATCAAAAATGGGCAGAAGAACTAAAAAGAAACTTCTCTGAAGAGGAAATGCAAATGGCCAACAGGCATATGAAAAAATGTTCAACATCACTTGTAATCAGGGAAATACAAATCAAAACTACAATGAGATACCATCTCACACCAGTGAGAATGGCACATATTAAAAAAACTAGCAACAACAAATTTTGGCAAGGATGTAGAGAAAAAGGAACTCTCCTGCACTGCTGGTGGGAGTGCAAAATGGTCCAACCACTATGGAAAGTTGTATGGAGATTCCTCAACCTACTAAAGATAGAGCTTCCATAGGATCCAGCAATTCTACTCCTAGGTATTTACCCAAATGACACAGAAACATTAATTCAGAAGGGCATCTGCAACCCTATGTTTATAGCAGCACTATTTACAATAGCTAAGTTTTGGAAGTGACCCAAATGCCCAAAAATAGATGACTGGATCAAGAAGATGTGGTACATATACACAATGGAATATTACTCAGCAATTAAAAAAGATAAACACATGCAATTTGCAGCAACATGGATGGAGCTGGAAGGGATCATGCTCAGTGAAATAAGCCAGAAAGAAAAAGGAAAAATACTGGATGGTCTCACTCATAGCAGGAGTTTAGAAAACCTAAATAAGGGACCAGGAAAAAGAATAACTATAATAAAGAAAAAAGCAAAATCAGTAAGCAACTATAAACCAGAGACACACTATGGGGGGTGCGGGAAGAGGGGGGTTTCGGGTTAAAATAAGGGGGGTGCAATTGTATGGGGAATATAACCAAGACGAAAATGCATACATTGTGCAAAAATGAAAGATGATGTAAGAAAAGAAACATATATATATGTAAAAGATTTATCCTTTTGTCTGTACTTACATTGTACTTAACTAAACTGTTTTGAAAACCTAACTAATAGGAATCTTCCCATGCATGGCTCCCCTGTTGAGTTGCATGTGCATCAAAAGTCATTTCTCCCTCGAACAGATTTATTCCAGTTATACTTGCTATAACCAAACAAATGTTGAATGCCAAATAATTTTTGCGAAATATATTAAAGACAAATAATTAGAATATAGAATATGTAAAGCACCGATAAGAAGCAATACTAGAAAGACAAGCAAAAAATATGGGTAAAGGACCCAAAGGACACAGAAACATCAATTCCAAAGAACACCTGCACCCCTATGTTTATAGCAGCACTATTTACAATAGCTAAGCTTTGGAAACAGCCCAAATGCCCAAAAATAGATGACTGGATCAAGAAGATGTGGTACATATACACCATGGAATATTACTCAGCATTCAAAAAAGATAAACACATGCAATTTGCAGCAACATGGATGGCGTTGGAAGGGATCATGCTCAGCGAAATAAGCCAAAAAGAAAAAGAAAAATACCGGATGGTCTCACTCATAGCAGGAATCTAGAAAACTTAAATAAGGGACCAGGAAAATGAATATAAGAAAGTGAAAATCAAAATCAACAAAAAACTATGAACCAGAGACACTTTTGGGGGTGGGGGCGGGAGGGGAGGGATTGGGGTCAGAATGGGGCATTTGCAATTGTATGGGGGAATATAAAAATAAAAAATAAAAAAAAAATAAAGGTGTAGACCCAAGGACACTTAAAAAAAAAATGGGTAAAGGATATGAAAATGCAATTCACAGAAGAAGAAACATATATGGCCAGAAAACTTATGAAAAGATGCTCACCCCCTGGAACAATCTGGGGAATGCAGATTCAACCACTAGGGAAAGCTTATTTTTAATCTTTAGATGGATAAAAAGAAATCTGATAATACTTATTTGCAAAAATGTGGGGGAAATGGGAACTCTTCTACCTGATGGTGCAGGTGGAAATTGGTGAAATTACTGTGGCAAGCTATCTGGTAATATCTACTCAGGTTGAAGATGCATACACTTTGAAATTTAGCGATTTGATTTCTAGGAGATATGTTTTTAGAGTAATGGGAGGCTATAGCAAAAATAAAAATTGCAGTATTGTTTGTAATGAAAGAGAGGGGGCAACTTAAGTGTTCATAAAAATGGAAATGTTTAATTAAATTATGGTATATATAATGGAATATCATATATCAGTTAAAATGGATTCATAGATGTCACAGTATAAACATGGATAACTCTAAATAATAAAAATATTGGGTGAAAAAAGCAAGTTGTAGAACTTTACACATTGTATATAACTTATGATGATACAAAAATGACCAGATTTGTTCAGTTAACAAATCTTCATTTTGTGCACAATTCTAGGTACTTGGGATCAATGAACAAAACAGAAATCTTTGCCCTTGTGAACCTTGCATATCAATGTGGGAAGACTGAAACAAAACAAACTTAGCAAGGTTGTATAGTGTGTTAGAACAGGATGATAACAAAGCAGGGTAAGGCAGACAGAGGGAATGGGGCAGTTTACAATATTAAATAGGATAATTCAGGTAGGCTTAATTGAAATGTTGAGCCTTGAGCCTTGAAGTAGGTGAGAGAGTTTAAACAAGCAGATATCCTGGAAAAGAGCACTTCTTCCAGAGGGATATTGCAAAGCCCCCATGACAAGAGTTGAGCCTAGGTTGTTTAAGCATAAGTAAGAAGGCCACAAATGGGACAGTGTGAGTGAGGAGGAGAGTAGATAGAGAGGTCAGAGATATAATGCAGAGTCAGAAAATGTAGGGCTTTTGTAGGGACTTTGTTTCTCACTCTGAGTAGAATTTGGTATCATTGCAAGATCTTGAATGGAGAAGTACCATGATTTGACTTATATTTGTAAATGATCACTTTTGTCTTTGTGTTGAGAATGCACCATAGGGACTCAAGAATAAAAGCAGAAAGACCTGTTGGAAGGCCACTGCAGTTATTCAGATAAGAGATGACGGTGCATTACACCTTAAATGTAGCAATGGAGATAGTGAGAAAGTGGTTTCTTGATGAATGGATGTGTAGTAGGGGAAAAAGAATGAATATTATGTGAATTTTATATTAATATTTTTGGCCTGAGCACATGGACTGATGGAAATGCCATTAACTGAGATCAGGAAGAATGTAGGAGGAGTAGATTTCCAGAAAAAAGATTAGGAATTTTTATTTCGCTGAGCATGATCCCTTCCAGCGCCATCCAAAAAGAAAAATACCGGATGGTCTCACTCATAGCAGGAATCTAGAAAACTTAAATATGGGACCAGGAAAATGAATATAAGAAAGTGAAAATCAAAATCAACAAAAAACTATGAACCAGAGACACTTTTTGGGGGGTGGGGGGCGGGAGGGGAAGGATTGGGGTCAGAATGGGGCGTTTGCAATTGTATGGGGGAATATAAAATAAAATTTAATATTAAAAAAAAAAATAAAAGTAGATGATAAAGAAAAAAAAAAAAAGATTAGGAATTTTTAAAAAATTTTTTTTGATATTTCCATTTTTTAATTTTTTTAAACTTTTTTATATTTTTACATTATTGTTCATTTTTAAACAATATTTACTTCCCCCCAACCCCTCAGGTTTAGTCCCCATAGAGTTTCCTTCACCAATGCACCTGTGCACCATCACCTCAGTCCCCTGTGCTCCTCCCTCCCTCCCTCTGATCCCTCTCCTGCCTCCTCCCCTTCAGGATGTCTCTGATTTATAATTGTCCATTTTTGCTTTGTTGTCTTTTGTACTCTTAGTATTTTTTTTTACATTGATGTCTTACTTTGTTCCCCTATATTCCTGTTATAAGTGAAACCATCCGATATTTTTCTTTTTCCTTCTGGCTTATTTCACTGAGCATAGTTCCTTCTAGCTCCATCCACATTGCTGCGAATGGCATGAGTTTCTCTTTTTTGATTGCTGAATAATATTCCATTTTGTATATATGACACATCTTCTTGATCCAGTCATCTATTTTTGGGCATTTGGGTTGTTTCCAGGTTTTACCTATTGAAAGTTGTGCTGCAATAAACATAGATGTACAGGTGGGTTTTTTTTGAATCACCGTTTTTGTGTCCTTTGGGTAGATCCGTAGGAGTGGAATTGCCAGGTCGTATGGTAGCTCCATTTTTAGTAGACTGAGGAAACCCCAGACAGCTTTCCATAGTGGTTGGACCAGATTGCACCACCACCAGCAATATAGGAGAATTCCTTTTTCACCACCTCTCCAACACTTGTTGTTGCTTGTTTTTTTGATATGTGCCATTCTTACTGGTGTAAGGTGGTATCTCATTGTGGTTTTAATTTGGATTTCCCTGATTATAAGGAATGTTGAGCATATTTTCCTATGCCTGTTGGCCATTTTCATTTCCTCTTTGGAGAAATGTCTTTTAAGTTCTTCTGCCCATTTCTTGACTGGATTGTTTATTTTGTTTTTGTTGAGTTGTGTGAATTCTTTGTATATCTTTATGATCAGTCCCTTATCAGTTTACTGGAGTGCAATGATTTTTTTCCCGAATCAGTGAGGCGTCTCTCTGTTTGGGCTAATGTCTCTTTTGCTATGCAGAAGCTTTTCAGTTTGATGTAATCCCAGGTGTTTATGTTTTCCTTGACTTTCTTTGCTTGGGTGATGAGTCTTTAAAGATGTTATTGAAATACATTTCTTATAGTGTTTTACCTATATTTCCTTCTATATATTTTATGGTTTCAAGTCTTATGTCCAGTTCATAAAGATTAGGAATTCTATCTAGGACATTTTGAGTTTGAGATGTCTATTAGATAACTGAGTGGAAGTACTGAATGGACACTTGGGTGTATTAACCTGTAATTTGGGACACAGATCTCGTGTGCAGGCAAATACAGATCTGGTTAGCCGCATAGAAATGGTTTTACATTAGTGGACTGGAAGAGATAACCAAGGGACTATAGACAGGAATGAGAAGAGTAGGAACAGGGCCAGGGGCACTCCCATCTTAAGAGGTCTGGGAGCAGAGAAGGAGCCAGTTAAGGAGGCTGAGAAGGGGCTGCCAGTGAGGCCAGAGGAAACAGGATAATGTGGTGTCTTGGAAGCCAAGTGAGGAAGGTGAGCTGAGGAGTGACTCATCAGCTTGCCAAATGCTGAACAGGTTTACTAAGGACTAAGAATTGACTGTTGGATTGAACACTGTGGAAATTATTCATGCCCTTGACAAGAGCAGTTTCAGTGGTGTGCTGCAGGTGAAGCTTTAATTGGATGTGTTCAGATGATATTGGGAAATAGTGAACGAAGACAACTATTACGAAGGGGTGAAGATGTAGTGGCTATCTAGTGGGGAGAACATTCCTGACAGATGAAACAGATGTTAAAAAGGCCCTAAGGCAACAGTGAGGGTAACTTGTTAAGGAACCACAGTGAAGCCATAGCTGGACAGTGAGCAGGCAGAGAGGGTAGGGGACTAGGGATGAATGATCATCTGGAGCTCCCTCTTGACCCCAGAATGATGTGATATAAGTAGAAGGGCTAGGGAATGCAGTCTTACACCAGGCACATTGGTTCCACGATACCTTCAAATATTTATATTCAAATATTGCACATGGAGATGTATATCACATGTATCTGTGAAAGAGATTTGTCTCAAAGGATAGTAAAGAATTCGGATGATAGCATGAAGGAGAAGGGAAATTATAGCATGCGGGAGAAGAGATTGTATATATAAAATAATGCACATATATATGAAGATAAGAAATAACAGTGATCGTATCCTCATAGAAATGACCTAGTGAGTGCAACACTGCTGATATGGGAGACAAGGGTAGGAAGGTGGTAGTGGTATTATTGAATTAATGTGAGAGGGAGAGGTCTGGTGGGAGAGGAGAGGGACTGGCTAGAGTTGCCACAACAAAGGACCACAGACTTGGTGGGTTAACAACTTATTTTCTCCCAGTGCTGGAGTCTTAGTTCTGAGATCTAGATGTCTGCAGGACTGCTTTCTGTTGACACCTCTCTTTTTAGCTAGAGGAATTCTTTCTATGTCTTTACATGGATTCTCATGTTCCAATAAGGCCTGTTGTATTGGATTAGGGCCTATCGGTATGACCCCATTTTACCTTAATTACCCCTTTAAAGAGGTAACCAAGTGACAATCTGATATACAGGGGGCTAGGATTTCTCCATATGAATTTTGGAGGACAAAGTCCAGCCCATATTAATCATGTGTGGTATCAACTGGAAGGCTACATACAGATGCAGGTGCTAGTGGGTGGGTGAAGCAATTCGTGGTGAGTCTGTGGAAGTTCTTCTCTGATGTCCTTAATTTTCTGGTGAAGTAAAAAGCGAGTGAAGAGTGCAGTGTGCGGGGGCGGGGTGTAAGGAGTATGAAGAAAGAGAAGTTGTGAAACAGTAACTTAGAAATGTCTGAAAGCTAGGGGATGGCAGACCAAAGAGTGATTACCTGGCAGCATTAAAAGTCGGATTTAAGTTCATGGTCATGAATTTAAACTAAGATTGTGATGAGATTGTGTATTTTCCTCCAACTAGGTTTAGCTGTGTGTGTTCAGATTCCTTCAGGCAAATTTGGATTTAGCCAGTTATGATTTTGCCAGAGAAACAATGCAAAGTGAGAGAGGGGCAGGACAGTGAGGAGCATATGTATGTGAGTGATTATAAAGACTGACATGACATTTGAACTAAGGAAGGAGGGAAAAGAAGAAAATAAGAGAGCAAGAGATGGTAAAGAAAGATGCAAGAGATGGTAAAAATCTGGTCGGACCAATGGACTGGAGATACTGGTGAGGCTTAACAGTACCAAAGGGAGTCAGCTGGAAAAAGAGGAAGTGATAATTATATGGAGGAATGTTTGAAATTGATGTGATGGAGGAGACATTGAGATTATTCTATAATTGCTATGACAAGGCCTACGGCACGGATGTTTGAGTTAGTAACACACAGGGTCAAGGACAATGTCATGGGAAATTTCCGATGATCTTCATTTTCTATTGAAGTAAAAAGCGAGTGAGGAGTGCAGTGCAGTGTGCGGGGGGTGGGGGGGGTGGGGGTGTGTGTAGGGCGTGTGAAGAGAGAGAAGTTGTGAAACAGTAACTTAGAAAAGTCTGAAAGTTAGGGGACGGCAGACCAAAGAGTCAATGAACTGAAGGAGCCAGTGTGTCTGAATGATCATTCTCGAGTTCACCAGAAATTAAGGCAGGATTACTACCACTGAAAGTTACTGTACCAGGAGTGAAGGTCTTTGAGAAGTAAGGTGTGTGTGCATGTGAGTGTGTGTCTGAAATTTGGCAGATGACAATAATGATGGCTAGTCAGTGATACCAGCTGTCAAAAGTGTGAAGTTATTAGGGAGATGGGAGAGTAATGGTCTCAAGCATCAGCAATAAGATGCAAAGGAGACATTTACCCAAATTTAAGGCTCTGTGGCATAATGATGGTGGGAAGAAAAATGGGCTCCTTGTGAGTGTTCCTTAGGGAGCATAGAATCCTCAGGGAAGAGCTGGTTTCTGTTTAAGGGAGGGCACATTCAGAAAAGAGGTTTTATCAATGGCGCATTGTGTGTGAGGAAGTAGGGGAAAAGCGTGAGATGTGAACTAAAGAGGGGATATGATCACGGCTTTACGAGGGTTAGTATGTGGGAGTGGAAGGGTGTTGTGGAGATCTTGAGGTTCTTGTGACTGGCACAAATTGAGATGGTCATCAGCAGAGGAGTTCTAACAGCCAAGGCAGATAAGGGTGGCAGGATTTTGAAGTCTGGGTTAGGGAGAGTTGGGTGGGTGTGTGGGGCTTCCTGTCAACCTCAAGTGATGTAGAAGCTCAGTCTTAGACGTGGAGTACTGGTCCACACAATATTCCATATTGCTCATGGTAACAGAGATCATGTGACTCTAATGATAGGAAAATGGACTAGAAATTACACATCACTTTCAGGAGAGGACTAAATGGAAGTGGGGTGATGGTGCTGGAAACCTAAATTTTTCTGTGTTATTCCTTAAAAAGGATAAAGTAAACATACTCAAATGTTAAGTACATTCAAATATGAGTGGTGGAAACATTGCTGTTTATTATATTTAATGCCTGGGGCATTGGTACTCTTTAAATATTATTTGTTGAGTGAATGTGCCTTTCTCTGTTAAAATTGTCTCTAAAAAATAGACAAAAGTCTCAAATTAACACAAGGTATTACGACAGCACAGAAAAGGGAATGGAGAGAGTGGGAAAGGCACGAGAAATCATTGTGGAGAGAGTGATCGCTGATCTTTGTAGATCGCGATCTATACGAGCCATATGCAAAGTATGGGGTGCAAGTGAAAGATACAGTCCTATGTCCAATTTAACCTTAACATGCTGAGGTTCTGGAGACTATCTAGGAAATGACCTTGAACATTTAGTTCTTTCAAGTAATTGTCTGATGCTCACTTCTCTCCCCTAAAATAGACACTGGGTGGTGCTGCTGTCCAAAAATTCGGCTCTATCATGGATTCATTACTTCACTCTATAGACGCATTTCACTATTGTCTCCTGTGGGCCAAGGGAACTGCTCAGGATTGGGGACATAAAGATAAGTGACCACAATGAGTTCTTCTCTGATTACCCTAAACTGAGGGCCGAGTTCAGTGGCTTAGAAAATCGAAAATATGACTTCTAAATAGGAGGGTAGCACTGACAATGAAATGTCTAGTTGTGGGTGTAAATGACTGAATCGCCCATCTTTTCCTTGAGAACCCTCTTCATGACCCGTGTAGGGATTAGAACAGCACCGCTTCCAAATCACTGTTTAATGGTTTCAGCGTACATAGGCTCTGATGGCTACAAAAAGCTGAGAGTTTGCTCCTTCAGCCTGCATCTTGGGATTCCAGACGTCCAAGGCTAGCTGGGCTGTGTCTGCGTGTTTAGAATCCCTGTGGTCGTGAAGGAGTGAATACACTTGGGAAGAAGAGAAGTGAACCCTTCCGACAAAAGGAGTGGGAGAGACGAGGGAGGCATCAGCGTGGGCTTGCAGAGGGTCCGGGGGGCGGGGGGTGTCTGGCATGACGTTATCAAGATCCTGTGCAGGGAGTGGGGTTCACAGCTGAGCCAAGACAGGGAGTGGGGTCCATAGCTGAGCCCAGACGGTGGACTCGGCCCTCAGCGGTAAAGTGGGGGGAGGGGCGAGGAGGCAGGCCTCGAGGCCTGCGGCCAATCGGAGAGGACGGGGGCGGGGCCCGCGGCGGGCCTTATAAGCGCGGGGTTTGGCACGGGAAGGCCCACATTCTCCTGTGTGCGGAGCGTTCTCGGTGCAGCCGTCGGCCTTCCACTGGTTTCCGAACCTTCGGGTGAGGACTGGCGGCTCCGCTCGAGCCAGAGTACCAAGGGGACAGGCGGGCGCGGAGGCCGCGGGGCGGGGAAGGCGTAGCCGGACTCCGGGGAACCGGCGGGGTCGGGTGGCGGGGGCGTTTGGTCTCGGGTCGCCTTTGTCTTCCGTGGTGCCGCCCGCCGCGCGCGAGGTGGATTCCTCCTGGGAGTCGGTCCCTGGGAGGCTCTAGGGGGCGGCACCCCAGAGCGGAGGGTCAGTGGTGGCTGCTGGTGGGGCTGCCCCTGAGTGCTCTCCCCTCCCAGGCCGATGGGTTAGCCTGAACGACCAAAATGTAAGCAAACTGCTCCCGACAAACTCACACACCCCGCCCCGTTATTATTTAAAGGTTAATTCCAGTTTTCCCAACTCTGGAGACTGGCCTCTGATTGCTGTCAGTGGAGCGTTTTCGGGAGACCGCGAAGGAGGGGAAGTATATTTGGGACTTCTATCTGCCTGGGGTCCTTTTTATTCTGCCCTAGCTGTGTCTCACCCTACATGGGTGGGGCCCTGCAGCACGTGAGAGCTCCGCTTTCCGTCTCTGGGGTCTCCTATTGTCTCTTCTGGACAAAACCGGAACGGTCTCCTGGCACCTCATCTAACCTCATCGCCTCCCCTCTCCCTTGCAGAGAAAACATGGTGAAATAAGAATCAGCTCTACTCGATTTACCCCAATCTGCTGAAGTTCTGAGTCTGGTCTTAATTAGGTGTGCCTTCTTGGAGCGTTTATAAAACAGTGCCATCAGGAGCAATTATGATAGTGCGATTAGTTTGGATTAAATCCCTCCTCATATTGTAGCTGAATCTACTGGCTTTTGGCAGATAAAATGGAAAGAAACGATCCCAATTTATGGTACCTTTTTTGTATGCTGCTCCTTATCCCAAGAAACGCCGCCCACCTCCCTCCAGTAATTGACTAAAAAATGAAAATGCTCAAATAGTGTTATCTCCTATTAAACATTCAATAGCTGGTTAAACCCAGTCTTTATTTTTTTCTTCTTTCTATCTCCTCTTGTGCTTCTATCGCCTCCATTTTACAGAGTGGGACATAATTCACTCTGGGTTTGCAGAACATCTTGATTTCGTGTACATCTTGAGTCAGTGGCACTTACTGTCTATCAGAATGGGGTAATAATGTGGAATAAAATTATTGTAATAAAAACATGACTTCTGAAATGTGTTCTTCTTGAAAATCAGGGGAAATACACATTGATATCAAATGTGAGAATTTTGGCTATTACTCCTTAGTTCTGATAATAGTTCTATCAGACAGGTTTTTTTTTTTTTTTTAATGTGTTGTGTGTGTGTTTCTTTTAGTCAAGATGAGTGATAAGCCGGACTTGTCCGAAGTGGAGAAGTTTGACAGGTCAAAACTGAAGAAAACTAACACAGAAGAAAAAAATACTCTTCCTTCAAAGGAAAGTAAGTCGTGGGGTTTTCTAGTGGAGACAGTGGTGAGAATTGCTAGATTCAGTAAATAAACTCTTCTAGTAAGTTTTGCCACAAAGTAAGCAATAATTAGAGTGCCAAAGTACTTAATGCAATGTTGAAAAATTTCAAAATAATTGCCTTTATATTTGACTTAAGTGGTTCTCACAAAATAAGCTCTAATAGTAATGGGGATTAAGAAATGGTTTTGTTGGAAAATTACTAAAAAGCACAATACAACCAATCTTGGAATGTTGGACTTTACATAGAAACATCTTAGTTTTGTACAATTTTTGTATAATTGGCAATTTTCTGCACCTAGCAATTTGGGTTTGTGATTTTATCCCTAAAAAGACTGTAATGTGCAGGTTTGGCTTTCTCTACCTGATGACAAGATAAGGTGGGAGAACCAGTTTAAGTCTTGGGTATAGTCAAGCTTCCCAGGGAGGAAGGGATTGATTTTGCCTTCATGACATTAGAATCTGCTGGAGGAATTCCAAACCGAGGAGCATGTTTTGTTATGTCAGCATTATTTAAAAGCTCCAAAACTAGTTAAAATTGGCTCAATTACTTCCTAATTGTATGGCAATAGCTAAATCTGAAGAAATGCTTCACTTGTCCATCAGTCTCACAATAATCTATGGGAAAAAAAGATTTCTATGGGAAAAGACATGCAGTTGATGTCAATTCTAGTGAGTGTTCAGTTGCACACATATTCTCACCCCCCTATAGTGAGGATTTCTGGCTAGTGTTATGATATTCTAAATTTAAAGCAGGTGTGGCAGTCTTCAGAACTTGGCAAGGAACTCTTTTAGAAGAAACAACTTAATCCTAGGAAAATAATCTCTAAATGAAATTTTTTGTTTGTTCCCCCCCCACCCCACCCCCACAGCTATCCAGCAGGAGAAAGAGTGTGTTCAGATATCGTAAAATGGAGATCTCTTCCCAAGAGCAAATTTCACTGTTGCCTGAGTGTCTTGGTTTGGGGCTTGTTTCTTGTAAACTTTTGTGTTGTAGAATTTAGGCATCTTTCCTTTGGATGTGTTCTCACCCTTACTACCTGGCAAAGACGTCAGGTGTAGCCAATGTTCCCTTATATTCATTTTTAAACTCCAGCTGCCAGATGCTACCAATTTCTCCATCAGTGACCTTTGTGTGTGTTGTTCTTGCACCCCCAAGTGATGAGCCACTTTTAACTTTCTACAGTGAATGTCTCTGGTACTCTGTAATCTTCACAAAGTGGCATGCATTTGCAGCTTCTCGTAGTTTCTTTTTCATTTCTAATATGAGAATAAAAGAATAAATATAATCATGTTGCGACTCCTGTGGTCCATTCTTGGTCTTCTAAGGAATAAAAAAACACAAAGCTACTCTTTTCAGCTAAACAAAGTGGTTGAAGGAAAGCTGCTTTAGCAGATTAGTCACATAGGAAAGGTACTCCCCTGATCAGATCAAGTGGGTCCTGACTTGGGGATTCTAGCTGCTTTTTCCCTAGAGTTGGAATCATAGAGATGGAGAACCTTGGAGGAGTTCAAGTAGACTAACCCTCATCAGAGATGAGGAAATGAAAACAGTATCTTAAGTGATATGCCCCCTCCCCCATTCATATGTTGAATCTATAGCACCCAGTGTGACTAGTTTTGGAGATATAGGGTATTTAGGATGTAATTAAGGTTAATTGAAGTCCTAAGGGTGGGATCCTAATTTGATAGGCCTGTGGGCCTTGAAAGAAGAGGAAAAGACAC
Source organism: Talpa occidentalis (assembly GCF_014898055.3). Taxonomy (NCBI): domain Eukaryota; kingdom Metazoa; phylum Chordata; class Mammalia; order Eulipotyphla; family Talpidae; genus Talpa; species Talpa occidentalis. The sequence goes on from NW_023601543.1 coordinate 31,443,254, forward strand.
CAGAAATCTTCCACCAAGTGAGAGCACAGCAGGAAGGTGGCTGATTGCAAGCCAGAAGAAGAGTGCTTACCAGAAACTGACCCTTCTGGACCTTTATCTAGGACTTTTAGCCTTCTGAACTGTGAGAAAATAAATTTCTGTTAAGTCACCCAGCCTATGGTATTTTGTTACAGCAACCTGAGTTGACTAATACAATAAGGAATACATATAAATAGGCAAGTCCTAGTTGCTGTCCTTAAATAATAGGCTCATCAGTTGAATTTTATAAGAATCAGTCACCTATAATACCACCAATCAGAAGTTTAGCATGTGAGTGTATAACCATCCAGACCGGAGTCTATTAATATACATCACTTTTTCTACAGAAAGGGATTATGTACTTGTAACCTCAAGTATTATCTTAACATCCCTTTCTAAGGGTTGTTATCTTGAATAATTGCTGGGTTTACAGGAGGTGGAGGTATTTTCTTTGTAATAGCATAAACTTCCATATGCAAAACAAATGGGTCAACTCTGATCAAATGTCAGTGAGATGACACAATCATAGGACTTAGTATAGCCAGAGGATTTGAGAGTTGGAAGTAACCATGTTGGTCACCAATACCTTACCTCTTGCCTGAAACGATTAGCCAATAGTCAGTCAGCCCCTGGCTGTGACAGTCTGCTTACATTGCCCAAATTTGCCTGCTGTAAGTTCTACTCAGTGGTCCTAGGACTGCATGTTCAAGACCCACAGAGAATAATTCTTTCTCCAGTATTTGAAGTCAGCTGTTATGTACCTGCCTCTATACCTCCATACCTCCAAGTCTTCTCCTAATAATTCTTCCCAGATCCTTTGCATCCAAGTTACACAGATGGGGAAACCATCCTGACTGCTAATGTGCTCAAGTTTGCTCACGATTCAATTTCTTTACATTCTGATTCTGTCATCCAACACATTTTGTTCTCCTTTCAACATTGCCATTTGCAAATTTGAGAAAGATGTTGTACATCCATGATAGATTCAGCAACCCCTGCTTTTGTGTACTAATCTAGCACAAGATTAGGCTCATTTCAAAAGGCCCAAAGAAAAGGTGAGTTGGGGTTAGATAATAGCTCCCATTGTTCAGTTGCTTCTGGTAATCATCCTTCTCATTAATGTATTGATTCCATTCTGAGCAGTGTGTTAAACTGAGTGGGAGCAGATGAGAGGTACATGGCAGCAGGCAAAAGACATTTAGCTAGATGAATACTCATCCAGATAAGACATGAGAAAAACAATAGCTCACCTAGAGTAACTTTGTACTGTATTTTTAAAATATATAATGTAGGACTGCTCTGCTTGTCAGTACATTCACTTGCTTATTTTACCAGAAAGAGATTTGTTTCCCGCAATGAACCTTCCGTTAGCAGGGATTAAGATTTAGGGTCCTGAATAGCAACTGACAAAAAAAAAAAAGAAATGCTATGCCTACTTCCTTCTCCATTCCCAAGGGTGAATACCCAGGGAGGTACTTATTTGTTCACCTTGGGTCAACTCTTCCCATTTTGAGCTCAGGAGCTGCAGGTTCTACATTTAGGCTGCTCTGATTGGCACTTCCATCATCCAGTGATGCATATTTACCAGTCATGAAACTTCACATTAAAAAAGTATAAACTGGCCTCCCGGGTGGCGCAGTGGTTGAGTGCTGGGTTGCGAAGCTGCCCGCAGCCTCTGCAGCTCCGGTTCGATCCCCGGCTGCTCCCGGGCCTCCGGAGGAGGGTCCCACATGGTGCGCAGACCTCTCCTGCCGCCCGCTGCTCCCCTCAGCAGTGTACTTCGGTCCTTCTGCCTGCTCTGCTCCCAGCTCTGGCTCTGGTGAATTCTCTCACCCTCCCCCACTTCTGACTGTACCTAGTGCTTGTATGTATCAATCAATCAATAAATAAATAAATCTTTTTTAAAAATTAAAAAATATATAAACTGGAATAGAATCAGATATAGCTGAATGAGATAGGCTTATTGCTTCAGTTTGTAGGAATTTTGAAAAATGTACCATTTAATGAATTCTTGATTTAGCTAATTTTGAACTGTGTTTGGGTCCTTGATTATTCAAAAGAATTCTACAATAGGGGTCAATTTGAAGACAAGTTTGTATGGGGTATTTTGTTCTAGGAATAATGTTTCCCCAATTTGATGCTTGCAATTTGTTATTTACACATAGATGTTGTTTCCCTTAGTTTTTTTTTTTTGTAACGTGGCACCAGATTTATTTAATACTACTTAAAGCAGATATTTTGTATTCTTATACATGCATGTGCACACAACACACGCACACTTTTTTTCACTTTTTTTTTTTGAGTGTGGGGATTCATTAGTAGCCTGTCCTCCACACTAATTTTCACTGTAAGCTGTCAAGAACTGGGACAATGACAGCCTCACTTGTCTCCCCAATGCCTGGGTGATATCAGGGACAAGGCCAGTGTTTGGTGAATGAATATTTGAATTAGTTAAATAATGTGGATATATTGCAAACTTTTCTGCAAATTAGAACCACAGGCAAAGTTTTTGTTTTTTGCCAAAAGAGAATTTCTTTACTTGTTTTTGAACACAATTAGACTACATTGGGTATTTGCTCTTGTGGACACATAAAGGAATTTTTAAGAAACTATTAGTATGTTCTCTATCCACTTTTTTTCTTTACCTACCATCATCCCTTGTTCCTTTCCTCCACCCCCTTAACCTCAGATCCCTCATGATATTCATTGATGTCCACTGCTTTTTGAAAGTGTTTTACGATATTCAATTGTTTACCATGTGAATGTCCAGCTTTTGTTTTTATTGTTCTGACTTGTTTTGCTATATATACTTTTCTCAGACTCCCTCCATTTGTTGAAAATGACTACATTTCATTCTTTCTTATGACTATATAGTATTCCATGGTGTGAATATATCACATCTTGATCCAGTCATCTCTGGATCGACACTGAAGCTGCTTCCATGTCCTAGCTATTGTAAATACTGCTGCTGTGAACATTGTGGAACATGCATTTTTGTGTTGATGGTTTCCTGTTCTATGGATATATGCCAAAGAGTGTGATTGCTAGGTTGTATGGTATTTCCATTTTTCAGTTTTTTAATGTAAATCCAGATTTCTTTCCAAAATGGTTGTACCAGCTTACATTCCCACTAACAGTGTAGCTGGGTTCCTTTTTCTCCACATCCTCGCCAACACTTGTTGGAAATCTGCTGAATATGTGCCATTCTCACAGATGTAAGATGGAATCTTATTGTGATTTAACCTGCATAATGAACATCTTTTCATATATTTTCTAACCTTCTGGATATCCTCTTTAGTGAATTGTTTCTTCATATCTGCTGCCCACTTGTTAGTTATTTTTTATTGTATTTTTTATATACCTTGGATATTAATCTCTTGATCAGTTATATATTCTGTGATTGTTTTCTCCCATTCAGTAGGGAGAATGTATATTTAATCATTTTGTATTTTCTTTCACCATATAGAAGCTCTTAAACTTGAGGTAATCTATGTTTATTTTTGTTTTTAATTTCCTTGTCATAAGGGTGGCGTCATCAAAAATATCTTTAATATTGATGTCATGGAACATATCACCAGTGCTGACTTCTGTGTATTTTATTTTTGCATATCCACTATCTAAATCTTTAATCCATTTGGAATTTATTTTCATGTATAGAGTTAGAGAGTGATGCAATTTCTTTCTTTTGTGTGTGCTCTTCTAGTTTTCCCAGCACCCCTTATTAAAGAGACTGTCCTTTTTATAGTCCTAGCTGCTTTATCATAGATTAGGTGCTGGTATGTGTGTGGATTTATTTCTGGGATTTCAATTAATCCTATTCCATTGATCTGTGTATCTATTTTTGTGCAATACCAAATAGTTGTTTTTTTTTTTTTAAATAAGTTTGCTTTATAGTAAAGTTTGAAAGCAGTTAACTTGATGCCTCCATTTCTCTCCTTTTTTCTTAAGGTTGCTTTTGCAATTCAAGGCTTTTGGTTGTTCCATATAAGTTTCAACATATTTTGTTTAACTTTGAAAAACATTGTTGGTATTTTCATGGGTATTGTGTTAAATTTATATGTTATTTTAGGCAGGATAGTCATTTTTTAAGATTTATTTAATTATGCATACAAGAATTGGGGTACAGGCCAGAGGTGTGGGGGGTGAGAGGACACACCAGAGAGAGAGTGGGGAACAGAACAGGTAGACTGACTGAAATACACTGCTGCGGGGAGCAGTGGCTTAGACACGAGAGGTCTGCTGAGCCATGTGGGTTGCTCCCTGGCTTACTGGGGATCAAACTCAAGCTACAGAGGCTCTGAATAGCTTCACAGTGCTGTGCTTAACCCCTTGCGCCACAGGGAGGCTCAGGATAGTCATTTTGATTATGTTGACTCTTTCTATTCATGAGCATGGAATATACTTCCATCTCCTTATGTTGCTATCTAAGTCCTAAGTTGGGCGTTTGCCTCCTTAGGTAACTTTTGAAGTATTTTATTCTTTTTGAAGCAATTATAAATGGAAATAATTTCTTAATTTCTTTTACTTCTTATTTGTATATAAAAAGGCTATGGATTTTTATATGTTGATTTTGTAACTGGCCATTGTTGTATTCATTTGTTTCTAATGACTTTTTATTGGCATCTTTAGGACTTATGTAATCTATATCTATATATATATATCTATATATATATATATATAGAGAGAGAGAGAGAGAGAGAGAGAAAGAGAAAGAGTTAGATCCTCGTTTATAATTGACACTGCTCAGAAATCTGTGTAGCATGCTTTCTTCAATAGAATTTTATCATATTTTCTGGAAATAAAAAAGAATTTTTTTCCTTCATTATCTGGGCTATAGAATTACATGTTCCCTGAAGATCTGACAAGATACACCATTGGAAACCTGGCCATTTGGGACAATAATTCATTGATGACTTCCATTTCTTCAATACTTCTTTAAGTCCTTAAATCCTTGTTTAATTCAATTTCTATAATTTTTCTGGTTTTAAAATTTATTTGGCTCAATTTCTATATACTTTTACATTCAAACATGTAGATACATATTTGTATTATGAATTATTCTTGAAAGGGATATACTTCTAATTTTAAAATATTTCCCATTCTATTGATTGATAACTTTTTGTAACTAAAGTAACTATTGATACTTTTTCTCTCTCTAAGGAGGTTTCTTAGGGAATTAGGTTAATATGTATTTTTTATCCAATAGAACCTACATGTATTTATTCTAGCATTTGGAGTGTATTTTATGATCTAAGCATTGTTAAAATAATTTTAAACTTAGTATGTGTCTAAGGACTTTAAAATATTTTTTTATTATTGCCATTTCTGTTGGATTCTGTTATTAGAGACCATGATTTTTCCATTTCTCCTCCTCCGAAATATTTTCCCAGAGGTTTGGGACCAAAACTGGAGGCAATAGTTAGTCAGCAAGGTCCCTTGATTTCCAAAATCAATCTAGGGCCTAGCAGAATAGTAGTAAAACTTTTCCTTGAGCAATCCACTCACAGAGCATTCCATCTTTGTCAGACTTTGCCTTGCTCAAAACAAAAATGGAGAAAGGTCAAGATTTAGAGAGAGCTTCAGTAAGTGCAAGTACAAAGTGCAAGTACAAACATCACAAAGAGAGCAATATTGCTTCCAGCACTTCCCTTGAGATTAATAGAGGTAGGGTTAATGACAAATGACCCTCTTCATCAAAATCACGCTTGGAGATTTCATATAAAAATATTTGAAAAAAGAGCTTGCAGCACAAGTTGCTAAAAGTTGTTAACATGAAATCAAAGGCAGTAAAAACCTCTCTGAGGTGCTTAGTAATTGTTGCAAGCATGTAAATTAATGTGCTGCATGCCAAAGACTCATTGTAGGGTTTATCTGCCTTGTCAGATAAACAACTGAGCACATGTTTGAAAACAGCAGATTTCTTCAAACTTAATAAGTCTGGATAGCTATCATTTTAATAGTGATCATACTAATTAGTGCTCCTTCATAATGTCACTGTTTGCCAATATGAGAGAGGTTTATTTATAAATTTATTCTGGCATGCTGGTCTCCTAGATATAGCAGTATGTGAAAATTAATGTAATAAATTTAATCTATTACAATTTTTCTTTCTTTTATTCTCGCTTTTAATCATGATAATGAGAATATGAATCCAGATTTGTGGATGGTCATATCTCCTATCTCTTCCATCAAATAAAAGAACAATGGTCTCTCCGTATAGTATTAATATGACTCCCCTGATGGACATTGTATTTTCCATTATCTCTTTCACTATTCCAATGCAGTTTTCCACCTCTACCGATATGGGGCCTGAGAAAATAAAACCCAACACATTAAAAACTCAGCTGTCTGTGAACAAAGGCAGAAACCAAACCACCAAGATTTTGCATAATTGTAGACATTTAAAGGACTACACTCTTTGTGAAGACTGGCTTTTTTCTACTGGGGAAGGAAGATGTAAAGGAAATTTCTACTCCTTGGTCTTTGCTCTGGGTGGAGAAAACTTTTGAGAATTTGTAATCCTGAAACTCCCTGTATAGCTTTGGGGTTGAAACGACCACTATAGGCATAATCCAAACAATTCCTGGCCACAAACCCAGACATAGGGAAAATGGAAATCAAATCCTTTCTCAGGGGGTTAACCTTATTGAGACTTTCACAAAGTACCTACAGAGAACATCCTCCTATTTAAGTATATAATCTAAAAACAAGTCAACTTCATCAAAATGAAAAAAAAAAAAAACACCCAAAATCGAAATATCCAAAGAATCATCACATGCCAACCATTAAAACATGTATTAAGATGTTTATAAATGGCAAGCTATAGAAAACATAAAGAAGAAATAGCTAATTCTCAAAAGAGCCAAATGTATTTTCTATGCTTGCAAATCAGAACCACTAGAATAAAAACCACAAAAAAAATGATCATATGAGATATAAAGGATATAGAATTGGTGAACTAGAAGATAATGGAGAAATAATAGAGAATGTATCACATAGAGATAAAGAGAACAAATATTTATAGCAAAGCAAAGAACTTAGGGAATTGAGTAGGAGGTACCCATTACATGTCATAGGCACTCCAGAAGTGGAAAATCAGATAAATATGTGGAAAAAATAACATTCAAGGAGAAATGGCTGGCAATATTCTTGCATTTAAGGACGGGGGGGAGGCATTCCTGGATTCAGGAAGCACACCTGGGTACATCATGATAAAACTACAGACAGTATAAGATAGTTAGCGTAACAGTAGACAAAAAACCACATTACTAAAAGAGGAATACCAACTAGTGTGACAGCAGACCAGTCTCAATTTGTGAATGGAAGCCAAAAACAAGTTGTGAGAGAAAATGACAATCAACTTAGTCTTGCATATCTAGCCAGAATGTATTTTAAGAACAAGGATGTGATAACTTCAGGAGGGAACACCCGGATCCCAGCCGAAGTACACACTTGCTGCTCCAGCTGCTGAGAGTACAGACAGCTGGCAGTCCCCGTGTGTAAATGCAGTTCTTAGACTGGAATAGCAAGCCATTTCTATCATCACATTATATTTTCTAGCAATAAAATCAGCCCCTACCTTTCATGACTGGAAGGATTTTATTTGCAGTAGTATTTGCTGTTCCTTAAATGACTGAAAAGAAACATCCTCAGAAGCATGACCAATTGGGATGAACCTTATTGATAAACTCATTTATTCAAATCTCAAGTCCTATTGGGGGTCAATTTAATAATTCATTGTTATATATGCACTTTTGAGAAATGTTTTGGGTTGTATTATCTTATGTTCTTGAAGAGACTATGCCTTAATTTTGAGGATTTCCCATTTTTTGTGTGGTTTCCCAAAACCCAAAATTTTCTCAAACAACAGCTCTAAATTTAGTCACCAATTGAAGAATGAGGGGTATTGTGGGATATAAGCAATGCTAAGAAAACAATTTCAAATTTGCTAAATATTTTGGTGTTTTTAATAACTCTACAATTAAGATCTCCTTGGTGGAGCAGGGGTTAAAGCCTCAGCTCTATCAAGCTATCAGCAACCACTGTGGCATGAGTTTCATCCCCAGCCAGGGAGCTACACACATGGCACAGCAGACCTCTCCTGTCTCGCCCGCTGCTCCCCTCAGCAGTGTATTTCAGTAGATCTGCCTGTTCTGCTCCCCACTCTGTCTCTGGTGAATCCTCTCATCCCCCCAATCTTTGGCCTACCCCCAGTTCTTGTATGCATAAATAAGTAAAAACAAATCTTTAAAAAATAATTATATAATTGCCTCTATGTTGTTTCTGGTTTTGGAAACATTTTTTTTTTTTTAGCCATTTTTTAAATTAGATATAATGCTGATTTCCATCAGAAGCAGAAGCAATAGTCAGTCAATTACTTATACAATTTCCAGGAGAGCCCATATGTCTACAAGTAAAATAGTTCTCCCATATGTCTACAAGTGGAATAGTTCTCCTCTATCACTTATGTCTGTAAGGTTCAGAAAAAGCAGTTTCACCCAAATATCATTTCATTAAATGTCATGTGCATCATGAAATATTTTCCTAATGTTATCAGTAGCTGTATTTTCAGAGATTAAGTCCATCCTGTTCCCTCACAACGAGGACTAGGCTGTCACCTCCAGAGAGATCCCTACCAAGGTACACCTGCTGTTGCCAGAGACACTGGCAATTGGCTGTGCCAGAAGCTACCAAGGCCATTGTCAGGTAAACCTGTTGGAAAAGAGCTACCTTGGGAGCATGTGAGAATGGCAAACCCAAGGTCCATTTTAGATCCACCTTACTTGGTGGGTAAAGTTGTAAATACTGGAATCTACTTTTGTTTTGGACCTTGTGCCATCCTCCTCATCTTTAAAATATTTTCATTTTACCAATAATGAAACATTATTATCTGAGTCCGGTGACAGTGCCTACATTCTATTTCTATTTAATTTCTATCATTTAAACGCATTTGGTGAGGACCTTCAAAACTCTCGTGCTTTAATCACAACTCAGTTGATGTTTTCAGATGACCGTTACCTCTATGGGGCAGCTTTCAACGACTTTCTGACGGACGTTACAGAAAGGTGAGAGGTCACCAATGCAACTCCGCTGTGATGTCAGCCAATCCCATCCGACTAGATGCCTCCTTGTCTAGTGATTGCCCCCCCCTTCTAGTACATGTGCTCCAATGAGAGGTGGCCACTGCCAAGACGTCAGCGAAGACAGCCCCTATAAATGGGCCACCGCCCCTCAGCAGGCACCATTGTCCTTCCTGTCAGCTATCAGGAAGTTGACTCCAAAATGGCCGATCCTGCCGTCGAGGCTTCGACTGAGGAGACCCTGGGCTCAGGGGAGCCGGCAAAAGCCAAGCCACAGAGCCAGAAGCGGAAGCAGAAGCACAAGCACAAGCAGCCCCCCAAGCAGAAGCAGCCAATGTGCCGACGGCGCGCCAAGAACCAAAGCGAGAGCTTCGCCTCTTACTTCCCCCGGGTTCTAAAGAACGTCCACATGGGCCTGAGCCTTTCGCGGGAGACCGTGAGCATCCTGGATTCCTTCGTGAAGGACATGTTCGAGCGCATCGCCCAGGAGGCCGGCCACCTGGCCCGCTCCACCCAGCGCGCCACCCTCACGTCCAGGGAGATCCAGACGGCCGTGCGCCTGGTGCTGCCCGAGGAGCTCGGCAAGCACGCCGTGAGTGAGGGCACCAAGGCCCTCATCAGGTACATCCACAGCCAGTGAGACGCCCATCCGGGCCACCAAGACCAAAGGCTCTTTTCAGAGCCCCCAAACCAAAGGCTCTTTTCAGAGCCACCTCCCTTGGCACAAAAAGACCTGTAGCTCTCCCAACACGGCCCGCTGGCCCTCCAGCTGGCGGCGCCCTGCCCGTGCCACCCACCCTTGCTTCCCCCAGTAACTATGCGATCGAGGCTGGTACATTCACAGTAATCTTCATTTCAGGGGAGACAGACTCCCCATGGCCATAGTGTATGACCATAGTGTATGCAAGGGGCACTGATTTAGATTTTTCCGAGAATGATCTCTAGTGGGATGTGTAAAGTGAACATATACCCATAAGGATTTAGCGTTCACTCGCATTCTCCAAATAGTGTCCAATGGAATTATCCAGGGCTTCTTTACTTTGACATGGCAGTATGAAAAGATGTACAACCGTCCACTTTACTTTGTTTATATATGTTTTTTACTTACCTCATATTAGAAATTCATTTAAATATGCAAACGAGGACCCAAACACCATGTGAAAATAGCTAAATAGAAATATCTGGAAACTTCAATCTTATATTTTCCTGGCTTCTGAAATTTCTCTTTCAATTCATTCCAGTTTGTCTGGTTCTATTCTGTTGCAACTCATAGCCTTTTAACTTTCATACACAGTCTTTGTGACTTCTATCTAATATATGATGGGACTTTCCAGTTGTAACAATTCAAACCTCAGAGGATCTTACTTGGAATCCAGGGGTCACAGTCATTGGCCCAGAATCGGGTGGGGTGAAGAGTGCTAAACTAATACTACTTTCCTGAGGTGTTAAGTCTTAAGCTCAGGAAAAAGAATATTTTTTTTCTTCTGTTTTCTTTCTTGCTTTTATTCATGATTATGGAAGGATACCATCCACAGCAAGGAGTGGGATGTTTCTAGAGTCCTTGCAAAAACTTAGCAGTAAAATGTGAAGAATTGAGAGAGCTAAAATGTCTCCTTCCTTATACCTTTTGAATGTTAATATTTGTGGTAATATAAAAATAATTTCCAGTGTGTCTTTGTCTTGTCCTAATCTTTATTAGTTTTATTTTCTTATGTTATAATGATAAATTTTGAGTAGTGGTGATTTTCTCATTGCTTTTCTAGTCAATTGATTTATAGCATATTACATATTTGAAGAAAGAATTTAGTGCCACATTTGAATTCTTTGTTATGATCAGATGTCTTTATAAATTTTTTAATGGATTCAGCTATACATTTAAAATATTTTCCAGTTGTGAATTGACACCTACACATGAAGTGGTTGCTTGCTGAAGACCCTATGCATGTGCCTCGTAAGAGAAAGGTGTGGGCCAGGTAGACAAAAGGAAACTCCATTAAATCACTTTATTATCATGCTAATTGCTGCTTCAAAATGCCAGAATTTGACTATGTGACATGAAGATTTCTTCGCAAATTTATTCTTGCACAATGGTCTCAGAGCAGAAAAGTCATTTTAAGAAACTTAATTCATTAAGATATGTTGATTGTGCTTTGGGGGTTTGACATTTGTAAATGCAGAAATCAAATAGGAACAATCATATAACGACACTAAAAACGCACCAAAGTTGCTTTGCTGAATAAAGAATGGCAGTGCAAGTGTGAATGACACATATGAAATCAAGGAAGAAAAGAAAAAGGTGAGGTTTGATTTGGAAGAGTGGAAGGGGAAGTGAGTCACTGTGACTGTTTGCTTCGGAGGGTGGTGGAGCGATGGAGGTACCAAGTGAGCCATCACTCTCTAATGGTGTCCTTTCCTGTAAAGATGAGTGGAGGGAAATGACTTCATTGTTTAATTAAGAAATTACAAACACCAAAGAGGGAAAATAGTCCTAATGGGACAAGCATCCTCCATTGAGGCTTATTTCATCATTGATTGTGTTAATCTTCATTTAAAGTCAGAATCCCACACAGTAAAGGAATACCTAAATCCAGTGGTTAAAGAGCAACACCTAATCCAGACTCCCTGGTATCTGAAGTTTCTAGCCAAGTCATTCAGATGATCTGATTCTTTTCTTTGCCAGGCTTGAGTCTTTTGTTTTGGGAAACACAAACATCCTGACTTGCACCTGGACATCACTGGGCAGGTTGAGAGCGTGGAGAGTTAGCGTAGTTCTAGCCCTAGCTGGCCCTGAGCCAGCCAGTGGGGACTTGAACTGCTGAGCCGCAGTCATTAGCTCCACGGGCAAAGAGGTGTTCCAGATGAACCAATTAGAGTCTTGCTGGAATTATCACTCTCAAGGAATGGCAGAAACATTGGGAAGGCTCTTTGGCCCTGGCATTTCTTTGTTTTAGTGGTTGCATGTTTCTAGTCTCTGTGACTTAAAATGTTACACTAGTTTGCTGGAGCTATGGTACAAACTGCCAGAGTGTGGATTCCTTAAAGAACATAATTTTTGTCTCACACTTCTGGGGGCTCAAAGTTCAATAAAGGTGTTAGCTGGTTTGGCCTCTCCTAAGTGGTGTGACAGTACGATATGTCCTGGGCTTCTTCCCTTGGGGTGCAGATGACAAGTGGACACAAGTCATTTTGAATTAAGGCCACCCTGATGAGTATATTTTAACTTGATTACCTCAATAAAGAAGGCACCTCCATATACTGTCACGTATCAAACACTTGGGATAGAGAATGAAAATACGAATGCGAGGACACAAGTCGAACCACAGGAAGGATGAATTTTGAGTCACAGGAGGGCAAACCTCCTGATGTTTCTGTTGTGAAAATAAGAAGCAAATGGAGATCAGCTTTGAAATATCCCTGAGTAGACAAAACCAGTTTAATGATACAGGCAAAACTTATTGCACTTTAGCTTACTATATGAGACTCACTTGACCTGGCGTATTTCTTCTTTATGCCTCTGGAAATCATAAGGGAAACTTAAACTGTTTTCCAAGGTAGATATGAGGTAGCCACTAAAATTACAAGCAATCACTGTGGAGAATAATCAGTTACTATTTTCTCACTATCTAAATGGCTTTTAAACAATATACCCCTGAATCTCATTCCATGTTTTGGGTTTAGTGTCCCTGGCTTGCAAACTGTCCTTTCAATGTGTGCGCAGTAAGTTTTACTAATTCATCCTCCAGAGACTCACTGCTTTTACTTCTGGTATTACTAAACTTTTGATGCTGTAATGCTAGCTCTTCCTACTCCAAATTCCCCGCCTATGCGGTATGACATGCAAATGGCTTTTCCAAATTTGCTCTTGCATGCTGCTCTCTTACCTATTTTATTCCTTGACAACTCATTTTATGAAAAAGAATCCATGGGAATATTTTAATACTCATTGTTTGGTTTGCATATGTAAATTCAGAAATCAAATAGGAGCTTCAATAAGACATTAAAAATGCACGACAACTGGGTCTCCAGTGATAATGGGAACTCAAGGATAAATGCCACAGGAAAGCTAGAAAGTAGCAGGGAAAATGGAAGTTGCTGTTGAAAACTGGCAAGGGAAGCAGGCATGTGTGATTATACAGTTCAGTGCATGTTGGAGGAAAAATGGGCACCTTGTGAGCAATCAAGATCTAATGTGTGAATTACTGTTAACACAGCTTGAGGGAACCGACGTCACTCTTAAGAAAGGAGAGCCCTCAACCCAAGGAAAACTGTATGAACAGATCACACATACTCTAAGCCTTGCTCACCGTCACCCATGTTATGGAATTCATTTAAAGCCAGGACTCAAGTGCAATATGGAAATGCTGGAACAAACGCTTCAGGAAACAAAACTTTCTCCAGACCTCCTATAATCTGAAGTTACTACTCTAACTTGTTCAGTTGATCTGATTCTATTCCAGGCTTTCAGCTTTTGTTTTCCAAAATGCAAAACCTTCCTGATTTGCACTTGGTTTTCAAAAGGATGATGGAAGAGATCCACCAAAGAGACTCAAGCTCCCCCTCTGCTCTTAGTCAGCCAGTTGGAGACCTGCATCTCTGAGCCCCAGAAGTCAGCCAACTGTGCAGGCCATTCAGTGTTCTGTATGGACAGGACCAATCAGTGCTTCTGGGGCGTTCAGTCAGGGTGAAAGAAAGGCTTAAGGGTGTGACTATTCGCCTGCCCTTTTTTTTTTTTTTTTTTCCTCTTGGTCAGTTGGATTTCTTTTTTCTTTTTTCTTTTTTTTTTTTTTCAGAATATAAATACTATGTTTTTAAATTTTATTTTTATATTCTCCATACAATTGCAACCCCTTATTTTGACCCCAAACCCTCCTTTCCCCGCACGCCCCCATAGTGCGTCTCTGGTTCATAGTTGTTTGTTGATTTTGATTTTTTCTTTCTTTCAGTTATTCTTTTTCCTGGTCCCTTATTTAGGTTTTCTAGATTCCTGCTATGAGTGAGACCATCCAGTATTTTTCTTTTTCTTTCTGGCTTATTTCGCTGAGCACGATCCCTTCCAGCTCCATCCATGTTGCTGCAAATTGCATGTGTTTATCTTTTTTGATTGCTGAGGATTTCTTTTATGCCCTCATCATGGTCACTCAAGAATATGAGATTCAGCTCTAGGGGTGCTGTATAACAAGCCAGAGACTAGTGTCCTTAATCAATATACATTTATTATCTCTTTTTTTTAAAAAAAAGAGAAGGTGAAATATTTAATTTTTATTTATTTATGTATACAAGAACTGGGGTGTAGACCAGAGGTGCGGGGGTGAAAGGATTCACCAGAGACAGAGTCGGGAGCAGAACAGGTGGATTGACTAAAAATACACAGCTAAGGGGAGCAGTGGGTGAGACAGGAGAGGTCTGCTGCACCATATGTGGGTTAATTCCCTCATTGGGTATCAAACTCAGGCCTCAGCAGTGATAGCATGATAGCACTGAGACATAACCCCTCACCACAAGGGAGGCCCATTTATTATTACCTCCTTTTAAACATATATTTGTATCTTTCTGGAGGCTTGAAGCCCAAATCAATGTGTCAGCTGAGTTGCTTTCTTATGAGTGGCGTGAACATGGAATCTGTTCCAGGTCACTCTCCTTGGCTTTGACATAGCCAAAAGATCCCTATGCTTTTTCAATTTGTCTTATATTTGCATATATCTGTGTCCAATTTTCATTTTTATTTGGACACAGGTCATTTTGCATTAATAACTTCCCTAATGCACATATTTGAATTTCATTACACCATAAAAGACATATCTACATAGGATTCACTGGTAGTTCGGTCTTCATAGAAGATATGAACTTTGAGCTACATGTGGGCCTTTCTCCAGCCTCTTCCATTATATTAGAAGACCATTCCAAACCCTTTATAGAAGGGGACCCTTCTGTGGTAATTTTCCACAGTGATTTCAATATGGAGTTTTTCTTTTAGTATTTTTTCTTTTTCTTTTAGTATTTTGTGTCTCCTTTCCAACAATCTGAAGGGAGAAGATACTTTTTGATTTCAATTCTTAGATACTAAGATACTGCTTTAAGCTGAAGCATTTTATTCAACTTTGTCATATATTCCAATTGTACTTCTAAAATACTTGTGCATGCCCCAACTGATTGGAATATAGAAAAATGTAAAGTACACCACTCTCAGACAAACAATGAAATAAAATCTGATGAATCTACTGAAACCACACGTATCTTGAGCCCCTCAGAAAAGGGACAGAAATCTCAGAAAAGGAGATACAACACTCACAGACTATCTACCATTGACAACGGTCAAAAGCGAAAGAGAAAGAATGGTGCTGGTGGTGGGGGAGGGGCGTGTGTGTGTGTGTGTGTGTGTGTGTGTGTGTGTGTGTGAGAGAGAGAGAGAGAGAGAGAGAGAGAGAGAGAGTAACACACGAAGGTGTGTTTCCCTGGTTAGAAAGGTGTGAAGGGGCTATGCTTTTTCACGGAGGGGTTATTAAGTTCTAAATTTTTCAGTTCAATGGAGGAGCAACTGATGGACTGTCATAACTCCAGACCCATCCTTCATATCTTTAGGGGTAGAATTTATATACATTAGTTCCCTCTCAGGCATAATAATTATTAATACTCTGGAATATTGAAACTTTAAAATCTTTTAAACTGAATTAATTGGTATTTTCCACTTTGCTTTGTGTCTTTTGCAATAAACAGGAGATAAAGAATCCTGTTGCTTTTACCTTCAGTCTCTGATATTGAGCAACCCGGGAAGCCTTAGTTTTCAGCCCAAGACACCTCTGATCTCACATTGGACCAACAGCTGCGGCACTTCAGTCTTCACAGCATATATGGTATAGTCTTCATGGTCTTTTCACTAATGCCCAATTTTTATTCTTGAATTTGAATAGCAAAATACAAGGTTGTGATGACTTCAGGAGGGAACACCCGGATCCAAGCTGAAGTGCACACTTGCTGCTCCAGCTGCTGAGAGTACAGTCAGCTGGCAGTCCCCTTGTGTACATGCAGCTTTTAGAGTGGAATAGCAAGCCGTTTCTATCATTACATTATATTTTCTAGCAATAAAAATCAACCCCTGAATTTCATGACTAGAAGCATTTTATTCACATAGAATTAGCTGTTCCTTAAATGACTGAAAAGAACATTCTCAGAAGCATGACCAATTGGGATGAAACCTTATCGATAAACTCATTTCTTCAAATCTTAAGTCCTTTTAGGGGTCAATTTAATAATTCATCGTTATATATGCACTTGAGAAATGTTTTTGGTTGTATTATCTTATATTCTTTATGAGATTTTGCTTTTAAATTTGAAGCATTTACCATTTTGGGGGGTTTCACCAACACTGATATTTTTTTCAACTAACACATATGAAATTTCTTCACCAATTCAAACATATGGGGTATGTGGGGAAACATAAATAATGCTAAGAAAATTATTTTAAATTTGAAAAATTTTTAAGTATTTTAAGAATTTTAAAATTGTCCCAATTTTTGTTTGTTTTCTGTCTTTGGAGACTGTGATGTTTTCATTTCTTCTTTCTGATGCAATGCTGATTTTGATCAGAATTGGAGGTAATAGTTGGTGTGTCATTTGATATGATTTCCAGGAGTACTGCTTTGTCTACACAGAATAGACGTAGCCCTCCTATGTTCACCTATGTCTGCAAGGTTCTGAAGTAGGCCCACCTCAACATTGCATTTCATTAAATGTAATGTACATCAAAATTATCTTCTTAATATCAGTGAATGTATTTCAGACCCTACTTTCTCCTGATGTCTCACATCAAGATTTTGATTGTCAACTTCACAGAGACACAGACCATTGAAGAGTTTATAAAAGAGTATTATGCACCTGCAGCTACCTGGGAAGCAGGCATGTGTGAGATCACCAAGGCCCGCATCAGATATGCCAGCTGCAAAGGAGCTGCCTTGGGACCAGCAGAGCCTAGCAAACCAAAGATCTGTTCAAAGCCACCATACTTGGTGGGAAAAGACCTGTAGCTCTGAAAAGAGACATCTACTCTAGTTTTCCATCCTGTGGCATTCTGCCCATTTTTAAAACATCGTACTGTGAACTAAATTTTGTCAAATGTATTCAACTGTAACATATGTTTGTAGTGTAACTTGTTGCATGGTTTATGGAACAATGTCTTCTTTTACAGCAATCTGTAAGGTTAGGGTGATTTTCTTAATCATTTTGTTTAACTGTAATTTTCATTCTCCCATGTATTACAGAATTTTTCATATATACTCTATGTGTGATATACAATTAACAAAATGAAATAATAGATATGCTCATCAACATACCCCTTTTTAACACATGTACTTTAATCATTTATATATATATATATAATCACTTATATATATATATATATTTTGAAAACATACCTTCATGACCTGCAATTTTGTACAAATGAATGAGATTGTCCAGTGACAGCAGTTCAAGCCTCAGTCTCCACTGGCCCAGTGAGTGAGGGACTGGCAGTCCGTTAGCCACAGCTTTTTGCTCAAAGTGATTCACAGTGATTGAGTGACCGTGGCTGAACGAGTTACAATCTTTCTGTTATGTTCAGTCTGGAAATGGAGGAGTAAGGGTCACTGATGCTTTCCCTGCAGTCTGTTTTTCTTAGTTGCATTTAACATGGTGATTTAAAGCTGTGAATCCAGAGCAGATAGTGGGGCACATATTCTAACCACTTGCCTATAAATAAGAAGAGTAATATCAACAATTTAAATAACTAAGATGATTTCTTCTTTGTCAAGTGATGTGAGTGTTAATATTCAATTTAAGTTTAACATAATTTTCACTGTAGTCCAATTGGTTTTTGTTTCATTTTTTCTAGAAGTTGCTGGTTCCGGTTTTACTGATTTCTAGCTGCTTACATCTATATAGAGAGAACACGTCATGGTATATGGATCCTTTGACAATTTTTTTTTGTGATTTTCTTGAAAGCCCACTATGTGAAGTATTTCCCTTGAACATTTAAAATAAGTGGTACATAAACCTTTTGACTAGGATATGAAAATTAGTAAAGCATGTTACAGCCTACAGTGAGAAAAAGGGCCATAAACTAAAACACTTAAAAGATTTCTTTCTTTCTTTTTTGGTAGATCCTTCTTCAGGTTTATTTGTACAAATAGCACTGGAGGACACCAGTGCCCTGCACACAGCAGTGCGGGCTCAAGCCCTCTGTCCTCACATGGACAGAAAGTGTTCTATATTCTGTAGCTTTGGGGGGCACTGAGCGCCTTTGTGGATCTGCACTGTATCCACATCCTGGGCCTGGGTTTCAGCTTTGGTCTTTGGCAGGAGAGTCTGAGACCCTTGGCACGGTGGGCATGTGCATGTTCCCTAACACTGGGGTGAGTGATATAGGCAAGTTGACTGAGCTTGTTCTGCCCTCTGGAATGTTGGCTTTGATCTCTTTGGGCTTTTACAAGGGCCTTGATCACCTTGGCATGTGCAGTCATGGCTGTGGCATTGTGAACCTGCATCTTCTTCAGGCCTTTCTTTTAAAAAAAGATTTATTTATTTCTGCATACAAGAACTGGGGTGTAAGCCAGAGGTGTGGGGGGGGTGAGAAGATTCCCCACAGAGAGTGGGGACAGGAGGATCTACTGAAATACACTGCTGAGGAGAGCAGCGGGCGAGGCAGGAGAGATCTGCTGTGCCATGTGGGCTGCTCCCTGGCTGGCCGGGGATTGAACTCATGCTGCAGTGGCTGGTGATCGCTTGAACAGCGCTGTCTTTAACTCCTGCGCCACCAGGCAGGCCCTTCAGGCCCTTCTTGCTGTGCTTCTTGAAAATGTTCCTTAGGAATTTGGGGTCCACCCCCTTAAAAGACTCATATCATTGTGTTTGGGTTTTTTTTTTTTTTTTAAGATTTACTTACTTATTTATACAAGCACTGGGTATAGTCAGAAGCGCAGGAGGGTGAGAGAATTCACCAAAGCCAGAGTGGGGAACAGAACAGGCAGACTGACGAAATACACTGCTGAGGGGAGCAGTGGGTGCGAGGTCTCTCGCGCCATGTAGGACACTCACCGCTGGCCGGGGATCGAACAGGTGCTGCAGAGGCTGCAGGCAGCTTTGCAGCCCAGCGCTCAACCACTGCGCCACCAGGGGAGGCCCAATGTTTGGGGTTTTTTGATGCCATTTCTGTGCCATTTTTAGGATTAGTTGTGTGTGGTGTGCTTCCTGGAGTTGGCCATGGCAGAACCTGGAGAAAAGTACAGAACAGGACTGACTTCTTGTCATGGGATCTAACTCTGCTGCCTTGATTGAAGGCCATGGTTCCCCAGATGCTTACAGCCTGAAATGCTGAAAACATTTCTTGGTCTATTACAAGAAAGCTAAGAATCTTCCTGGAGTAATCCATAGGCAGAATATTTCATGTTGGATGGAGCACCATAGTGCAAGATTAAAATGGAGGCAACGAAAGATACCAGAGGGGGTTCGCTGACACAGCAAGTATGAAGTGGGGCAATATAAACTCCAGAGCTCCCACTGATAGCAACAGAAATAAGATTTAGACAAATAAGATCCCTCAGTACAACTGAGTGGTACACAGAAAAGGAACACACTGGAACCACATTTGAGAAGCCAGAAATCTTTGCAGAACAATTTCAGAGAAATGTGGGGACCATTTTGAAAAAAAGAAAAAATGATACTTCACTAAGTTGCTTAATTTTGAGTTATAGATAGGTATATCTGTTGATTCTTCCATTATTTAAGAGAAAATTGGTTTTCTTAGCAAACGTGAAATACATGGAACTTTACTATATGGTGTCAGGACGTCTTCATGGAGGAGGTAGGATTTGAATTAAGACTTGAAAGATTAATAGGTTTCAGATAGGGAGGGTGTGATGGGGCTAGGTTTTGTGGGAGTGAGGAGGAACAGCTTGCCACAAATCCCTGAGTTGGCAATGCCCAAAGCCATCCAGGTAACAAGGCACATTGCAAATGTTCCCTAGCAACATCCCATTGCAGCCCACAGCAGAGCAGCCTTATCTTCTCAACTTCACCAAAGCAGGTTCAGGAGGGCAAAGCCATCATCTCTTATCTCACTGTCAAACC
Source organism: Talpa occidentalis (assembly GCF_014898055.3). Taxonomy (NCBI): domain Eukaryota; kingdom Metazoa; phylum Chordata; class Mammalia; order Eulipotyphla; family Talpidae; genus Talpa; species Talpa occidentalis. The sequence continues at coordinate 31,463,449 of NW_023601543.1, forward strand.
TCAGCAAACATGTGGGGGCCCATACAGCTGTCTGGGACCGAATCTCATTGCCAGCCCCTCCATTTGTGTTGGGGGCATGAGACTCAGGGCTGGGAATAAGAAGAGTCCCCGTTGCTTGAACGCTGAGTCTGCATTATCTCACTGAGCTCTGGAGACAGACTTCTGGACCCTGGCCCAAAGAACAGGAAACTGAGCTTCCAAGACTGCAAGTTACTTTCCCAAGGCGACACAGCTAGTAAGAGGCACAGCTGGGGTCTGAACCCCTGTCTCATCCCAGGCCAAAACTTGTGCCCTTAGTCACCATGCAGTAGAGCCTCATCCTTCTGCTCACAGCACTTCTGGGCCCCAGAGGGACGCTCTCAACAAGTGGGGTCTCTTTTAACTATTAACCTATTTAACTATTAACTATTAACCAGCCTAGCCATGGTATTGCCTCCAGGAAAAGAAGGCACCAGAACAAATCATGGAAAATTGCCTCCAGGAAACGAAGGCAAGAGAACAAATCATGGAAAAGGTGACATTAAAAGTAAAGGCCTGTCATTTTCCCACTAGCCTTTGTACTCTGCAAATGCCCAAGTCCCAAGAGGAATCCTTATTCTGCCTCCTGATCTTCCCCTACAAGGATGTCCACAAGGCCTGATTTTGCCTGCTGTCCCCACACATCTTTTTTTTTCATATATTTTATTTTTTATTTAAATTTTATTTTTATATTCCCCATGCAATTACAACCCCCTTATTTTGATCCCAATCCCTCCTTTCTCTGCCCCCCACCGCCCATAGAGTGTCTCTGGTTCATAGTTGTTTGTTGATTTTGATATTTTCTTTCTTATAGTTATTCTTTTTCCTGGTCCCTTATTTAAGTTTTCTAGATTCCTGCTATGAGTGAGACCATCCGGTATTTTTCTTTTTCTTTCTGGCTTATTTCGCTGAGCACGATCCCTTCCAGCTCCATCCATGTTGCTGCAAATTGCATGTGTTTATCTTTTTTGAATGCTGAGTTATATTCCATGGTGTATATGTACCACATCTTCTTGATCCAGTCATCTATTTTTGGGCATTTGGGTTGTTTCCAAAGCTTAGCTATTGTAAATAGTGCTGCTATAAACATAGGGGTTCAGGTGCTCTTTGAAATTGATGTTTCTGTGTCCTTTGGGTAAATACCTAGGAGTAGAATTGCTGGATCATATGGAAGCTCTATGTTTATTAGGTCAAGAGTAATAGGGATGTTGGGGGCCTCCCCGGTGGCGCAGCGGTTGAGCGCTGGGTTGCGAAGCTGCCCGCAGCCTCTGCGGCGCTGGTTCGATCCCCGGCTGCTCCCCGGCCACCAGAGGAGGGTCCCACATGGCGCGCAGACCTCTCCTGCCGCCCGCTGCTCCCCTCAGCAGTGTACCTCAGTCCTTCTGCCTGCTCTGCTCCCCGCTCTGGCTCTGGTGAATTCTCTCACCCTCCCGCGCTTCTGACTGTACCCAGTGCATGTATAAAAAAACAAACAAACAAACAAACAAACAAAAAAAAAAGAGTAATAGGGATGCATTTAATCCATCCAACTGTATAGCTTCTTCCTCTCTCTGGACTACTTCATCATCTGTCCTTGAGCCTTCTCTACTTTTACCCAGATCCTCTTCTACTGTACCATCCACATCGACTTCATCGTCAGCTCTGACCGACCGGAAGGTCAGCAGGACGCAGCAGAGGCCCAGCACCCAGAGGGCCCTCATGGCGTGTGGTGGCGGGTCTCTCTGGCTCTTGAACGCAGGAGCCGCCTCCGCCCCCACACCCCTGCGCTCTGATCCTCACACCTCAGGCCGCGCGGTCCGCCCACCCCACACATCTTTTTTTTTTTTTTTTAAGATTTATTTATTTATGCATACAAAAACTGGGGTACAGGCCAGAGGTGTGGGGTTGGGGGTGAGAGGATTCACCAGGGACAGAGTGGGGAACAGAACAGGCAGACTGACTGAAATACACTGCTGAGGGGAGCAGCAGGTGAGTCAGAGAAGGTCTGCTGCACCATGTGGGCAGCTCCCTGGCCAGGGATCGAACTCGAGCTGCAGTGGCTGCGGATTGCTTCATAGGTTACATCTTAACTCCTTGTGCCACCAGGGAGGCCCACTCCCCACATATCTTTGCAGCAACACTTTGACTCTGAAAGCATTCACTGCACAAAAAGTATATGGTCACCCAACCTAAATAGGCTCAATAAATGTGATGACAGTATAAAACTTGCTTTAATAGTGACATGACTTCTTTGAAATCAGGAATAGAAAATGGAAGTGAATACAGGGGGTTAAAATCTCAGTGCTGTTCCCAGTCAGTACAGCATGAGTTCGATCCTCTACCAAGAAACTGACCCACATATGGTGCATCAGACCTCTCCTATCTCTCCTGCTACTCCCCTGAGCAGTGTATTTCAGTAGATCTACCTGTTGTGCTCCCCACTCTGTCTCTGGAGAATCCTCTCACCCCCCCCCCCGTGCCTCTGGTCTATACCCCAGTTCTTGTATGCACAAATAAATAAAAATAAATCTAAAAAAAGTGAATATAGCAATGACAACACTGACTTCACCTTATGGTCACAAGAACAGTAAGGTGAACCAGGAGAAACCAATAAGAATCATATTGGGAGGCTGAGATAAAAACAGTGGAGGAAATTGGTGTGAATCCTTCTTATAACTGTTTATGTACTGGCTTGTTTTTAATCACGCTGATTTATGATACCAATTTAGAGACTTTCATGCACATGACTCTTGGAGCCTCAAAACAAGGGAAGGACTCAATGACTAATATTTCAGGTAGGAATAGTAATATCCTCGATTATAAATAGGACTCTTCCTTTATAGAGAAAAGCAAGCTTCCATCACAGATTATATCATTACATCATATTTTCTAGTAATAAAATTTCAATATTGCCCCTTCAAGATCAGAACCATTTTATTAGCAGTAGAATTAACAGTCTCATGAAGGCCTCACAGCACATGCCTTCACCCCTGACCCCTGACCATGTGCATAACAGCGCCATGAACATCTCCATTTCTTCAACTCTTCCTAATTTCTGTTTTGATTCGGTTTGTAATTTATCAGTGCATGAAAGAAACATCCTTGGCTGCATAATCATACATTTTTGAACCAGGATTGCATTTATGTCCAGCATTTCTTTTCACTGAATCCATTAGCCTGTTCTCTTGCTCTGGCTCATTCATAGGGATTGAGGGTAATCTTTTGATTTCTTAACTGAAAGCCCTCCTATTTCCCATAAATTAAAGGGAGTGGGCTACTTTGGGAATATAAGCAATGTGAGTGAAATTTTAACTTGGCAAGTGTTAAAAAATGTAAACATGCATATACACATCTCCATTTCTGTTTGTGCTTTGTCTTGCCATTCCCATGTCTCCCATCCCCGGCTAAGGGGCAGTTTTGGTGAGACCTGGAGGTGGCAGTTGCTTAGGGATGTCCCATGATTCCAGAGGCACTGTTGGGCATGTGGCAGAGCTCCTACTGGAGTTGTGGTGCCTAAGCCAAGGGCACTGACACGTGCTGCTTCCAGGCCAATGGCGCCATGTGACCAGAGTTTTGTGATGGCAGTAGCGACTTGGGGTGTGGAGAGCATACTTCTGACCACCGAAACAATCATGGGGGCCTCCCCTAGTGGCGCAGCGGTTGCGCGCTAGGATGCGAAGCTGCCCGCAGCCTCTGCAGTGCCGGTTCCATCCCTGACCGCCAGGGAGGGTCCCACATGGCGCCGTAGACCTCTCCTGCCACTGTGCCCACTGCTCCCCTCAGCAGTGTGTTTCGTCAGTCTGCCTGTTCTGTTCCCCGCTCTGGTGAATCCTCTCATCCTCCCGCGCTTCTGACTGTACCCAGTGCTTATATAAATAAATAAGTAAATAAACAAATAAATAAATAAATAAATCTTTAAAAAAAAAAACAAAACAACAAACAAACATGGGTACTTCAAACGCATTTAAAGATATCCCAAGCTCTCCTGCTTTAATGAAAACTCACTTATGTTTTCAGATAACTTTTTGCTCTACGGGATATCTTTCAACAATTTTCTGAGCGACGTGCCAGGAATCTTAGGCGTCACCGAATGCCACTTTACTGTGATGCCCAGCAGGAGGAAGAGCCAATCCCATCTGCTAGACACCTAGTCAGCCTAGAGACAGCCCACCCCCTTGCATTTCATCCAATGAAAGGTGGCCTTGCCATGACGTCAGCAAAGACAGCCCCTATAAATGGGCCACCGCCCCTCAGCAGGCACCATTGTCCTTCCTGTCAGCTACCAGGAAGTTGACTCCAAAATGGCCGATCCTGCCGTCGAGGCTTCGACTGAGGAGACCCTGGGCTCAGGGGAGCCGGCAAAAGCCAAGCCGCAGAGCCTGAAGCGGAAGCAGAAGCAGAAGCACAAGCAGCCCCCCAAGCAGAAGCAGCCAGCGCGCCAGTGGCGGGCCAAGAACCAAAGTGAGAGCTTCGCCCCCTACTTCCCTCAGGTTCTCAAGTGGGTCCACATGGGCCTGAGCCTTTTGCAGGAGGCCGTGAGCGTCCTGGATTCCTTCGTGAAGGACATGTTTGAGCGCATCGCCCAGGAGGCCGGCCACCTGGCCCGCTCCACCCAGCGCGCCACCCTCACGTCCAGGGTGATCCAGACGGCCGTGCGCCTGCTGCTGCCCGGCGACCTCGGCAAGCACGCCATGAGTGAGGGCACCAAGGCCCTCATCAGATACAGCCACTCGGAATGAGCCTCTCGTCAGGGCCACCCAAACCACAGTCTCTTTTCAGAGCCCCCAAACCAAAGGCTCTTTTCAGAGCCACCTCCCTTGGCACAAAAAGACCTGTAGCTCTCCCAACACGGCCCGCTGGCCCTCCAGCTGGCGGCGCCCTGCCCGTGCCGCCCACCCTTGCTTCCCCCAATAACTATATGATCCAGGCTGGTGCAGTGGCAGTAACCTTCATTTCAGGGGAGCCAGACTTCCCATGGCCGTAGAGAGATGTATGAGAGATGCTCGCAAGGGGCGCTGGCTTAGATTTTTTCGAGGTTGGTCTCTAGTGGGAAGTGGAAAGTGAACGTATACCCTTAAGGACTTAGGGTTCATGCTCATTCTCCAAATAGTGTCCAATGGAATTATCCAGGGTTTCTTTAGCTTGATAGGGCAGTATACAAAGGTATAAAACCGTCTAATTTACTTTGTTTATATATATTTATATCATTTATCTCACATAAGAAATTTATTTAAATACTAAACCATGACCAAAACACCACGCAGAAGTAGTTATATACAGATTTCCAAAATTGAATCACTTTTTCACTTGCCTGGTTTTGAAATTTCTCTTTCCATTCATTCCAGCTTATCTTGCTTCATTTTATTTCAGCTCAGAATATTCAGCTTATGGGCCTCCCGGTGGCGCAGCGGTTGAGCGCTGGGTTGCGAAGCTGCCCGCAGCCTCTGCGGCGCCGGTTCGATCCCCGGCTGCTCCCCGGCCACCTGAGGAGGGTCCCACATGGCGCGCAGACCTCTCCTGCCGCCCGCTGCTCCCCTCAGCAGTGTACTTCTGTCCTTCTGCCTGCTCTGCTCCCTGCTCTGGCTCTGGTGAATTCTCTCACCCTCCCGCGCTTCTGACTGTACCCAGTGCTTGTATAAACAAAACAAACAAACAAATAAACAAATAAATAAAAAAAAAAAAAAAAAAAAAGAAAGCACACAGCCTTCTCGGCTTCCATCTCACAGGTGATAGGAATTTACACTGGGAACAACTCAACCTCACGGGCATCTGACTTGGAGTCAGAAGTCACAGCCATCGGCCCATAGTGGGGTGGAGTGAAGAATGCTGAGCAATAAAACCTTCCTGTGGTGCTCAGCTTGGGGTTCAGAAGGTAGGGGATACTAGTCTTTGTTTATCCCTTTGTTTCCATTCTTGTTTTTATTCATGATTATGAAAGGGCACCACTCACAGCAGGAAATGATGTGTCTGTAGCCCCTTGCGTAAAATTAAAAGGTGAAGATCAGGAATTCAAAGAGCTTACATGACTCCTTCCTATTCATATGTCATTTGAATGTTAATATTTATCATGTAAATATAATTTTCAGTGTGTTTTTTGTCTTGTTCCAATGGCTTTTATTAGTTTTCTTTTTTTTAAAGATTTTTTTATTTATACAAGAACCGGAGTACAGGCCAGATGTGCGGGAGGGTGAGAGGATTCACTAAAGACAGAGTGGGGAACAGAATAGGTAGACGGACTGAAAGCACTGCTGAGGGGAGCAGCAGGCGAGACAGGAGAGGTCTGCTGTGCCATGTGGGTAGCTCCACGGCCTGCGGGCATCAAACCGGCAGCACTGCAGAGGCTGCAGACAGCTTCACAGCGCTGCGCTCAACTGCCTGTGCCACCAGGGAGGCCCCTAGTTTTATTTTCTTATAGTGTAATGCTAATTTTGAGTTGTTGGTGATTTTTCCCTTTGGTTTTCTAGTTAATTGGTTTGTAGTATATTATAAAAGTACTGAGAGAATCATACTGTGGGATTTTAATTGTTTGTATTTATTGTGTTTGTCTTAAAGTCCTAAGGTCCCAATATATTTAGATAGATATAAATATATATGTATGCATTTATATTTAATTGTTTCATTTTCACATGTCAAATAATTTGGAATTAATCCTTGTGAACTGGACTTAGAAACAAGTAAAGGATGGCACTCTTGGTCAAATAATAAGAGAAAAGCCAGATAAATGCCAAACATCAAAATTCACCTTAAATAACTACTGAAGTGAATATTCACACAGATCATTTCCCCTTCTAATCTTCAACATCAAACCCCATTTTTTCCTCTGTTTGAGATCTCTCACTTGTAAATCCTTTTTGAGCAAACAGAGTTCACTCCACCACCCAATTATGGTGCATTTCGTGCTGTTTTAATAATGCTTCTATTTGATTTCTGAATTTACTAAATGCAAAACACCCAAAGCATAACAAAATATCCTAGGGGATTAGCTTTCTTATAATGACTTCTCATATTACACCAGTGTGTATCAGATCAGCAGGCATAAACAGTTTGTATATTACGCTGGCAAATGCAGTTGCCCAATATGGGCCCACTATGCAATTACACAGAAGTCAAAAACCTTGCCACCAGCTGTTGAGAAACGAACCAGTTTAATGTGAGGTCATTGGCAGGAGACTAGAGGTAGACTTACAAATCATTCTCCCCAAGAATGTGGCTCTGGGCTGTATTTATGAAGCTGAAAACAATTATAGACCATGATCAAAGAGGTAATGATGGGTCAGGAATCAGGATCAAACTCTTCCTTTATATTAAGAGAACAATGCTGACAACTTAAGGGAAATAAGGAGACACTTCCCTCATCACTTTCCACATATATGTGAATGGTAAGCATTTTCATTTTATTTCTCTTATCTCTGTGAATGGAGAAGGTACTCTTCCAAACTCATACAAAATATGAAAACAGTAATTAGTAGATACTTTTAAATTTCAGTTAAAGCCCTAATGGCAAGCCCTTAATTATTTTAACATAAGTTAAAAATTCAAATCATGTATAATTTTCTCTACAGTCATAGAGAAGATTGATCTTGTTTTACGTGTTTGAAAATCTCCATAACCTCTGACCTATCAGTGGTCAGATGGATTCTTGTAACAGTAGAGTTTCTATTGTCTTATCACAGGAAATAAACTTCTGGTAAATTTCAACCTACACTCTTGAGACAATGAGTGAATAAAAAGCAAGTATCATATTAACAAGAATGCCTTAAAGAAGACTTTCCTTCAGAAATGTCGGTTTAGGACAGCAAATCATGGTACTTGGTTAAGAAAATCGCGGTGTTCCTGGAAACACTATCACTCAGATATATGAGAAAATACAGTTGGGATCTGACAACATTTTATTCACCATAAAAATGTGTTCATTGTGGGCCTCCCTGGTGGAGCAGCGATTGAGCACTGGGCTGCAAAGCTGCCCACAGCCTCTGCAGCGCCGGTTTGATCCCTGCCGCTGGCGAGGGTCCCACATGGTGTGCAGACCTCTCCTCCTGCCCGCTGCTTCCCTCAGCAGTGTATTTCGTCTGTCTGCCTGTTCTGCTCCCCGCTCTGGCTCTGGTGAATTCTCTCACCCTCCCGCGCTTCTGACTGTACCCAGTGCTTGTATAAATAAATAAATAAACCTTTAAAAAAAATGTGTTCATTGTGAACTGATTGGAAGAAATCTACAGTTAGAGGATCTCACAGGTTTTAGAGGTACAGATCTTTTCCCACCAAGTGAGGTGGCTCTGACAAAAGCCTTTGGTTTGCAGGGTTCAGGGGCTGGAAACAGGCAGCTCACTGGAGGCGGGTGTATCTGATAACCGTTTTGGTGGCCTCGCTCATGGCGTGCTTGCTGATCTCCCTGGGAGCATCAGGCACATGGCCTTCTGGATCTCTCTAGAGGTGATGGTGGAGCCTTGGGGTGGTGGTCCAAGAGGAAGGCATAGTTTGAATGTGCTCACTGATATCATTAGGAAAATAATTTCCTGTGCACATGACATGGAATTAAATACCAATATTAAGATGACTTTACTTCAGAACCTTGCAAACATCAGGTGGGATAAACTAACTCAGGTCACCTCTTTCACATCTTCCCCTCTCTGTTTTGGAAGAGGCTATCATAAAGATTTTTTTGGCAAAGGCAGATTTAGAAGGATGTCAGCCATGATTGACTTTTCCAGTACCCCAACCAAGGAGAATAGTGGTTGGGGACAGAGCAGAGTCTATTTCTATGCCACGATATTCAAATGAGGTCTGACATACTCACAAATCTGATTGGATGAGATGTGCAGGAAGCCCCGTCAATAAACCGTGATCATAAATGTGATTGGATGGTTCGACCTGGTAAGGACCAATTAGAAGACAAAGAATAATTAGACTACCTGCAAACTTCCTGTAGCCTCCACTGCGAACACTTTGAAAGTGCCAATAACAACACTTGAATTGTAGAAATTTCAGCTTCTGGTTATTGAATGTCTGACCTTGCCAACCCAGAACCTTGATGCCAGAGGAATCATGCTGGTTGGGTTCAGGTCATTTGTGCACTGACCTGAAATCTGTTTGTGCTGTGCTAAGCCATTCTGGCTAGAGCAGGAACTCTCTGACTTAGGATGGAGCGCCTGAAAAATTAGGAATCTGGCTAACAAACCACTGCCTCCAATTCTGGTCAAAGACAGTAAGTTGGAAAAAAGGAAAAATGGAAAAACCAAATTCAAATTCTGAACATGAACAGCAGCAGGTATATTTATTAAAATGTAAAATATCTTTGAGCAGTAATCAAAATTAAAATTCTTTTGACTATACTTATGTTCTAAAATAACCTACATTGTATAATTGTTGAATAAATATGAGCACTGTCGACTGGAAAAAATTACTAAATGGCACATATAAGAAACCTCCTTAGTGAGACATAATGAATGATCTAGACAATAGCAATTTCTAGCAAGTTAAAGGATGTGCTTCAAATTTCTATGATAATGCATTTGAAAATATTGTAAAATGTGTGATTTGTTGAAAGCATAAGTTATAGAATTTAAACCCAACCCTTCTCCCCCAAAAGGATTTAAAGACTAAAAAAAGGGAAAAATTGAGTTCATCTCTGGGTTACTGTAGTAAATGGCCAGGCTTCCCAAAAAACTTAATAAGGAGTAGGTATTTTTTTCAGTTCATGAAATGTATCACAGTATAAAGGAATAAAATACATATTTATTTTAAAAAGACATTGCAAACAAACAACATGCTAAAGATTTCTTAGCAATCATATTTGTAAAATTCTGTGTACAAATGAGCTATCATATCTGGTATCATGGTAAATGATGAACAAAATAAGGCAAAAGCAGAATCCATTCAAGAATACAAAGATGTTTCAGCTTGAGTAAAATACAAGCAGCTTTCATATTATGATGTTAAAGGAATATAGACAATCATCAATCATCTCAGTAGTGCTTTAAATCCTTTGCTAATAATATGATGGTGTTTGTTTCATGGTGTGATACTTTTCTCACCATCATTAGAGTCTAGATTCACAAACTTGAATCCTTTCATCAAGAATATTATTATCACTATCTGGTATACTAGAAAATCGTATAAAAGGACTTGAACAAGGGTTTTAGTGCAAAGTAAATCTAGAAAAATATAACCTGTAGTCATCTACAAGTGAATCTCCACATGATTGACTTACATATTTGAAATAAAGTTGTGGGAAAGCAAAGACTCTTTTCAGAACTGCATGTGTTCAGAAAAAGTGTTATGGGCATGCCCAGGAATAAAAGCATTTACTTCATTTATATCATGCTAATTGTTGCTGCTTTAAAATGGCAATATTTGTCATAATGCCATATAAATGTTTTACCAAAATTACTCTAACACACTGTGCTTGTACATATTATATTAAAAGACATTGCAATATATCAAATCCATTAGGACAGTTGTGTGTTTTGACCCTTTCATACTTGTAAATTCAGCAAGTAAGTAGAAGTTTTAGTAAAAGATCTTTTAAAATGCGTTATACCATGGTGGGGGGAGGGAATGGCATGTATTACTACAAATAACATAAGCATGAATCCAGGAGAAACAATATTAATAGAATAAAAATACCACAAACTTAAAAAAATCATTTTAAAATGTACAAAAGCAAACAAAAAGCACAGAAATACATAAAAATCAAAAATTTTAAGAAAGAACCCCCTTATCAAGCTTCCTCACCCTGAGATTAGTATTCTACTTCATTCAAAATTCTTTATTTTTATTTTCTCACAGTTTATAATAATTTTGAAAAACAGAAACTATAATAACCTGCAACTATGCATCCCTCTGATTAAGGGAGTGTGCAATAAAAGTAGTTCATTCCCTATTAACTACTGGCTTAGAAAAGGAAGCACCTGCCTCTTACATCTCATTATGTGAACCACAGAGATTGATCAAAAGAAATAAGACCACTCCCTCACCATCACTTTCCTCAAGATAAATGAATAATGAGTTATTTATTTTATTTTTCATCTTCAAGTATATATGTCTGACAAAATAAAAACCTATCACATTAATTTGGCAGGATGAAAACCATATTCCATGAGAGGGGCCAATAATTAATGTTGATTGTGATTCCTGACCCATTAATTACTCCCCCTCTTTTCTCATAGCTTATTACTGTTCTTCAGCCCCATAAATAAGCCCAAAGTCCCATCCTTGGGACAATGATTTGAGATCCTTGTCTTCTGCCAGGTGACCTCACATTGAACTGGTTCTGTTCTCAAAAGCTGGTCGCATGGATTTGATTTCTGCGCCATCCTATAGTGAGTTGAACTTGAGTAGCAGTGTTTGCCCATGTGATATATAAACGATGTGTGCATGCTGGTCTGATACACAGTGGTATGGTGAGAAGTCATTTTATAAAACTAGTCCCGTAGGATATTTTGTTGTGCTTTGCATTTCTTAAATTCAAAAATCATAGAGAAGCATTATTAAAACAACATGAAAAATGCAACATCATTGTGTGGTAGAGTGAATTCTGGGAGCTCAAGGAAGATTGACAAGTTAAAATTTAAGAAATAGGAAAAAGTGGGGTTTAATATTGAACACTGCAAGGTGTTTAAGGCAAATTTTGATGTTTATATTTTCTTCAGTTTTCCTACTGTGATTGGACTGATATATTTATAGATTTCTACATCCAGTTCACGAGGGTTATTCCAAATTATTGTAAATGTCTAAATGAGAATGTATATGTCTGCATATATATATATATGTATATATATATATATGCAGACATATATACATAGATGGAATTTTGGACTTTAAAACAAACATAGTAAATATTAGAGACTTGGACTGTAATCATCATAAATATTAACATTCAAATGACATAAGAAAAAAGCAGTCATCTTAGCTCTCTCAATTCCTGGCCTTCCACTTCTTAATTTTGTGCAAGGGGCTACAGACACATCCCACTCCCTGCAGCGGACAGTATGCCTCCATAACATGAATAAAAGAGAGAAAGATAACAAAAGAAAAAGCTGTCCAAGAACAGCATCCCCTTCTTCCTAGCTGAAGACTTAACACCACGGAGAGGTTTTATTGGTTCAGCACTTCTCACTCCACCCCACCTTGGGCCAATGGCTGTTACTCCTGCCTCCAAGTCAGATGCTTGTGAGGTTTGAATTTTTCCCCCTGGAAACTCCCATCATCTATGAGATGGAAGCCACGAAGCTGTGTATTCGAAGTTGAAAAATTATGGGCCGCAATCGAATAGAATCAGTAAACCGGAATGAATTGAGAGAGGAATTTCAGACCAGGGAAATAAAAAATTGAAGAATGTCTGGAAATTTGTGTCTAGCTATATGGGCATGGTGTTTGGATCTCATTAACATATTTAACTGTGTTTCTAATATGAGGCAAGTAACACACACACACATATAACAGTGTAAACTGGACAATTTTACACCTTTATATGCTGCCATAGCAAGCTAAAGAAACCCTGGATAATTCCATTGGACACTATTTGGAGAATGAGCATGAACCCTAAGTCCTTAAGGGTATACGTTCACTTTCCACTTCCCACTAGAGACCAACCTCGAAAAAATCTAAGCCAGTGCCCCTTGCGGGCATCTCTCATACATCTCTCTACGGCCATGGGAAGTCTGGCTCCCCTGAAATGAAGGTTACTGCCACTGTACCAGCCTGGATCATATAGTTATTGGGGGAAAGCAAGGGTGGGCGGCACGGGCAGGGCGCCGCCAGCTGGAGGGCCAGCGGGCCGTGTTGGGAGAGCTACAGGTCTTTTTGTGCCAAGGGAGGTGGCTCTGAAAAGAGCCTTTGGTTTGGGGGCTCTGAAAAGAGCCTGTGGTTTGGGTGGCCCTGACGAGAGGCTCATTCCGAGTGGCTGTATCTGATGACGGCCTTGGTGCCCTCACTCACGGCGTGCTTGCCGAGGTCGCCGGGCAGCAGCAGGCGCACGGCCGTCTGGATCTCTCTGGACGTGAGGGTGGCGCGCTGGGTGGAGCGGGCCAGGTGGCCGGCCTCCTGGGCGATGCGCTCAAACATGTCCTTCACGAAGGAATCCAGGACGCTCACGGCCTCCTGCGAAAGGCTCAGGCCCATGTGGACGCACTTGAGAACCTGAGGGAAGTAGGGGGCGAAGCTCTCACTTTGGTTCTTGGCCCGCCGCTGGCGCGCTGGCTGCTTCTGCTTGGGGGGCTGCTTGTGCTTCTGCTTCTGCTTCCGCTTCAGGCTCTGCGGCTTGGCTTTTGCCGGCTCCCCTGAGCCCAGGGTCTCCTCAGTCGAAGCCTCGACGGCAGGATCGGCCATTTTGGAGTCAACTTCCTGGTAGCTGACAGGAAGGACAATGGTGCCTGCTGAGGGGCGGTGGCCCATTTATAGGGTCTGCCTTTGCTGACGTCTTGGCAATGGCCACCTCTCATTGGATCAAATGTACTGCTGAGCGGGGGCAAGCACGAGGCAAGGAGACATCGAGTCGGATGGGATTGGCTGGCTGATAGCACGGCTGAGTGGCATTTGGTGACCTCTCACCTTTCTGTAACGTCCCTCAGAAAATCGTTGAAAGCTGCCTTGTAGAACTAACGGTCGTCTGAAAACGTGAACTGAGTTGTGATTAAAGCACCAGAGCTTTGCAAGTCCTCACTAAATGCGTTTTAAGTATTGAAATTAGTTTTGGCTTTGAGCGATTCCGGCGGCCACAGTCCACACAGCCATGAGGAAACAGACACCACTACTGGGTTCTTTCTCTACATCTTAAGCTCTACTTTTCCTAGAGAAAGCGCGACTAGAGCAGGAACTCCGACGTGGTCAGTAGTGTGTTCTGGAAATCAGAGCACAGGTGGAATAAACGATCTCGGGGCATTCTTCCACATTCCCATCTACTTGTGGAAGTAGCTTTCCTAGTACCTTTCTTGGCAAAGGCAGATTGGGAAGAATGTCAGACGTGACCGACATAGACTTCAAGCGCCCCAACTGAAGAAAATCATTCGTGGGAGCAGAGCTCAGTGTATTTCTCTGCTGCTATATTCAAATGAGGTGAGTGTGCTCAGTAATCTGATTGGATGAAATGTTGCGGGTCCCTTGTCAATAACCATGATTTTAAATGTGATTGGATGGTTCTACCTGGCAAGGACCAATTAGAAGGCATGGAATAATTAGACTGCCTGGAAGACTCCTGTAGCCACCGCAGAGAGCGGCTTTAAGCCGCAATAGAGAGTATCTTAGTTTAGAAAATTTAGTTTTAGTGGGTACATTGAGTGTCTGACCTCCGCAACCGATCCTTCATGCCGGACGGCTGTGGTCGTTTATGCAGTGACCCAAAATGTACTGTTTGCGCAGCGCTAGCCACTCTGGTTAGAACAGGAACTCGCGGAATTGTGGCAGAGTCCCTGGAAAATGGGAACCTGGCTAACCATTGCCTCAGATTCTGCTCCCAGACCTCAGTGATTGGGAAAATGGCAACAGCAATCTCCAAACACTGAACACAAACAGGAATCTTTATAAAAACTAAAATATCGTAAAACATTTGTAAATTTAAAAATCTCTCTTGATGATACCTATGTCCTAGAAAAATACTATGACTTGTATAATTGTTGAATAAACATGAATATTGCACACTGAAAAATGTACTAAATCGCATATATAAATAAACTCCTTGGGGAGAAAAAGTGAAAAATTCAGATGGCATTATTTTAATTTTAAAGTTATCTTTCAAATTTGTATGATAATGCATTTGAAAATATGGACAAAATGTGTGATTTGTGGAAACTACAAATTTTAAATCCAGCCCTCCACCCACAAAAGCAGTTAAGGACTAAGAAAATGATGTCATCGATGAGCTACCCAGTAAACCCTCGGCCTTCCAAAAATTTTTAATGTCAGATTAATAAGGAAAAAATATTGTTTTTTATTTTTATGAAACAATATCATATATATTATGAAGGGGTATGTTCATATTTGTTTCAGGAAGATGTAATGCAAAGATAGCATGAAAAAGGTTTCTGAGAGATCCTATTTATAAATCAGGAGGTTAAATTCTTGAAAAAATAGCAATTGTATCTAGTGTCAAGTTAAATGTTGAACAAAAGTTGATGAAGCAGAATCCATTCAAGAAATCAAACATATTTCAAGTGCATAAAAGACAAACATGATACACTTTATGATGTTAAACGGAAAACACAATCATCAGTTCTTCTCAGTACCAGCTAATATGGCTAATATGATTTTTGCTCGATGGGGTAATACTAGTCTCAATACCATTGGATTCAAGAATCACAAAACTAGAACACTTTCATCAGGACTATTATTACCGTTATGGGGTATAATGGGAAATCTCATAAAAGGACTTAAAGAAGGGATTTAGTGCAAAGAAGACCCAGAAATAAAACAAAAAACACCAAGTCAATTGCAATTAAATCTCCACATGATTGACTTCAACAATAAAATAAAATTTTTCAAAAGCGAAGGTTCTTTTCAGAGCTGTGTAATTTCTGAAAAAGAGCTATAAACATGCCCGGAAGTAAAAATCATTTCACTTCATTGATATCATGCCATGTTGCTTTAAAATGCCAGTATTTGTCATTGTGCCATACAAATGTTTTACCCAAGTTACTCTAGCACACTGGTTATGTTCATATTGTAGAAAAAGGTATTGTAATATATCGAATCCATTGGGAAAGTTGTGTATTTTGACAGTTTCCCAGTGTAAATTCAGAAAGTAGACGGAAGCTTTAGTAAAAGATCTTTTAAAATGCACTCTAATGTGTCTGGGAGTGCAGGTATGATACAGACAGATAAGGAATAACAGCTTGTGTCAAAGAAAGGAAGGAACACAGATTTTTAACCTGATGGGTGAATGAGGGACAAAAGAACAATTGAGCAGTCATGTTGGAATGTTGTTTTATGAAAAAGACTAAATTAGAGCAATGCCATTCATTACTATAAATAGCATAAGCATGAATCCAGGGGAAACTATTAATAAAAAAAAAATTCCACAAACCTTCAAACAAAAAGCACAGAAATTGATGAAATCAGAAATTTGAAGGAACTGCCTGGACTTTGACACTAATGTTGTACTTCATGAGATTTATTTGTTTGTATATTTTACAGTCTATAATCATTCGTTTTAAAAACAGAAAATGAAATGACCTACAACTATACATGACCTGCAACTATACATTTTTCTAATTAAGGGAGTGTCCAATGAAAGCAGTTCATTCCCTACTCTCAATAGCTCAGGACATATAGCACCTGCCTGTTACATTTTTTAATTTATTTATTCATGCATACAAGAACTGGGGTACAGGCCAGATGTGTGGGAAGGTGAGTGGATTCACCAGAAAGAGCGGGGAACAAAACAGGCAGACTGTCTGAAATTCACTGAGGGGAGCAGTAGGCGAGACAGAAGAGGTCTGCCACATCATGTGGGTATCTGCCAGGCCGGCCTGGATCCAACCCGCTCTGCAGAGGCTGCGGACAGCTACACAGCACTGCGCTCCACCACCTGGGCCAGCAGGGAGGCCACCCCTGTTATATTTTCTTAAGTGAACCAGAGTGAAATTTCAAGAGAAATAAGATGACTGTCCCCAACATCACTTTCCTTGAGATGTGTGACTACTGAGTTATTTTATATTTTCACTTTCAGGCACATATGCCCAACAAACCCAAAACACCATCACATGAATTTGGCGGGATGAAAACTAACCCAGGGGCAGGGCCAGTAATGTGAGGTTGTGAGATTTCAATTCCTGACCCATCATTGCCCTCCTCTTTGTCCATGACCTGTGATTGTTCTCAGCCCAATTAATGCAGCACGATGCTACATACCCTGGGGAATTATGTGAGAGCCTTCCCTCCAAGTGTCCTGCCAGGTGACCCCACATTAAACTGGTTCTTTCTCAAAAGCTGGTGGTGTTTTTTGACTTTTGTGCCATTGCAAGTGGGCCCGCCACAGGCAAAAGCATTTGTCCATGTCATGTACAAATGGTTTGTACATGCTTTTCTGCTACAAGCTCCTATAATTTTAAGGATATTTTGTTGTGCTTTGGCAGGTTTGCACTTAGTAAATTCCAAAATCAAAGGCAAGCATTATTAAAACATGAAAATTGTACCAACATTGGGTTGTGGAGTGTGGGATCTCAGGGAGAATTAGCAAGTGGAAGGTCTCAAAAACTGGAAGACTTGGGGTTTGATGTCCAAGAAAGGAAGTCAAAAGGAGTCCACGTGATTATTCACTTCAGTAGTGGTTTAAGGTGAAGTTGGATGTTTGTACTTCATCTAGTTTTTCCATTAATGGCTAAGAATGACATTCTTTACAGGTTCTGCACCCAATTCACCAGGGTTAAAACCAAATTACTTAGAAGTTCAAGTGTGTCAAATATACCTCTCTGTTTGGAATTGTGTACTTTAAAAGAAACAGTAAATATAAACAATTGAAATCCCATAGTAGGGTCTCTCGCCACAAGTTTAACATGCTAGAAATCATAAATAACTAGGGAAAAATGTGGAAAACACAAATACTAAGAATTTATCATTACACTGTAGGAAATTGAAATTAATAAAAGCCGTTGAGAGGGAAGATGAAAACAAATTGGAATTTCTTTTTACCTCCTCATAAATAATAATATTCCAATGGCAAAAGAAAGGAAGGGGTCATCTTAGCTCTCTCAGTTCCTGGCCTTGCATCACTTAATTTTATGCAAGGAGCTACAGACCCATGCCACTCCCTTCACTTTCTTTGCTTTTGGGGATCATTCCATAAAGATGGTACAGAAATCTATGTCATATAGCATCTTACCTGTATTATCTTGTATACATTTCATGGTTTCAGGTCTTTCGTTCAATTATTTTATGCATTTTGAGTAGGTTTTTGTGCATGGGGCGAGGTAGATGTCTAGTTTCATCCTTTTGTATGTGGTGGTCCAGTTTTCCTGACACCATTTATTGAAGAAACTGTCCCCGTTCCTTTGCATATTCTTTGCTCCTTTGTCAATGATTAGTTGTCCATATACATGTTTATACTGCACTTGATAGCATGATGATAACTCCTGGCAACTGGTGCGGCAAGTTCTTTCCCCAAATCCTTTTACATGTAATCTCCAGTTTTCCAGAATGGGAGTGATGATCTCGATGAAAAGGCATATATGAAAAGGGAAGTGCAGAAGGTAAATTCTCCCCCTCATACTTCTTGTATGTGATGAAGCTTTTCTGGTATATGATCTACTTACATATCTCTTTGGAGCAAGGGAAACTTTAATGAAGGTGGGACAGTCTGTGAGTGGATCTCTCAGTGGAAAATCTTACCATTATTCCAATGGGTTCAAGAGAGATTTTGATGTTTGCAAAAGCTAGCATTTTTTTCCTATTAATCCACTAAGAATGACATCCTTTCCAGGGTTCTACATTCCGTTCACCAGGGGTAGTTCCAAATTATTTTAAAAGAGCAAATGACACTTATAAATTATATAAAGGGTTACAGCTCTTACAGAATTTGTCTAGCAGGTTTTCCGGTCCTCACTGGAAGACCCCTACAAAACAACAACAACAAATATTGTGCATTAAAACAATCTAAAAATAAAATGAAATGAAACCCTACAGTAAGGGTTTTTTTCACACATATAATGTGCTAGAAATCATTGAAACAGAAAAACAAAAAAACCACCAGCTACTCAACATTTGTCAAAAAAACTATAAGAAAATAAAAGCCATTGGGCCAAGACAAACATATTGGAATTTATTTTATTTATTTATTTTTTTAAAGAGTGTCTCCTCTCAATTTTTTTTTAAAGTTTTATTTATTTATTTATACAAGCACTGGGTACAGTCAGAAGCACGGGAGGGTGAGAGAATTCACCAGAGCCAGAGCGGGGAACTGAGCAGGCAGAAGGACCGAAGTACACTGCTGAGGGGAGCAGCGGGCCGCAGGAGAGGTCTGCACGCCAAGTGGGACCCACCTGCGGTGGCCGGGGAGCAGCCGGGGAACGAACCGGCACCGCGGAGGCTTCAGGCAGCTTCGCAACCCAGCGCTCAACCGCTGCGCCACCGGGGAGGCCCTGGAATTTATTTTTTTTTAAAGATTTCCTTTATTTATTTTTTAAAGATTTACCTGTTTATACAAGAAGTGGGCTACAGGCGAGAAGCGCGGAAGGGTGAGAGAATTCACCAGAAGGCAGAGCTGGGGGACAGGCAGACTGGCTGAAATACACTGCTGAAGGGAGCAGGATAGTCAGGAGACGTCTGCCCCACCAGGTTTCCCTGGAAGGCCTGGAATCCAATACGCGCTACAGAGGCGCCAGACAGCTTCACAGCACAGCGCTCAGCCCGCTGTGCCACCGCAGAGGCCTACATTGGAATTTATTTCAACACAATCTAAAATGTTAACATTCAAACGAAGGAAGTGATGGAAAGAGTCATTTTAGCTCTCTCACACCAATTACTTTCATGCAAGGGACAAAAGACACATCCCAATGCCTGCTGTGGATGGCAACCTTCAGCAATCACGAATTTAAAGAAGAGACTACACACACACACACACACACACACACACACACACACACACACGCACCCTACCTAGAGCCTTTGGCTTGTGGCTCTCAGGTGGCCCGGGACAGGCCGTTCACTGGCAGCGGGTGTATCTGATGGCGACCTTGGTGGCCTGGCTCGCGGCGCGCTTGCCGGTCTCCCTGGGAGCAGCAAGCGCACTGTCCTCCGGATCTCTCTCCATGAGGTGGTGGAGCCTTGGGGCGGTCCAGGAGGAAGGCACCGTCTGCCGTGTGCTCACGGATATCATTAGGAAAATAATTTGCCGTGAACATGACTGGAATAAAATACCGATATTAAGATGAACCTGTTTCAGGACCTTGGAAGCACAGTTGGAATGAACTGTGTTGGGACGTCTCTTTCCTATCTTCCCTCTCTGTTTTGGAAGTGGCTTTCTTTCCTTTTGTTTTTTAAGATTTATTTACCTATGCACACAAGATCTGGGGTACAGGCCAGAGGCGCGGGAGGCGAGAGGATCCACTGGAGACAGAGCGGGAAACAGAACGGGCAGCCTGACTGAAATACTCTGCTGAGGGGAGCAGCAGGTGCGCCAGGAGAGGTCTGCTGTGCCGTGTGGGCTGCTCCCCGGCTGGCCTGGGATGGAAGTCGCGCTGCAGAGGCCGCGGACAGCCCCACAGCGCTGAGCTCAACCCCCTGCACCTCCAGGGAGGCCCCAGGAAGTGGCTTTCTTAAAGCCTTTCTTGTGAAGACAATTTAGAAAGCTGCTCAGCCAGGACCCACGGCGCTCTGGGTACCCCAGCCAAAGAGAGGCGTGCCGGCAAGGGAGCAGAGGCTATTTATATGTCCTGTATTCAAATGAGGCTGACATACTTGCAAGTCTGATTGGCTGAAATGTGCAGGAAGCCCTGTCAATAAGCCATGATGTTCAATGTGATTGGGTGGGCCTGCAAGGGCCAATGAGAAGGCATGGAATAATTACACCACCTAGGAGCTTCCCGCAGCCCCCACAGGGAGCACTGAGAAGCCGCCAAGGAGAGCACCCTGTGGTAGAAATTTCAGCTTCAGTTCGGTGAGTGTCTGACCTCAGCCACCCAGATCCATGGTGCCAGGTGTTACACGCTGGTCTCGCTCGGGCCATTTGTCCACGGACCCCAAATCACCTGTTCCTGCCGCCCTAAGTCACTCTCACTAGAGCAGGAAATGTCGAACTCAGGGCGGAGCGCCTGAAAAATTAGGAACTCGGCTAAGTGACCACCCCTGCCAAATTCTGGTCCAAAACCTTTAACGCCAACTTGGAAGAACAGCAAAACCCACCTGCAGATACTGAAAAGAGAAACAGGCCTATTTATAAGGTGGTAAAAGAGCCTTGAACATTAACCAAAATTAAAATTCTCTCCTCATTACACTTAAGTCAACTACGTAATTGTTGAATAACTGTGAGCACCGTTGACTGAAAGAAAAAACAGAGTTGTAGGTACACGTGACCTCAACAGTGAGGCAAAATGAATAATATAGTTAAGATTATTCTATTTAAAGGTTAGTTTTCAACTATCTATGACACCATTGAAAAACTGACCGAATGTGTCATTTGAGGAAACTCTAAGTTACAGAATTGAAACCCAAACCTCCTCCCCTCAAAAGGTTTTAAAGGCTACGACAATGAAAAGAGATTGAGGTCATCAATGAGCTATCGAATAAATGGCCAGGATCCCGAAAATATTCAATGTCAGGTGAATAAGGAATAGTTTTCTTTCCTGTTAATGAAAGTGACATAGCATGAAGGGAAAAAATATGTGTGTGTGTGTGTGTGTAGCAAAGTAAAGTGGTTTTATACCTTTGTGTGCTGCATATCAAGCTAAAGAGCGCCTGGAAAATTACACTGGACACTTTGGAGAATGTGCGTGAACTCTAAATCCCTAGGGGTCTATCTTCACTTTACACCTCACAGAGACCAAACCTGAAAAAACCTAAGCCAGGGCCCCTCGCGGGCATCTCTCATACACTACGGCCATGGGAAGTCCGTCTCCCCTGACATGAGGGTTACCGCGACTGCACCAGCCTCGATCGCATAGTTACTGGGGGAAGCAAGGGTGGGCGGCACGGGCAGGGCGCCGCCAGCTGGAGGGCCAGCGGGCCGTGTTGGGAGAGCTACAGGTCTTTTTGTGCCAAGGGAGGTGGCTCTGAAAAGAGCCTTTGGTTTGGGGGCTCTGAAAAGAGCCTTTGGTCTTGGTGGCCCGGACGGGCGTCTCACTGGCGGTGGGTGTACCCGATGAGGGCCTTGGTGCCCTCACTCACGGCGTGCTTGCCGAGGTCGCCGGGCAACAGCAGGCGCACGGCTGTCTGGATCTCCCTGGACGTGAGGGTGGCGCGCCGGGTGGAGCGGGCCAGGTGGCCGGCCTCCTGGGCGATGCGCTCGAACATGTCCTTCACGAAGGAATCCAGGACGCTCACGGTCAGCTGCGAAAGGCTCAGGTCCATGTGGACGCACTTGAGAACCCGGGGGAAGTAGGTGGCAAAGCTCTCGCTTTGGTTCTTGGCGCGCCGCCGGCGCTCTGGCTGCTTCTGCTTCAGGCCCTGCGGGCTGGCTTTTGCTGGCTCCTCGGAGCACAGGGTCTTCTCGTTCAAAGCCTCGACGCGAGGGTCGGCCATTTTGGAGTCAACTTCCCGACTGCTGCCAGGAAGCACAATGGTGGCGGCCGTGGGAGGTGGCCTATTTATAGGGGCTGCCTCCCCTGCCGTCTAGGCAATGGCCACCTCTCATTGGGTGAAATGCAACCGGGGTGGGCTGTCTCTAGGCTGACTAGGCGTCTGGTCACATGGGATTGGTTTGTCTTCTTGCAGGGCATCATGGGGGACTGGCATTTGGTGACCTCTAATCTTCCTATGAGCTCTTCAGGAAATCGGTGAAAGCTGCCCCGTACAGCAAATGGTCATCTGAAACCATCTACTGAGCTGTGATTAAAGCACGAGAGCTTTGACAGCCCTCACCAAACACATTTGAACTATAGAAATTAAATAGAAATCGAATGTGTGCGCTGTCACTGGGCTCAGATAATAATGTTTCATTATTGGTAAAACGAAAATATTTGAAAGATGAGGAGTTTGCCACGAGGTCCAAAACAAGATCATGACGGGTCATTCGCTATTCTTTTACCTTAATCGTCCTTTTAAAAGAATAGTTACAGGGGCCTCCCTGGTGGCGTAGAGGGTTAAAGCACCGCAGTATGAGGTAATCCGCAGCCTCGGCAGCGTGAGTTCTAGCCCCAGCCGGCCAGGGAGCAACCCACATGGCGAGGCAGACACTGAAATGCACTGCTGAGGGGAGCAGCAGAGGAGACGGGAAATGTCTGCCTCGCCATGTGGGTTGCTCCCTGGCCGGCTGGGGCTAGAACTTACGCTGCCGAGGCTGCGGATTACCTCATACTGCGGTGCTTTAACCCTCTACGCCACCAGGGAGGCCCCTGTAACTATTCTTTTAAAAGGACGATTAAGGTAAAAGAATAGCGAATGACCCGTCATGATCTTGTTTTGGACCTCGTGGCAAACTCCTCATCTTTCAAATATTTTCGTTTTACCAATAATGAAACATTATTATCTGAGCCCAGTGACAGCGCACACATTCGATTTCTATTTAATTTCTATAGTTCAAATGTGTTTGGTGAGGGCTGTCAAAGCTCTCGTGCTTTAATCACAGCTCAGTAGATGGTTTCAGATGACCATTTGCTGTACGGGGCAGCTTTCACCGATTTCCTGAAGAGCTCATAGGAAGATTAGAGGTCACCAAATGCCAGTCCCCCATGATGCCCTGCAAGAAGACAAACCAATCCCATGTGACCAGACGCCTAGTCTGCCTAGAGACAGCCCACCCCGGTTGCATTTCACCCAATGAGAGGTGGCCATTGCCTAGACGGCAGGGGAGGCAGCCCCTATAAATAGGCCACCTCCCACGGCCGCCACCATTGTGCTTCCTGGCAGCAGTCGGGAAGTTGACTCCAAAATGGCCGACCCTCGCGTCGAGGCTTTGAACGAGAAGACCCTGTGCTCCGAGGAGCCAGCAAAAGCCAGCCCGCAGGGCCTGAAGCAGAAGCAGCCAGAGCGCCGGCGGCGCGCCAAGAACCAAAGCGAGAGCTTTGCCACCTACTTCCCCCGGGTTCTCAAGTGCGTCCACATGGACCTGAGCCTTTCGCAGCTGACCGTGAGCGTCCTGGATTCCTTCGTGAAGGACATGTTCGAGCGCATCGCCCAGGAGGCCGGCCACCTGGCCCGCTCCACCCGGCGCGCCACCCTCACGTCCAGGGAGATCCAGACAGCCGTGCGCCTGCTGTTGCCCGGCGACCTCGGCAAGCACGCCGTGAGTGAGGGCACCAAGGCCCTCATCGGGTACACCCACCGCCAGTGAGACGCCCGTCCGGGCCACCAAGACCAAAGGCTCTTTTCAGAGCCCCCAAACCAAAGGCTCTTTTCAGAGCCACCTCCCTTGGCACAAAAAGACCTGTAGCTCTCCCAACACGGCCTGCTGGCCCTCCAGCTGGCGGCGCCCTGCCCGTGCCGCCCACCCTTGCTTCCCCCAGTAACTATGCGATCGAGGCTGGTGCAGTCGCGGTAACCCTCATGTCAGGGGAGACGGACTTCCCATGGCCGTAGTGTATGAGAGATGCCCGCGAGGGGCCCTGGCTTAGGTTTTTTCAGGTTTGGTCTCTGTGAGGTGTAAAGTGAAGATAGACCCCTAGGGATTTAGAGTTCACGCACATTCTCCAAAGTGTCCAGTGTAATTTTCCAGGCGCTCTTTAGCTTGATATGCAGCACACAAAGGTATAAAACCACTTTACTTTGCTACACACACACACACACACATATTTTTTCCCTTCATGCTATGTCACTTTCATTAACAGGAAAGAAAACTATTCCTTATTCACCTGACATTGAATATTTTCGGGATCCTGGCCATTTATTCGATAGCTCATTGATGACCTCAATCTCTTTTCATTGTCGTAGCCTTTAAAACCTTTTGAGGGGAGGAGGTTTGGGTTTCAATTCTGTAACTTAGAGTTTCCTCAAATGACACATTCGGTCAGTTTTTCAATGGTGTCATAGATAGTTGAAAACTAACCTTTAAATAGAATAATCTTAACTATATTATTCATTTTGCCTCACTGTTGAGGTCACGTGTACCTACAACTCTGTTTTTTCTTTCAGTCAACGGTGCTCACAGTTATTCAACAATTACGTAGTTGACTTAAGTGTAATGAGGAGAGAATTTTAATTTTGGTTAATGTTCAAGGCTCTTTTACCACCTTATAAATAGGCCTGTTTCTCTTTTCAGTATCTGCAGGTGGGTTTTGCTGTTCTTCCAAGTTGGCGTTAAAGGTTTTGGACCAGAATTTGGCAGGGGTGGTCACTTAGCCGAGTTCCTAATTTTTCAGGCGCTCCGCCCTGAGTTCGACATTTCCTGCTCTAGTGAGAGTGACTTAGGGCGGCAGGAACAGGTGATTTGGGGTCCGTGGACAAATGGCCCGAGCGAGACCAGCGTGTAACACCTGGCACCATGGATCTGGGTGGCTGAGGTCAGACACTCACCGAACTGAAGCTGAAATTTCTACCACAGGGTGCTCTCCTTGGCGGCTTCTCAGTGCTCCCTGTGGGGGCTGCGGGAAGCTCCTAGGTGGTGTAATTATTCCATGCCTTCTCATTGGCCCTTGCAGGCCCACCCAATCACATTGAACATCATGGCTTATTGACAGGGCTTCCTGCACATTTCAGCCAATCAGACTTGCAAGTATGTCAGCCTCATTTGAATACAGGACATATAAATAGCCTCTGCTCCCTTGCCGGCACGCCTCTCTTTGGCTGGGGTACCCAGAGCGCCGTGGGTCCTGGCTGAGCAGCTTTCTAAATTGTCTTCACAAGAAAGGCTTTAAGAAAGCCACTTCCTGGGGCCTCCCTGGAGGTGCAGGGGGTTGAGCTCAGCGCTGTGGGGCTGTCCGCGGCCTCTGCAGCGCGACTTCCATCCCAGGCCAGCCGGGGAGCAGCCCACACGGCACAGCAGACCTCTCCTGGCGCACCTGCTGCTCCCCTCAGCAGAGTATTTCAGTCAGGCTGCCCGTTCTGTTTCCCGCTCTGTCTCCAGTGGATCCTCTCGCCTCCCGCGCCTCTGGCCTGTACCCCAGATCTTGTGTGCATAGGTAAATAAATCTTAAAAAACAAAAGGAAAGAAAGCCACTTCCAAAACAGAGAGGGAAGATAGGAAAGAGACGTCCCAACACAGTTCATTCCAACTGTGCTTCCAAGGTCCTGAAACAGGTTCATCTTAATATCGGTATTTTATTCCAGTCATGTTCACGGCAAATTATTTTCCTAATGATATCCGTGAGCACACGGCAGACGGTGCCTTCCTCCTGGACCGCCCCAAGGCTCCACCACCTCATGGAGAGAGATCCGGAGGACAGTGCGCTTGCTGCTCCCAGGGAGACCGGCAAGCGCGCCGCGAGCCAGGCCACCAAGGTCGCCATCAGATACACCCGCTGCCAGTGAACGGCCTGTCCCGGGCCACCTGAGAGCCACAAGCCAAAGGCTCTAGGTAGGGTGCGTGTGTGTGTGTGTGTGTGTGTGTGTGTGTGTGTGTGTGTGTGTAGTCTCTTCTTTAAATTCGTGATTGCTGAAGGTTGCCATCCACAGCAGGCATTGGGATGTGTCTTTTGTCCCTTGCATGAAAGTAATTGGTGTGAGAGAGCTAAAATGACTCTTTCCATCACTTCCTTCGTTTGAATGTTAACATTTTAGATTGTGTTGAAATAAATTCCAATGTAGGCCTCTGCGGTGGCACAGCAACCTGAGTGCAGCGCGCTGTGAAGCTGTCCGCAGCCTCTGTAAAGGGGATTCCTTTTCGGCTGGCCAGGGAGATTCCCACATGGCAGGGCAAACCTCTCCTGTCTTGCCTGCTGCTCCCCTTAACATTGTTTTTGGTATGTCTGCTTATTCTGCCCAGGCTCTGTCTCTGGTGATTTCTCTCACCCTCCTGTGCTTCTGCCCTTTAGCCCAGTTCTTGTACAAATAAATAAGTCTTAAAAAAAATTCCAATATAAGTTTGTCTTGGCCTAATGGCTTTTATTTTCTTATAGTTTTTTTTGACAAATGTTAAGTAGCCGGTAGTTTTCTGTTCGTTTTTCTATTTCAGTGATTCCAGCACATTACAGGTGTGAAGAAAACACTTACTGTAGGGTTTCATTTCTTTTTATTTTTTAGATTTGTTTTAACATACAATATTTTTTTTTGTTTGTTTTTGGCGGTGGGGGAGGGAGGTCTTCCAGTGAGGACAGGAAAACCTGCTAGACAAATTCTGAAAGAGCTGTAACCCTTTATATAATTTATAAGTGTCATTTGCTCTTTTAAAATAATTTGGAACTACCCCTGGTGAACGGAATGTAGAACCCTGGAAAGGATGTCATTCTTAGTGGATTAATAGGAAAAAATGCTAGCTTTTGCAAACGTCAAAATTTCTCTTGACCCCATTGGAATAATGGTAAGATTTTCCACTGAGAGTTCCACTCACAGACTGTCCCACCTTCATTAAAGTTTCCCTTGCTCCAAAGAGATATGTAAGGAGATCATATACCAGAAAAGCTTCATCACATACAAGAAGTATGAGGGGGAGAATTTACCTTCTGCACTTCCCTTTTCATATATGCCTTTTCATCGAGATCATCACTCCCATTCTGGAAAACTGGAGATTACATGTAAAAGGATTTGGGGAAAGAACTTGCCGCACCAGTTGCCAGGAGTTATCATCATGCTATCAAGTGCAGTATAAACACATATATGGACAAATAATCATTGACAAAGGAGCAAAGAATATGCAATGGAACAAGGACAGATTCTTCAATGAATGGTGTTAGGAAATCTGGACCACCACATGCAAAAGGATGAAACTAGACATCTACCTCGCCCCATGCACAAAAACCTACTCAAAATGCATAAAATAATTGAACAAAAGACCTGAAACCATAAAATGTATACAAGAAAATACAGGCAAAATGCTATATGACATACATCTTAGTAACATCTTCATGGAATCATCCCCAAAAGGAAAGAAAGTGAAGGGATTGGCATGGGTCTGTAGCCCCTTGCATAAAATTAAGTGGTTCAAATAATTAAACAGAAGTGAATAGCAAATTTATATCAGGTTTTGACTTCTCCCTTTTATTTATTTATTTTATTTATACAAGAACCCGGGTATAGGCCAGATGCACGGGAGGGTGAGAGGATTCACCAGAGACAGAGCGGGGAACAGAACAGGCAGACTGACGAAGTACATTGCTGAGGGGAGCAGAGGGTGAGACAGGAGAGGTCTGCTCGCCATGTGGGTTTGCCCGAGGCTGGCGGGGATCGAACCGGTACTGCAGAGGCTGCAAACAGCTTCACAGTGCTGTGCTCAATCGCCTGTGCCACCAGGGAGGCCCCCGGACTTCTCCCTTTTAATTAATTATTTTTCTTTTTTTTGTCCTTCCCACCTCAACTTCAAAATCACTTCAGAAACACTAAGGGAACTGCAGAATGAGAAACCAATGTAAATTATATCCATTAATAACTACATGAGAGGTAAATATAAAATTAGACATTCATAAAAAATTTGATGCAAGATTTTGGGAAAGACCTTATTGTATAATACTTATACAATAAGTATACAATAATATGCATTCTTTGAAGATTGGTGTTTATTACAGAGGATATTCAAATAACCAAGATGGCATCTTCCGATTGGTTTAATTATAAAAAAGGTCATTTTTTGGGCAATTAAGTTCATATGTGACATTATACACAATTATGGATTAGTACTTAAAAATGAACTCATTTTCTATACAACTAAACCTTAACTTGTTACCCCCTACCACCCACCCCTTTACAGTTAATTTAACTAGTAGGATAACTGCTGTTTTAAGATTTTCTTTTGAGTTTTATATTAAGAATCTCCTTGTCCCACATAATATATTGTATACAATAAAATATATTTATATAACAAAAAAAAAAAATAAGTGGTGCAACGCCAGGAATTGAGAGAGCTAAGATGACCCCTTCCTTTCTTTTGCCATTGGAATATTATTATTTATGAGGAGGTAAAAAGAAATTCCAATTTGTTTTCATCTTCCCTCTCAACGGCTTTTATTAATTTCGATTTCCTACAGTGTAATGATAAATTCTTAGTATTTGTGTTTTCCACATTTTTCCCTAGTTATATATGATTTCTAGCATGTTAAACTTGTGGCGAGAGACCCTACTGTTGGGATTTCAATTGTTTATATTTACTGTTTCTTTTAAAGTACAAAATTCCAAACAGAGAGGTATATTTGACACACTTGAACTTTTAAGTAATTTGGTTTTAACCCTGGTGAATTGAGTGTAGAACCTGTAAAGAATATCATTCTTAGCCATTAATGGAAAAACTAGATGAAGTACAAACATCCAACTTCACCTTAAACCACTACTGAAGTGAATAATCACGTGGACTCCTTTTGACTTCCTTTCTTGGACATCAAACCCCAAGTCTTCCAGTTTTTGAGACCTCCCACTTGCTAATTCTCCCTGAGCTCCCACAGTTCACTCCACAACCCAATGTTGGTACAATTTTCATGTTTTAATAATGCTTGCCTTTGATTTTGGAATTTACTAAGTGCAAAACTGCCAAAGCACAACAAAATATTCTGGGTGGTTAGGTTTCTTAAAGTGATGTGTCACATTATACCAGCTTGTAGCAGAAAAACATGCACAAACCATTCGTACATGACATGGACAAATGCTTTTGCCTATGGCGGGCCCACTTGCAATGGCACAAAAGTCAAAAAACACCACCAGCTTTTGAGAAAGAACCAGTTTAATGTGGGGTCACCTGGCAGGACACTTGGAGGGAAGGCTCTCACATAATTCCCCAGGGTATGTAGCATCGTGCTGCATTAATTGGGCTGAGAACAATCACAGGTCATGGGCAAAGAGGAGGGCAATGATGGGTCAGGAATTGAAATCTCACAACCTCACATTACTGGCCTTGCCCCTGGGTTAGTTTTCATCCCGCCAAATTCCTGTGATGGGGTTTGGGTTTGTTTGGCATATGTGCCTGAAAGTGAAAATATAAAATAACTCAGTAGTCACACATCTCAAGGAAAGTGATGTTGGGGACAGTCACCTTATTTCTCTTGAAATGTCACTCTGGTTCACTTAATAAGATGCAACAGGCAGGTGCTTTATGGCCTGAGCCACTGGAGAGTAAGGAATGAACTGCTTTCATTTGACACTCCCTTAATCAGAACAATGCATAGTTGCAGTTCATTTGTCTTTCTGGTTTTAAAAACAAATGATTATAGACTGGAAAGGTAAAAGTAAATAAATCTCATGAAGTAGAATATTAATATCAAAGTCCAGGCAGCTTTTTGATTTCCTCTATTTCTGTGTTTTTGTTTGCGCGTCTTACATAGCACAGGGGATCTTTTCAAATGTTGTGGAAATTTGTTGTATTAATAGATTCCCCTGGATTCATGCTTATGCTATTTATAGTAATCAGTATCTATTTGTTCTAATTTAGTCTTTTTCATAAAACAAATTCCAACATGACTGCTCAATTGTTCTTTTGTCCCTCATTCACCCATCAGGTTAAAAATCTGTGCTCCTTCCTTTCTTTGAGAGCAAGCTGTTATTCCTTATCTGTCCGCATCATCCCTGCACTCCTAGGCACATTACAGTGCATTTTAAAAGATCTTTTACTAAAGCTTCCGTCTACTTTCTGAATTTACAGTGGGAAACTGTCAAAACACACAACTTTCCCAATGGATTTGATTTATTACAGTACCTTTTACTAGAATAGGAACATAACCAGTGTGCTAGAGTAACTTGCGTAAAACTTTTGTATGGCACAATGACAAATATTGGCATTTTAAAGCAACATGGCATGATAGCAATGAAGCAAAATGATTTTTACTTCTAGGCATGTTCATAGCTCTTTTTCTGAATGTACACAGCTCTGGAAAGAACCCTCAATTTCTTGAAATTTTATTTCAGATGTTTAAGTCAAGCATGTGGAGATTTACTTGAAATTCACTCAGCGTTTTTGAGAAAACAAAACTTGATGAAAGTGTTCAAGTTTTGTGAATCATGAACCCAATGGTACTGAGACAAGAATTACCCCATCAAACAAAAATCATATTAGCTGAGGAATTTAAGCTGTCTTTATGCACTCTGAAACATCTTTGCTTTCTTGAATGGATTCTGCTTTTTTAACTTTTGTTCATCATTTACCTTGATGCCTGATATCCACAACTTAACCTCCTGAATTATAAATAGGATCTTTCAGAAATCTTTTTCATGCTATCTTTGCAATACATCATCTTTAAATAAATATGAACATACTTCCTCATAATATATATGCTATCGTTTCATAAACATAAAAAACAATACCTATTCTTTATTAATCTAATATTAAAAAATTTTGTAAGTCTGGGGGTTTACTGGGTAGCTCATTGATGACATCATTTTCTTAGTCCTTAACTGCTTTTGTGGGTGGAGGGTTGGATTTAAAATCTGTAGTTTCCACAAATCACACATTTTGTCCATATTTTCAAATGCATTATCATACAAACTTGAAAGATAACTTTAAAATTAAAATAATATCATCTGAATTTTTCACTTTTTCTCCCGAAGGAGGTTCCTTATATATGCAATTTAGTACATTTTTTCAGTGCACATTACCCATGTTTATTCAACAATTACACAGTTCTTAGTAGTTTTCTTAAAAAAAAAGATTTTTATTTATTTATACAAGAGTTGGGGTACAGACCAGAGGCACAGGAGGGTGAGAGAATTCACCAGAGACAGAGCGGGGAGCAGAACAGGCAGGCGGACCGAAAACACTGCTGAGGGGAGCAGCAGGGAGACAGGAGAGGTCTGCCCCACCATGTGGAATGTCGCTGGCCGGCCAGGAATCAAATCCGCACTGCAGAGGCTGCGGACAGCTTGACAGCACTGCGCTCAACACGCTGCGCCACACAGGAGATCTATAGTAGTTTCCTAGGATGTTAATGCCATCAAGAGAGCGTTTAAATTTACGAATGTTTTATGATATTTTAGTTTTTATAAAGATACCTGTTTGTGTTCAGTATTTGGAGATTGCTGTTGCCATTTTCCCAATCACTGAGGTCTGGGAGCAGAATCTGAGGTTAGCCAGGTTCCTATTTTCCAGGGACTCTGCCATAATTCCGCGAGTTCCTGTTCTAACCAGAGTGGCTAGCGCTGCGCAAACAGTACATTTTGGGTCACTGCATAAACGACCACAGCCGTCCGGCATGAAGGATCGGTTGCGGAGGTCAGACACTCAATGTACCGACTAAAGCTAAATTTTCTAAACTAAGATACTCTCTATTGCGGCTTAAAGCCGCTCTCTGCGGTGGCTACAGGAGGCTTCCAGGCAGTCTAATTATTCCATGCCTTCTAATTGGTCCTTGCCAGGTAGAACCATCCAATCACATTTAAAATCATGGTTATTGACAAGGTACCCGCAACATTTCATCCAATCAGATTACTGAGCACACTCACCTCATTTGAATATAGCAGCAGAGAAATACACTGAGCTCTGCTCCCAAGAACGATTTTCTTCAGTTGGGGCGCTTGAAGTCTATGTCGGTCACGTCTGACATTCTTCCCAATCTGCCTTTGCCACGAAAGGTATTAGGAAAGCTACTTCCACAAGTAGATGGGAATGTGGAAGAATGCCCCGAGATCGTTTATTCCACCTGTGCTCTGATTTCCAGAACACACTACTGACCACGTCGGAGTTCCTGCTCTAGTCGCGCTTTCTCTAGGAAAAGTAGAGCTTAAGATGTAGAGAAAGAACCCAGTAGTGGTGTCTGTTTCCTCATGGCTGTGTGGACTGTGGCCGCCGGAATCGCTCAAAGCCAAAACTAATTTCAATACTTAAAACGCATTTAGTGAGGACTTGCAAAGCTCTGGTGCTTTAATCACAACTCAGTTCACGTTTTCAGACGACCGTTAGTTCTACAAGGCAGCTTTCAACGATTTTCTGAGGGACGTTACAGAAAGGTGAGAGGTCACCAAATGCCACTCAGCCGTGCTATCAGCCAGCCAATCCCATCCGACTCGATGTCTCCTTGCCTCGTGCTTGCCCCCGCTCAGCAGTACATTTGATCCAATGAGAGGTGGCCATTGCCAAGACGTCAGCAAAGGCAGACCCTATAAATGGGCCACCGCCCCTCAGCAGGCACCATTGTCCTTCCTGTCAGCTACCAGGAAGTTGACTCCAAAATGGCCGATCCTGCCGTCGAGGCTTCGACTGAGGAGACCCTGGGCTCAGGGGAGCCGGCAAAAGCCAAGCCGCAGAGCCTGAAGCGGAAGCAGAAGCAGAAGCACAAGCAGCCCCCCAAGCAGAAGCAGCCAGCGCGCCAGCGGCGGGCCAAGAACCGAAGGGAGAGCTTCGCCCCCTACTTCCCTCAGGTTCTCAAGTGCGTCCACATGGGCCTGAGCCTTTCGCAGGAGGCAGTGAGCGTCCTGGATTCCTTCGTGAAGGACATGTTTGAGCGCATCGCCCAGGAGGCCGGCCACCTGGCCCGCACCACCCAGCGCGCCACCCTCACGTCCAGAGAGATCCAGACGGCCGTGCGCCTGCTGCTGCCCGGCGACCTCGGCAAGCACGCCGTGAGTGAGGGCACCAAGGCCGTCATCAGATACAGCCACTCGGAATGAGCCTCTCGTCAGGGCCACCAAAACCACAGGCTCTTTTCAGAGCCCCCAAACCAAAGGCTCTTTTCAGAGCCACCTCCCTTGGCACAAAAAGACCTGTAGCTCTCCCAACACGGCCCGCTGGCCCTCCAGCTGGCGGCGCCCTGCCCGTGCCACCCACCCTTGCTTCCCCCAATAACTAATACGATCCAAACTGGTAGAGTCGCGGTAACCATCATGTCAGCGGAGACAGACTTCTCATAACAATAGTGTATGAGAGATGCCCTCATGGGGCACTGACTTAGATTTTTTCTGGGTGGATCCTTAGTGGGAAGTGTAAAATAAACATATACCCATAAGAATTTAGCCTTCACTCACAATCTCCAAATAGTGTCCAGTGGAAGTCTCGGGCTTCTCTTGTTTATAGCATCACATAAAGGTATAAAACAATACAATTTACTGTGTTTATATGTATAATTATAGTTGTTATTTATCTCACATAAGAAATTTATTTAAATATAAAACCATGACCAAATCACACGCAGAAGTAGTTATGTCTACAATTTCCAGAATTGAATCATTTTTTCATTACCCTGTTTTTGAAATTTCTCTTCCATTCATTCCAGTTCATTTTGCTTCATTCTATTTCAGCTCAGAATATTCAGCTTTGAAAGCACACAGCCTTCTCGGCTTCCATCTCACAGGTGATAGGAATTTCCATTGTGAACAACTCAAACGCCACAGTCATGTGGCTAGGATTCCAGGAGTCACAGCCACTGGCCCAAAGTGTCAAATATATCCCTTTATTTGAAAGTTTGCACTTTAAAACAAACAGTAAATATTTGACACACTTGAACTTTTAAGTAATTTGCCCTTAACACTGGTGAATTGGATGTAGAACTTGTAAATAAAGTCATTCTTAGTCATTTATAGAAAATCTAGATGAAGTACAAACAGTGGGCGAGAATGGAGATGTCTGCCTCGCCATGTGGGTTGCACTCTCGCCATGTGGGTTGCTCCCTGGCCGGCTGGGGCTAGAACTCACGCTGCCGAGGCTGCGGATTACCTCATACTGCGGTGCTTTAACCCTCTACGCCACCAGGGAGGCCCCTGTAACTATTCTTTTAAAAGGACGATTATGGTAAAAGAATAGCGAATGACCCGTCATGATCTTGTTTTGGACCTCGTGGCAAACTCCTCA
The DNA here is from genome assembly GCF_014898055.3 of Talpa occidentalis. Lineage (NCBI taxonomy): Eukaryota > Metazoa > Chordata > Mammalia > Eulipotyphla > Talpidae > Talpa > Talpa occidentalis. The sequence goes on from NW_023601543.1 coordinate 31,497,875, forward strand.
TCTTTCAAATATTTTCGTTTTACCAATAATGAAACATTATTATCTGAGCCCAGTGACAGCGCACACATTCGATTTCTATTTAATTTCTATAGTTCAAATGTGTTTGGTGAGGGCTGTCAAAGCTCTCGTGCTTTAATCACAGCTCAGTAGATGGTTTCAGATGACCATTTGCTGTACGGGGCAGCTTTCACCGATTTCCTGAAGAGCTCATAGGAAGATTAGAGGTCACCAAATGCCAGTCCCCCATGATGCCCTGCAAGAAGACAAACCAATCCCATGTGACCAGACGCCTAGTCTGCCTAGAGACAGCCCACCCCGGTTGCATTTCACCCAATGAGAGGTGGCCATTGCCTAGACGGCAGGGGAGGCAGCCCCTATAAATAGGCCACCTCCCACGGCCGCCACCATTGTGCTTCCTGGCAGCAGTCGGGAAGTTGACTCCAAAATGGCCGACCCTCGCGTCGAGGCTTTGAACGAGAAGACCCTGTGCTCCGAGGAGCCAGCAAAAGCCAGCCCGCAGGGCCTGAAGCAGAAGCAGCCAGAGCGCCGGCGGCGCGCCAAGAACCAAAGCGAGAGCTTTGCCACCTACTTCCCCCGGGTTCTCAAGTGCGTCCACATGGACCTGAGCCTTTCGCAGCTGACCGTGAGCGTCCTGGATTCCTTCGTGAAGGACATGTTCGAGCGCATCGCCCAGGAGGCCGGCCACCTGGCCCGCTCCACCCGGCGCGCCACCCTCACGTCCAGGGAGATCCAGACGGCCGTGCGCCTGCTGCTGCCCGGCGACCTCGGCAAGCACGCCGTGAGTGAGGGCACCAAGGCCCTCATCAGGTACACCCACCGCCAGTGAGACGCCCGTCCGGGCCACCAAGACCAAAGGCTCTTTTCAGAGCCCCCAAACCAAAGGCTCTTTTCAGAGCCACCTCCCTTGGCACAAAAAGACCTGTAGCTCTCCTAACACGGCCCGCTGGCCCTCCAGCTGGCGGCGCCCTGCCCGTGCCGCCCACCCTTGCTTCCCCCAGTAACTATGCGATCGAGGCTGGTGCAGTCGCGGTAACCCTCATGTCAGGGGAGACGGACTTCCCATGGCCGTAGTGTATGAGAGATGCCCGCGAGGGGCCCTGGCTTAGGTTTTTTCAGGTTTGGTCTCTGTGAGGTGTAAAGTGAAGATAGACCCCTAGGGATTTAGAGTTCACGCACATTCTCCAAAGTGTCCAGTGTAATTTTCCAGGCGCTCTTTAGCTTGATATGCAGCACACAAAGGTATAAAACCACTTTAATTTGCTACACACACACACACACACACACACACACACACACATATTTTTTCCCTTCATGCTATGTCACTATTTCATTAACAGGAAAGAAAACTATTCCTTATTCACCTGACATTGTATATTTTCGGGATCCTGGCCATTTATTCGATAGCTCATTGATAACCTCAATCTCTTTCATTGTCGTAGCCTTTAAAACCTTTTGAGGGGAGGAGGTTTGGGTTTCAATTCTGTAACTTAGAGTTTCTTCAAATGACACATTCGGTCAGTTTTTCAATGGTGTCATAGATAGTTGAAAACTAACCTTTAAATAGAATAATCTTAACTATATTATTCATTTTGCCTCACTGTTGAGGTCACGTGTACCTACAACTCTGTTTTTTCTTTCAGTCAACGGTGCTCACAGTTATTCAACAATTACGTAGTTGACTTAAGTGTAATGAGGAGAGAATTTTAATTTTGGTTAATGTTCAAGGCTCTTTTACCACCTTATAAATAGGCCTGTTTCTCTTTTCAGTATCTGCAGGTGGGTTTTGCTGTTCTTCCAAGTTGGCGTTAAAGGTTTTGGACCAGAATTTGGCAGGGGTGGTCACTTAGCCGAGTTCCTAATTTTTCAGGCGCTCCGCCCTGAGTTCGACATTTCCTGCTCTAGTGAGAGTGACTTAGGGCGGCAGGAACAGGTGATTTGGGGTCCGTGGACAAATGGCCCGAGCGAGACCAGCGTGTAACACCTGGCACCATGGATCTGGGTGGCTGAGGTCAGACACTCACCGAACTGAAGCTGAAATTTCTACCACAGGGTGCTCTCCTTGGCGGCTTCTCAGTGCTCCTGTGGGGGCTGCGGGAAGCTCCTAGGTGGTGTAATTATTCCATGCCTTCTCATTGGCCCTTGCAGGCCCACCCAATCACATTGAACATCATGGCTTATTGACAGGGCTTCCTGCACATTTCAGCCAATCAGACTTGCAAGTATGTCAGCCTCATTTGAATACAGGACATATAAATAGCCTCTGCTCCCTTGCCGGCACGCCTCTCTTTGGCTGGGGTACCCAGAGCGCCGTGGGTCCTGGCTGAGCAGCTTTCTAAATTGTCTTCACAAGAAAGGCTTTAAGAAAGCCACTTCCTGGGGCCTCCCTGGAGGTGCAGGGGGTTGAGCTCAGCGCTGTGGGGCTGTCCGCGGCCTCTGCAGCGCGACTTCCATCCCAGGCCAGCCGGGGAGCAGCCCACACGGCACAGCAGACCTCTCCTGGCGCACCTGCTGCTCCCCTCAGCAGAGTATTTCAGTCAGGCTGCCCGTTCTGTTTCCCGCTCTGTCTCCAGTGGATCCTCTCGCCTCCCGCGCCTCTGGCCTGTACCCCAGATCTTGTGTGCATAGGTAAATAAATCTTAAAAAACAAAAGGAAAGAAAGCCACTTCCAAAACAGAGAGGGAAGATAGGAAAGAGACGTCCCAACACAGTTCATTCCAACTGTGCTTCCAAGGTCCTGAAACAGGTTCATCTTAATATCGGTATTTTATTCCAGTCATGTTCACGGCAAATTATTTTCCTAATGATATCCGTGAGCACACGGCAGACGGTGCCTTCCTCCTGGACCGCCCCAAGGCTCCACCACCTCATGGAGAGAGATCCGGAGGACAGTGCGCTTGCTGCTCCCAGGGAGACCGGCAAGCGCGCCGCGAGCCAGGCCACCAAGGTCGCCATCAGATACACCCGCTGCCAGTGAACGGCCTGTCCCGGGCCACCTGAGAGCCACAAGCCAAAGGCTCTAGGTAGGGTGCGTGTGTGTGTGTGTGTGTGTGTGTGTGTGTGTGTGTGTGTAGTCTCTTCTTTAAATTCGTGATTGCTGAAGGTTGCCATCCACAGCAGGCATTGGGATGTGTCTTTTGTCCCTTGCATGAAAGTAATTGGTGTGAGAGAGCTAAAATGACTCTTTCCATCACTTCCTTCATTTGAATGTTAACATTTTAGATTGTGTTGAAATAAATTCCAATGTAGGTCTCTGCGGTGGCACAGCGGGCCGAGCACAGTGCTGTGATGCTGTCCGCAGTCTCTGTAGCGCAGATTCGATTCCTGGCCTGCCAGGGAGTTACCACATGGTGGGGCAGACCTCTCCTGACTAGCCTGCTGCTCCTCTCAGCAGTGAATTTCAGTTAGTCTGCCTGTTCTGTATCCCCCTCTGTCTGGTGAATCCTCTCACCCTCCTGCACATCTGGCCTGTACCCTGGTTCTTGTATGCATGAATAAATAAATTTAAAAATGTAACAGGCAGGTGCTATATGTCCTGAGCTATTGAGAGTAGGGAATGAACAGCTTTCATTGGACACTCCCTTAATCAGAAAAATGTATAGTTGCAGGTCATTTAACTTTCTGTTTTTAAAAATGAATGATTATAGACTGTAAAAGGATTCAATCAAATAAATCTCATGAAGTATAATATTAGTGTCAAAGTCCAGGCAGTTTGGTTAGGGCACTTTTCCTTCAGATTTCTGATTTCATCTATTTCTGTGCTTTTTGTTTGTGCCTGTTACGTAGTACAGGGGATTTTTTAAAGGTTTGTGGAATTTTTATTGTATTAATAGTTTCCCCTGGGGCCTCCCTACTGGCTCAAGGGGTTAAGCACCACACTGTGAAGCAATCTGCAGCCTCTGCAGCACAAGTTCGATCCCTGGCCAGCCAGGGGTCAACCCACATGGCCCAGCAGACTACTCTTGACTGGCCGCTGTTCCCCTCAGCAGTTTATTTCAGTCAGTCTGTTTGTTCTGTTCCCCACATCTGTCTCTGGTGAATCCTGTCACATACCCCCCACCTCTGGCCTGTACTCCAACTCTTGTATGCATAAATAAATAAACCTTTGAAAAAAATAGTTTTCCCTGGATTCATGCTTATGCTATTTATAGTAATTAATGTCATTTTGTTCTAATTTAGTCTTTTTCATAAAACAAATTCCAACATGACTGCTCAATTGTTCTTTTGTCCCTCATTCACCCATCAGGTTAAAAATCTGTGCTCCTTCCTTTCTTAGAGAGCAAGCTGTTATTCCTTATCTGTCTGCATCATCCCTGCACTCCTAGGCACATTACAGTGCATTTTAAAAGATCTTTTACTAAAGCTTCCGTCTACTTTCTGAATTTACAGTGGGAAACTGTCAAAACACACAACTTTCCCAATGGATTTGATTTATTACAGTACCTTTTACTAGAATAGGAACATAACCAGTGTGCTAGAGTAACTTGCGTAAAACTTTTGTATGGCACAATGACAAATATTGGCATTTTAAAGCAACATGGCATGATAGCAATGAAGCAAAATGATTTTTACTTCTAGGCATGTTCATAGCTCTTTTTCTGAATGTACACAGCTCTGGAAAGAACCCTCAATTTCTTGAAATTTTATTTCATATGTTTAAGTCAAGCATGTGGAGATTTACTTGAAATTCACTCAGCGTTTTTGTTTTCTCAGTCTTCTTTGCACTAAAACTCTTCTTTAATTCCTTTTATCAGATTTCCCATTATACTCTATAATGGTAATAATAGTCCTGATGAAAGCGTTCAAGTTTTGTGAATCATGAAACCAATGGCACTGAGACGAGTATTACCCCATCAAACAAAAATCATACTACCAAGGAATTTAAGCTGTCTTTATGCACTCTGAAACATCTTTGCTTTCTTGAATGGATTCTGCTTTTTTAACTTTGTTCATCATTTACCTTGATGCCTGATATCCAGAACTTAACCTCCTGAGTTATAAATAGGATCTTTCAGAAATCTTCTTCATGCTATCTTTGCAATAAATCATCCTTAAATAAATATGAACATACCCCTTCATAATATATATGCTATCGTTTCATAAACATAAAAAACAATACCTATTCTTTATTAATCTAATATTAAAAATTTTGTAAGTCTGGGGTTTACTGGGTAGCTCATTGATGACATCATTTTCTTAGTCCTTAACTGCTTTTGTGGGTGGAGGGTTGGATTTAAAATCTGTAGTTTCCACAAAACAAATTTTCTCCATATTTTCAAATGCATTATCGTACAAATTTGAAAGATAACTTTAAAATTAAAATAATATCATCTGAATTTTTCACTTTTTCTCCCGAAGGAGGTTCCTTATATATGCAATTTAGTACATTTTTTCAGTGCACATTACCCATGTTTATTCAACAATTACACAGTTCTTAGTAGTTTTCTTTAAAAAAAAAAGATTTTTATTTATTTATACAAGAGTTGGGGTACAGACCAGAGGCACAGGAGGGTGAGAGAATTCACCAGAGACAGAGCGGGGAGCAGAACAGGCAGGCGGACCGAAAACACTGCTGAGGGGAGCAGCAGGGAGACAGGAGAGGTCTGCCCCACCATGTGGAATGTCGCTGGCCGGCCAGGAATCAAATCCGCACTGCAGAGGCTGCGGACAGCTTGACAGCACTGCGCTCAACACGCTGCGCCACACAGGAGATCTATAGTAGTTTCCTAGGATGTTAATGCCATCAAGAGGGCGTTTAAATTTACGAATGTTTTATGATATTTTAGTTTTTATAAAGATACCTGTTTGTGTTCAGTATTTGGAGATTGCTGTTGCCATTTTCCCAATCACTGAGGTCTGGGAGCAGAATCTGAGGTTAGCCAGGTTCCCATTTTCCAGGGACTCTGCCATAATTCCGCGAGTTCCTGTTCTAACCAGAGTGGCTAGCGCTGCGCAAACAGTACATTTTGGGTCACTGCATAAACGACCACAGCCGTCCGGCATGAAGGATCGGTTGCGGAGGTCAGACACTCAATGTACCGACTAAAGCTAAATTTTCTAAACTAAGATACTCTCTATTGCGGCTTAAAGCCGCTCTCTGCGGTGGCTACAGGAGGCTTCCAGGCAGTCTAATTATTCCATGCCTTCTAATTGGTCCTTGCCAGGTAGAACCATCCAATCACATTTAAAATCATGGTTATTGACAAGGGACCCGCAACATTTCATCCAATCAGATTACTGAGCACACTCACCTCATTTGAATATAGCAGCAGAGAAATACACTGAGCTCTGCTCCCACGAATGATTTTCTTCAGTTGGGGCGCTTGAAGTCTATGTCGGTCACGTCTGACATTCTTCCCAATCTGCCTTTGCCAAGAAAGGTACTAGGAAAGCTACTTCCACAAGTAGATGGGAATGTGGAAGAATGCCCCGAGATCGTTTATTCCACCTGTGCTCTGATTTCCAGAACACACTACTGACCACGTCGGAGTTCCTGCTCTAGTCGCGCTTTCTCTAGGAAAAGTAGAGCTTAAGATGTAGAGAAAGAACCCAGTAGTGGTGTCTGTTTCCTCATGGCTGTGTGGACTGTGGCCGCCGGAATCGCTCAAAGCCAAAACTAATTTCAATACTTAAAACGCATTTAGTGAGGACTTGCAAAGCTCTGGTGCTTTAATCACAACTCAGTTCACGTTTTCAGACGACCGTTAGTTCTACAAGGCAGCTTTCAACGATTTTCTGAGGGACGTTACAGAAAGGTGAGAGGTCACCAAATGCCACTCAGCCGTGCTATCAGCCAGCCAATCCCATCCGACTCGATGTCTCCTTGCCTCGTGCTTGCCCCCGCTCAGCAGTACATTTGATCCAATGAGAGGTGGCCATTGCCAAGACGTCAGCAAAGGCAGACCCTATAAATGGGCCACCGCCCCTCAGCAGGCACCATTGTCCTTCCTGTCAGCTACCAGGAAGTTGACTCCAAAATGGCCGATCCTGCCGTCGAGGCTTCGACTGAGGAGACCCTGGGCTCAGGGGAGCCGGCAAAAGCCAAGCCGCAGAGCCTGAAGCGGAAGCAGAAGCAGAAGCACAAGCAGCCCCCCAAGCAGAAGCAGCCAGCGCGCCAGCGGCGGGCCAAGAACCGAAGGGAGAGCTTCGCCCCCTACTTCCCTCAGGTTCTCAAGTGCGTCCACATGGGCCTGAGCCTTTCGCAGGAGGCAGTGAGCGTCCTGGATTCCTTCGTGAAGGATATGTTCGAGCGCATCGCCCAGGAGGCCGGCCACCTGGCCCGCTCCACCCAGCGCGCCACCCTCACGTCCAGAGAGATCCAGACGGCCGTGCGCCTGCTGCTGCCCGGCGACCTCGGCAAGCACGCCGTGAGTGAGGGCACCAAGGCCGTCATCAGATACAGCCACTCGGAATGAGCCTCTCGTCAGGGCCACCAAAACCACAGGCTCTTTTCAGAGCCCCCAAACCAAAGGCTCTTTTCAGAGCCACCTCCCTTGGCACAAAAAGACCTGTAGCTCTCCCAACACGGCCCGCTGGCCCTCCAGCTGGCGGCGCCCTGCCCGTGCCGCCCACCCTTGCTTTCCCCCAATAACTATATGATCCAGGCTGGTGCAGTGGCAGTAACCTTCATTTCAGGGGAGCCAGACTTCCCATGGCCGTAGAGAGATGTATGAGAGATGCCTGCAAGGGGCACTGGCTTAGATTTTTTCGGGGTGGATACCTAGTGGGATCTGTAAAGTAAACATACACCCTTAAGGATTTGGTGTTAACTCGCGTTCTCCAAATAGTGTCCAATGGGATTATCCAGGGATTTTTTTTTAAAGATTTATTTTTTATGTATACAATAGCTGTCATACTGGCCAGAGGCTCGGGAGGGTGAGGATTCACCTGAGACAGAGCAGGAAGCAGAACAGGCAGACCGAAGACACTGGTGAGGGAAGCAAAGCTGAATTCTTTGCTGAATTCTGCCGCGCTATGTGGGAATCTCCCTGGCCGACCGAGTATCGAATCCACTCTGCAGAGGCCGCGGACAGCTTCATAGTGCTGCGCTCAACCCGCTGCACCACCGGGAGGCCTATCCAGGGATTCTTTAGCTTGTTACGGCAGCATGCATAGATATAAAAATGTCCACAGTACTTTGTTTTATATATATATATTTAGCCCCTCATGTTAAAAATGCATTTAAAGATGTAAATGAGATCCAAACAGCATGCAGAAATAGCTAAATGCAATATTCCAGTATATACACTTTTCCATTTCCCTGTTGTCTGATTTTTCTTTCAATTCATTTCCGTTCATCTGGGTCTTTTCTTTTTTTTTTTATTTTAATAATAAATTTTATTTTTATATTCCCCATACAATTGCAGCCCCCCCATTCTGACCCCAATCTCTCCCCTCCCACCCCCGCCCCCTTAAAAGTGTCTCTGGTTCGTAGTTTTTTGTTGATTTTGATTTTCACTTTCTTATAGTTATTCGTTTTCCTGGTCCCTTATTTAAGTTTTCTAGATTCCTGCTATGAGTGAGACCATCCGGTATTTTTCTTTTTCTTTTGGCTTATTTCGCTGAGCATGATCCCTTCCAGTGCCATCCATGGTCTTTTCTATTGCACTCCAGAAATTTCAACTTTAAATACATAGCCTTGGTTACTTCCATCTTACAGATGATGGGAATTTCCAGTGGGAAAACCTCAAGCCTCATACATTATAGGCATCTGACTTGGAGTCCAGAGGTCTCCAAGGGGTGCACATTGTGTGGTGGAGTAAGGAACTAATAAATCCTTCCTGAGGTGTTAAGCCTGAAGCTCAGGAAGAAGGGAATACTGTTCTTTGCTTTTTTGTTTGTTTCCTTTCTCCCTTTTGTTCATGTTATGGAGGCATACTGTCTACCGCAGGGAGTGGGATATGTCTGTAGCCCCTTGCATATAATAAAGAATCGGAAGGTCAGAAATTGAAAGAGCTAAGATGAGTCCCTTTTCTTATGCCATTTGAATGTTGCTATTCACGATTTTGTATTACCAATATCTTTTTTTTTTATTTTTCTTAGAGTGCAATGATAAGTATTCAGTGGTAATTTTCTCATTGCTTTTCTAGTTAATTGATTTCTAGCATATTGCATGTGTGGAGAGACCATATTGTGGGATTTCATTTTTTAATCTTTACTATGTTTTCTTATAGCCCAAAAATCCTTTGAGAAGAAATAACACTCATTAACACATACTAACCAAATGAAGGAGCACCAACATATATCAGACAACTATTATCATCTCTGAAAAGAGACATCAGAGAAAACACGTATGTAGTAGGAGACTTCAACACACCACTATCAACAATGGATAGATCAATGAGACAAAAATAAGTAAGGACATTAAAGCTCTAAATAAGGATCTCGACCTCATAGGCTTAACAGACATCTATAGAACACTGACCCCCCAAAAATCTGAGTACACATTTTTCTCAAGCACACATGGATCATTCTCCATGATTGGTCACATACGGGGACACAAGACAAACATAACAGATACACCAAGAATGAAATCATACCAACCATCTTCTCTGACCATGAAGGCATCAAACTAGAAATAAATCATAAAAAGAAGGCAAGGAACCCTCCCACCTCATGGAGATTGAAACCCACACTACTGGACTACCACTGGATTAATGAGGAGATCAAAGAAGAAATTAAAAAATACTTTGAGTTGAATGACAAGGAGGACACCAATTTCCTAAATGTACGGGATGCAGCAAAAGCAGTAATAAGAGGAAAATATATAGCAATACAGGCTCACATCAACAAACAAGAAAGAACTCGAAGAAACAACCTAATCACGCATCTCAAAGAACTAGAAAAAGAACAACAAAAAACCCTAAAACCAGTAGAAGAAAGGAAATAATAAAAATCAAAGCAGAAATAAATGAAATAGAAACTAAAAAAAAAATCCAAAAGATCATTGAAACCTAAAATTCATTCTTTGAAAAAATAAATAAAATAGACAAACCCTTAGCCAGGTTCACAAAGGAAAAATGGGAGAAAGCACAAATAAATAAGATCAGAAATGAAAGAGGAGAAATCACAACAGACACAGCAGAAACCAAAAGAATAATCAGAAACTACTATGAACAGTTATATGCAAACCAGTTCAACGAACTAAACGAGATGGACAAATTCCTACAACTCTACAATCACCCAAAGCTAGATAAAGAAGAAATAGAACACCTGAACAGACCAATTACAAGCAGTGAAATTGAAATGGTATTCAAAACCCTCCCCAAAAACAAAAGCCCAGGACATAATGGATTTATAAATTAATTCTATCAAACATTCAGAAACAAATAAGTGCCTATCCTTCATAAACTCTTTCAAAAAATTGAGAAGAAAGGGATAATACCAAACACGTTCTATGAAGCCAACATTACACTAATACCAAAACCGAACAAGAACAACACAAAAAAGAAAAGTACAGGCCAATCTCTCTAATTAACACTGATGCAAAAATCCTCAATAAAATTTTAGCTATCAGAATCCAACAATGTATCCATAAGATAATTCACCACGACCAAGTAGGATTTATTCCAGGGACATAAGGATGGTTCAACATCCAAAAATCAATCAATGCAATCCAACACATCAACAAAAAGAAATATAAAAACCATATGATAATATCCATAGATGCTGAGAAAGCTTTCAACAAAGTACAACACCCATTTATGATAAAGGCCCTTGAAATTCTCAGGATACAAGGAACATACCTCAACATCATAAAGGCCATCTATGACAAGCCCATAGTCAATATTATCTCAATGGTGAAAAGCTGAAAGCATTTCCATTAAGATCTGGAAAAAGACAAGGATGTCCACTCTCACCACTGCTTTTCACTATAATACTAGAAGTCCTAGCCAGAGCAATAAGACAAGAGAAAGACATACAAGGAATCCAAATAGGGAAGGAAGAAGTAAAACTATCACTATTCGCAGATGATATGATAATATACATAGACAACCCCAAAAACTCCACAGAAAAACTAATCAAACTAATCAATCAGTTAAGTAAAGTAGCAGGGTACAATATCAGCACACAAAAATCAGTAGCCTTCCTATACACAAACAATAAATCTGAAGAAGAATAAATCAAGAAAACTGTTGGAGGCGGTCACACTGTGTAGTGAGCAGAAGGGCCTTGACCCAAGTCTTTTAAGGCATGTGAAAACACATGCATCTCGGAGGAAAACCTCTGGGTGACAGGACTTGGTGTTGAGAGCCTGGAAGTGAACTGCGTACATCTCCACAGTTTGAGAAAAACAAAATAATGAGCAAACTTCCCAGGCTCTGGCTAGGAGGCGATAAGATTATGTGTGTGAGAACTAACCACCTGGTACCCTACTGTCTGAAGTAAATAGATAATAGTAAGAAAATAGACTAATCACTCATACATGTTATCATTATGTGGTATGCTTTGATGTTACACCTGCTGCAATTAAAATAGTATATAATGAGCACTAAGACAATAAAGATTTACTGCATGCTGGACATGACAGTCCCCCATATCTGATTTCCTTCACTGTCGCGTCCCAGGTTCAGACTCACTAGAAGTCCACAGAAAACCATCCCTTTTATTATTGAAACAAAAAAATCAAATACTTGGGAATAAACCTAACAAAAGAGGTAAAGGACCTATACAAAGAAAACTATAAAACACTGTTAAAAGAAATAGAAGAAGACACAAAGAAATGGAAATACATCCCCTGCTCAGGGATTGGAAGAATTAATATTATCAAAATGGCCATCCTACCAAAAGCAATTTGCAGATTCAATGCTATTCCAATAAAAATTTCAGTGACATTCTTCAAAGAAATAGAACACATATTGATGAAATTCATATGGAGTCACCAAAAACCCCAAATAGCCAAAGCTCTTCTGAAAAAAAAAAAAAAGAAGGCAATGGAGGCATCACACTCCCAGACTTCAAACTGTATTACAAAGCCATAATAATCAAAACTGCATAGTATTGGAAGAATAGACACCTGATCAATGGAACCAAATAGAAAATCCAGAAATAAATCCACAGATTTACAGGCACTAATCTTTGACAAAGCAGCAAAGAATATGCAGTGGAGCAAAGAAAGTTTATTCAATAAATGGTGTTGGGAAAACTGGGTCACTACATGCAAAAGAATGAACACCATGCACAAAAACCAACTCAAAATGGATTAAAGAACTAGACATAAGACCTGAAACCATAAAATATATAGAAGGAAATATAGGCAAAACACTACATGACATACACCTCAGTAACATCTTTAAAGATTCATCACCCAAAGCAGTGATAGCGAAGGCAAAGATAAACAGTTCCACTATATTTATATTCTTTTTTCATTTATACTTTTAAAATAATATGGGTTAACCTTTGTGAACTGGATGTAGAAACCTATAAAGGATGTCACTCATAGTCAAATAATAAAAGAAAAGCTAGATGAAACACAAATGTCAAAATCTGCTTTAATCACTCCCCTGAAGTGAATATTCAGATGACTCATTTCAAATTCCAGTCTTCAACATCATATCCCATGTCTTCCTCTTTCTGAGATCTCCAACTTGACAATCTTCCGTGAGCTCCCAAAGTTCACTCACCACTCAATTATGGTGCATTTTTAGTGTTCTTTTAATAATGCTTCTATTGATTTTTGAATTTACTAAATGCAAAACTACCAATGCACAACAAAATATCCTACGTGGTTAGGTTTCTCAAAAACGAGTCCTCATAGTATATATGTTCTATGTATCAGAACAGCATGCACAAAGCATTTGCATATTAATGGACAAATACCATTACCCATGGTGGGCCTATTACACAATTACACAAAATTCAAAAACCACGCCACCAGCTTTTGAGAAAGAACAAGTTTAATGTAAGGTCACCTGGCAGGACACTTGGAGGGAAGGCTCTCAAATCATTCCCCAGGGTGTGGGGCATCATGCTGCATTAATTGGGCTGAGAACAACTACAGGTCATGGGCAAAGAAGAGGGCAATGATGGGTCAGGAATTGGGATCAACTTCACATTACTGGCCAGTCTCCTGGGATAGGTTTTCATCCTGCCAAATTCATGTGATGGGATTTTATTTTGTCTTGCATATGTGCTTGAAGGTGAAAAATAAAATTAAATAATTCAGTATTCACATAACTTGAGGAAAATGATGTTGGGGGAGTGATCTTATTTTTCTTCATCTATGTTCATCTTTCATTTTTGAAGATTTAACAGGCACGTGTTTCATTGTCTGAGCCAGTGGAGCATAGGGAATGAACTGCTTTCATTGGACACTCCCATAATCAGAGAAATGCATAGTTGCAGGTCTTTAGTTTCTGTTATTAAAAATGGTTACAGACTGCGAATGAATAAAAGCAAATAAATTTGAATGAAGTTGACCAGTAATTTCAATGTCCAGGAAGCTTGATTAGGGCACTGTTCCTTCATATTTATGATTTTATCTATTTCTGTGCTTTTGTTTGCTCCTGCTATGTAGTACAAGGAATTTTTTAAGGTTTGTGGAATTTTTTTTTTATTAATAGTTTCCCCTGGATTCATGCTTATACTATTTATAGTAATGAATGGCATTGCTCTAATTTAGTCTTTTTCATAAAACAGCATTTTGAACATGATTGCTCATTTGGTCCTTTGTTCCTCATTCATCCATCACATTAAAAATCAAATGTTCCTTCAAGTCTAGAGATCAAGTCCACTATTTCTTATTTGCCTCCTTCATACCTGTCCTCTCAGCCAACTTAAAGTGCATTTTAAAAGATCTTTTATTTTTTTAATTATTTTATTTTATTTTATTTTATTTATTTACTTATACAAGCACTGGGTATACTCAGAAGCACGGGAGGGTGAGAGAATTCACCAGAGCCAGAGCGAGGAGCAGAGCAGGGAGAAGGACCAAAGTACACTGCTGAGGGGAGCAGCGGGCGGCAGGAGAGGTCTGCGCGCCATGTGGGACCCTCCTCCGGTGGCCGGGGAGCAGCCGGGGATAGAACCAGCGCTGCAGAGGCTGCGGGCAGCTTCGCAACCCAGCGCTCAACCGCTGCGCCACCAGGGGAGACTAAAGCTTTTGTTTACTTTCTGAATACAATTGCAAAACTAAAACACAGCTTTCCTAATGGATTCCATATAATACAATGCCTGATGCTTAGTATAATGTATACAAGCCCAGTGTGCTAGATGAACTTTGGTAAGACACTTGTTTAGCATGATGACAAATACTGGCATTTTAAAGCAGCAACAATTAGCATGATATAAATTAAGTCAAATGCTTTATTTTCTACACATGTCCCTCGCTCTTTTTCTGAACATACACAGATCTGAAAAGTGTTTGCTTTTCTAAAGTTTTTTTTTTTTCAGATATGTATGTAAGTCAATCATGTTGAGAGTCACTTGTAGTTGACCTCATGTTATTTTTTTCTAGGTCTTCTTTGCACTAAAATCCTCATTCGAGTCCTTTTATATGATTTTCTAATATAACAGTAATGATAACAGTTCTGATGAAAGGATTCAAGTCGGAGAATCCTGACTCTAACGATGGTAAGGCCATCATTACACAATGAAACAAATATACTAGCAAAGGGATTTAAAGCTAGTACTGAGAAGAACTGATGATTGTGTTTTCCTTTTAACATCATAAGGTGAGTCATTTTTGTATTTTACTCACTCTGCAACATCTTTGTTTTCTTGAATGAATTCTGCTTTTTCTGCTTTTGTTCATCTGTTACCATGATACCAGATATAATTGCTAATTTTTATATAGAATTTAACATCCTGATTTATAAATATGATTGCTCAGAACTCTTTAACATGCTGTCTTTGCATTGCATCTTTTTAAATAAATATGTACTTTTTTTCTTTATACTATGTATGATACCATTTCATAAACATAAAAAAATCCCTATTCCTTATTAACCTGATAATGAACATTTTTGGATGCCGGAGCGTTTACTGGGTAGCTTATTGACGACTTCCAATTAGTCGATTTTTTTCGTTTTTAAATCCTTTTGGGGGGGGAGGGTTCGGTTTAAATTCTTTAATATACTTTTAACAAATCACATATTAATATTTTAAATTGTACTATCATGGATATTTGAAAGACATCCTTTAAATTGAATAATATCTATATTCACTTTTTCATCAAGGTTACTTATATGTGTAATTTAGATTTTCTTTTCAGTCAACAGAGCTCATATTTATTCAACGATTCACACAGTTTACGGTTATTTTCCTAGCACTTAAAGAGAGACTTTTCATTTTGGTTAATGTTCAAGGATATTTTAGTTTTTATAATCATACCTGTTTGTATTCAATATTTGGAGACTGGTTTTCCATTTCTCCTTTTTTTCCAATCCACTGAGTTCTTTGACCAGAATTGAAGGCAGTGTTTTGATAGTTTGGTTTCCAATTGTCCAGGAACTCTGTCCTAAGTCCGCGAGTTACTGCTCTAGCCAGAGTGGCCTGGCACAGCACAAACAGTAGATTTTGGGTCGGTGCACAAATGACCCAAACCCGACCGTGACTCCTCTGGCATGAAGGATCTGGGTTGCCAAGGTCAGACACTCACGGAATTGAAGTTGAAATTTCTACAATTAAGGTGCTCTCTCTCCATAGCAGCTTCCCAGTGTGCTCTGTGGAGGATACAGGAAGCTTCTGGGCAGTGTAATTATTCCGTACCTTCTAATTGGCCTTTGCCAGGTGGAGCCACCCAATCACATTTAACATGGTTTATTGACAGGGCATCCTGCACATTTCATCCAATGATATTTGTTAGTATGTCAGACCTTATTTGAATATAGCGGCATAGAAATAGACTCTGCTTAGTCCACAACCACTGTTCTCTTTGCTTGGGGTACTGGAACTCTACGTCGGTCACGTCTGACATTCTTCTCAACCTCTCCTTACCAAGAAGGACTTTAAGAATGCCATCCAGAACAGAGAGGGGAAGATGTGAAGGAGATGCCCCGATCAGTTTATTCCACCTATGTCTGTCTACAAGGTTCTGAAGAAGGTTCATCTTAATATCAGTGATTCATTCAAAGTCATGTGCACAGGAAATGATTTTCCTAATGATCAGCGAGCACATTCAGACTATGTCTTCCTCCTGGACCACCACCCCAAGTCTTCACCATTACCTCCAGAAAGATCCAGGCAGCTGTGGGCCTGCTGCTCCCGGGGAGATCAGCAAACATACAGTGAACGACACCACCAAAGCCGTGTGATAACCCCGCCGCCAGTGAATCTCCTAACTTGCGTCCCCCTGAGCACTGCAAACCCGAAACTTTCAGAGCCGCTGCACTTGGGAACCGCGAAAGTCTCTAACTGCAGAATTCCATTCTGCTCACCAGGAAAACGTTGTGAATACCCAAGTATATTTTTACCTTTTCCCCAGTGCAGTGTGTTTTAAGGAGTCATTTTCCTTAACCATATCATATTTATTTCCTTTTAACCAGTCATTTCTGATACTTATTTTTCTAGGAAAGTCTATATGGCATTTTTGTTGAAATGTTATTTACCATTTTTCACTCATTTTCTCAGAATTGTACCATGGAATTTTCCAGAAGTTCATTGTATATGCTATGGCAAAGGGTCCTGTGCAATTAAAAGAAATTGTTAGGGGGAAAAGGATGTCCTAAAGCTAATTCCATACAGGCTTTGTGGACTCCACCCCCACGCCAGACCAAAGCCAAAAGACACTGGGAACTCCAAATCCCATCACCACCAAAGGGAAGGTTGCTAGGACCTGAGGGTGGGGTTAAGCAGCCAGGTTTGGTATAAAGCCAGACACGTGGGCTTTGGAGGGGATCCCCCATTTTGGCTCTCCACCAGCTCTCAGCATCAGGCCAGCTCTGAGAGTGCCTTTGAGTTTCCAGGTGGGCGGATCGGGGAGGACACATTAAAGACTTTATTTCCCTATTTTCTCCCTGAGTTGTACATTTCCTCATTTCCCTTCCCTTGTAAATAAACCTTTTATTAACCTTTTGTGTGTGCCTCTAGTGAGTATTAATAAGTCCCTTTTAAGCGGGCGGGTGAGGACCCATAGCCAGGCAACCCATTTTCTATCAGGGTTGCCCCATAACAAAACCATCTGACCACTGGTAGGTGACTTTGGAATAAAATGTTTTTCATTTGCAATTTTCTCTTATCTTAAAATGAATAAAGGGTATTTCATTAGGACTTGAAAGGAATATTCAATGTATTTATTAAATTTCTGTTTTCATATATTGTACAGTAAGTTTAGAAGAGCACCCACTACCTTCAAAGAGATAAGGAGAAATAAAATGAAAGTAAAATTTCTCACTATTCACATATGTGTGGAAAGTTTCCTTATTTCTCCTAAGCAGTCAGCCGTGTTCTCTTTATATAATGGAAGAGGCAGGAGAAATGCACACCTATAGTTTAAAATTCTTGTCTCCTATGGGTTGTGTCCTCCTTAAATTTTTATGTTGATGCCCTAAACACCAACATTTCTTGGTATTCACATTTGGAGGCAGGATGTTTACTGTAGGAATACAGTTAAAATACTTTCTCTGGCCTGAGTCTGAATTCAACATGAATTCTATCCATACAAAAAGGGAAAATTAGAGGGGAAGCTATGCATACAGGTGCAAATGGCAAGAAATACAAGGGGATTTCACTTGTGTACTAAGGAAAGAGAGAGACCTACTGTTATAGGGCAGGGAGAGGGGCAGCCCAAACCCCCGCAAACCTGCCTATTCTAAATGGGTTCTGCCATCTGCCGCATCAACACAAAACACAAGAGACTTTAATGGGAAGGAACTTTAATAAAACTAGGAAACAATACAGGTAAGGCAAAGAGTCTAGTTTCTAAATGAAGCACCCAAAGTTACCCGTCCCCTCGTGGGTAAAAGTCCATCCAAATGGGATTGGCCCAGAGCAAGGCCCCAAAGCCTGCCACAAGTCTAAAGCATCTTCCAGTGGGGACCCACAGAAAAGGGTCAGAAACAACCAGACAAGCCCGGAAGGAAAAGAGCAAAATCAACATCAAGATAAAAGCTGCCATTGTCACCTCCCCACGGGTCTCACCCACATCTGTGTCACCCAGTCCATGACCAAAAGACAAGCGTAGTTTCTTCACGTGTCTCTAGGCTCCATGCGCCTCCTCCAGGTCTCCTGGCTCCATCCTGCTTCCTTCCTCAGTCTCTTCTGCCGCTTCTCCTCTCCCTGCTCAGCTCTACCCTCCCTTGGGTGGGGCAGGGAACCTGGAACTTCCCCCTTTCCTGAGGACCACCCTGTTACACTACCTCTCACAGAAAAGGGGCCAAAATGTCCTAAGATGAAGACTGTTAATGTGCTGCCTGGAACTTTCTCCTCCACCTACCTTTAAGAAGGTGCTGAAACAGGTTCACCCTGATCTATTCTGAGGATATGATCATGTCCCTGCTGCTAGTATATTCTCCACTGTCGCCTCGCGGGGTGGCAGCATTGGGAGCTGCAGGAGTGAGAGTGATGTGAGATGGAGGAAAGACTACTCAGAGTCCAAATAGAGAGAGAGAGAAAGAGAGACCTAGAGGGGCTTACACTATAAGGAGTGTAGCGCTATTTTTCTGGCCAGTCTCACATTTATTGGGTATCAGATTCAGGGAAGGCGAGCAAGTACATGAAGGAATGTGTGGAGGAATGTGGGTGGTGGGGATGTGTATTGGGAATGCATAGTTGTCTGGCACAAGCTAGGGGGGAGTGAATAGAGGCTATTGCCTGGGGTGGGGGCAGTGGGGGGCTCCATTGTTGCTGCTGATCAAAACATCATATTTCTAGTTCCTATTTATACTTGACTCCCTGTCAAGATGGTCTAGCTGGTTATGCTAATCTGGCCATAATGTCTGCCTGCTGTTTTCAGCAGATATCCTCATACCAAGACTTTTGTCCTAGTGAGAGGGCCCCTGCCTGACTCTACATTTTAGATTGACCAGCAGGCACTTCTGGTGCCAAGCCAACATCCCTGAGAACAAGAGGGGCTGGGAAGTCCATACTCCATCACTAAGTGAACTGGTTTGGGTGCATGCAGTCTACAGAGCCAATGATTTTTTTTTTCAAAATGTTGTGAGTTTTTGATATGTCTGGTGAAACTACCTTTTCTCATTGGCAGTTAAATCTAAACCAGCCTATTAGCTTGTTCCTTTTGTCTTTTCCATTGCATTATATGCACTATCTATAAGTTTGTCTTTGTCCAGCTATCCTATTTTTAAATTAGGCTTAACATGATTTCATAAAGGTTGCTTTAATATTTTTTCTCATAAGACTTGTTTCTTAAAGAATTTTAGAAGTCAAGAACTAGCAAGTTTTATTTCCATTATGGGAGAATGGATGGAATGTGGAATAAAAACCACTCTTAGATTACTTGTGTCATATAAGACGACTCTAGCATGATAAACAAGAAATTATAGGGCTGAGCTGTCCAATATGCTTGCCACCAGCCACATATGACTGGGGCACTTGAAACACGGTTAGTGCAACTAAGAAAGTGACTTTTTAATTAAAAAATTAAAATAGACATAAAATTACTGTATTGGACAGTGCAGTTATAGAACAATTCTGTCATCAAAAATTCTCTAGGGCAGCACCGCTACATCGAGCAGGGGGGATGGTGTACAGGGGCCAGACATGAGAGTGAAACTTCTATGTGTAATTATTTTCACATAACTTTGACTTCTGGATCATGTAAATATACGATCAATATCTGGATTAAAATATAATCATTAGTACTTAAGCAAACATGACATTAGAAGTAAGAACAGCATGATATTTGAAGTGGAAACATGTCTTAGAGGTAGTAGCTGTTCATCTACAGCTATTTAAATGGATAAGTCAGAAGAAAAAACAATATCGGATGGTTTCACTTATAGAAGGAATATAGGGGAAACAAATAAGACATCAGGGGAAAAATAATAACAATACAAAATATAATAAAACAAAAACAAACAGACAATTATAAATCAGAGACATCCTGCAGGGGAGGAGGTGGGAGAGGGATCAGAGGGATCAGAGGGAGGAGCACAAGGGACTGAGTTGATGGTGCACGGGTCATTGGTGAAGGAAACTATGGGGACTATACCTGAGGGGGTGGGGAGAAGCAAACATTGTTTAAAATGAACAATGATGTAAAAAAATATGAAAAAATAATAAACAAACAAATAAATGAATAAATGGATCAGCACCCCAGGCAGCATGCTGCTGAGAGGATGCAGCAATTCTCCTCGGGTCCTTACTAAGGCCAACCTCCTGCTTGATTCTTTTGACCTGAATTTTCTTATTCTCATCTTTCCTGACTCTATCTGGCTACTGACACTAACCTATGCTTCTCTTTGCTTTGCAGTGTGATGTATTCATGCGACCTTCCTCCCACCTGATCCTTGACACTGTTGCACAGGACCCCACAGCAGCTGTCTGCGCACCCGCAGCAGAGGAGGCGCCCCCTCTGCTCTATGATTGGGAAGGGGAGTTGGACAATAGAGACAATGGAGAAGGCAAACAGGCGTGTGAAAAATGGCAAGTCAGTATTTAGTGGAGTAGGCGGGTATCACACATGAGAGCTGGCCTCTGAGTGGAGGCAAACTAAAGGGAAACTGTCCCAACTTACAAGGGCAGCCAGACCTCTGCCAAGGCCAGTAATTGCCACGTGACACTTCTGTGGCTGCCCATGTCTTCTGATCACTCAGGAGAAATTGGAAATCTGGATTAATACCCCACACTTTTAATAGCTGGCAACTAATTCAAATTTAAAAATTCTCTGTCCAACGTTTGCAGTCTCTAAGTTCCTGGAATTTTTGAAAAACCACTGAAATATTTTTGCATCAAAGATAATTCTTGGGGTTCCCTGGTGGCCCAATGGGTTAAGACACAACACTATGAAGCTACCCGCAGCCACTGCAGCATGAGTTCGATCCCGGGCCAGGGAGGTGACCCACATGGTACAGCAGACCTCTCCTGGTTTGCAGTTGCTCCCCTCAACAGAGTATTTCAGTACATCTGCCTGTTCTGCTCTCCACTCTGTCTCTGGTGAATCCTCTCACCAACCACATCTCTGGCCTGCTCCCAGCTCTTGTATGCATAAATAAAGAAATCTTTAATATATATATATATATAAAAGATAATTCTTAAAATTTTTGTTTTTTTTCACAGTGGAAATATATTTTCCTTTTTATTATAAAAATGTATGTTTATTTGGGGGCCTCCCTGGTGGTGCAAGTGGTTATGTCGCAGCACTATGAAGCTATCCGCAACCAGTGCAGCACAAGTTCAATCCCTAGCCAGGGAGCTACCCACACGGCGCAGCAGACCTCTCCTGTCTCACCTGCTTCACCCCTCAGCAGTGCATTTCAGTCACTCTGCCTGTTCTGCTCCCCACTCTGTCTCTGGTGAATCCTCTCACACCCCACCCCACACTTCTGGCCTACACCCCAAGTCTTCTATGCAAAGAAAAAAATGATAAACTAAAGAAAAGAAAATCTATATTTCTGATGGTCAGTTTAAATGTGTTTGTAAAAGGCAACTATTTGTGTTTGTAAAAGGCAAGTTGAACAAATGGGTATGGTCTTTGCAAAATTGGTTTCTAAGTGGTCTGTATTATGGGATAGGTTATAAAATTGTAAAGGATAAAACAGCTTTTTGAGACTTAATTTTTGGGAAGGGAAATTAAGTGACTTAGATGTGAGGATCCAGAAAAATTCCTCTTGTCTGACTAGAAAAATGACAAACAAGGATGATACACATGCATCACCAAGGCATACTTGGGGCCGAGTAAGTCATCACTTTCAATCCTTTTCCTGATGAGGTCACTAAACCTAGGCCATGAGGTTTATTATGTAAGAGAGAGAAAAGTGGCATCAAAAATCATGGAGTAGGAAAAGAAAAAAGAAGACATGGCATAAAGAAACTCATCTGACAGGAAGAGAACATAGAAACTTCTACTTCTAGATCTTGTACCCAGATCTTGGTTTCTAAAACCATATTCCTGTGAAAAGAAGCAGGACTCTTTGGATAAAGGACTGATTCAAGAATTAGAGCAGGAAATACTCAGGATGATCCTGCAGTATCTTTGTAGTATCATAAAGTAAGTACTCAAAAAAAAAATCCCACAAAATTGATGGGAATATGTCAAAGGGATATCGGAGCCAACTGAAATAGTTCCCAATGACCAATGAGAAAGAAAATAAGTGAAGCAGTATGGATTATAAATCAAAATATAAGAGTTTAGTTTATAAACCTGAAAGACACACTCCCTAACACCATAATCCTGTATGTTGAAATCTTGAATTTTCAAAATGCCTAAAGTCTAAAATTCCAAATATCACAATCCTGAAATATCAAAATCCCCAAAATATATTATGGTATACCAGATGACAGCCAGGAAGAGAAAATGGACATTACGCAAAATCCACAGACATCTGAATAAAGTGTGGACTCTATTTAATACTAACATGTTATCCATTGATCATAACAAATATACCAAAGATACAAGATGTTAATAATATGGTAAACTGGGTAGAGTACATGGAAACTCTGTGTGCTTTCTTTACATTTTTTCTGTAAATCTAAAACTTTTAAAATAAAAATATATTTCTCTACAAAGTTAACCTATATTTCATTGTAGCTCACTCCCTAATATTTGCTAACAATAATCCATTCCACTGCTTGACATGTTCTTTCTACTGTACTTGCCTATTAAAAGCCCTATTTCTCTTTCTTTTTAAGATTTATTTATTTATGCATACAAGAACTGGGGTACAGGCCAGAGGTGTGGATGGTGAGAGGATTCACCAGAGACAGAGTGGGGAACAGAACAGGCAGATTGACTGAAATACACTGCTGAGGGGAGCAGTAGGTGAGTCAGGAGAGGTCTGCTGCGCCATGTGGGTTGCTCCCTGGCCGGCCGGGGGATCGAACTCCTGTTGCAGTCGAACTCGTGCTGCAGTGGATTGCTTCACGGGTTTCGTCTTAACTGCTTGCGCCACAAGGGAGGCCCCTAAAGTCCTATTTTTCTTTCAAGGACCAATCCCTGTGGGGCCACTTTTATGAAGCCTTCTTTGATCTACACAACCAGAAGTGATAGTTTCCCTCTTTTGAATTCCTGAAGCACTTTGCTTGTTCCTTTCTTATGCTGTTCATTATATTTTGCATTCTACTACTGTTATTTGCATGAATCTCTTAGCTCTCCTTTGCCTTTTTAATTTCTGGAGGGATAGAGTGCATCGTTAATTCAGTAAACATTGTTTAAATGCTGAGTATATGCCAGGCACTCTATTAGGGTCCCAAGCCTACAAGGATGAATGGGATTCTCCCTGCTGTTAAGGAACTCACAATCTGAAGGAGGAGGTAGAGAGCATACAATTATAATCTAAATCACACTGTGATAAGTACTATGGGGAATTAAGGTAGTGCATGCTTTATGTATGTACCAAGCACTTTATATGCATTTCTTCATTTAACATTCACAACTTGCAAGACAAGCATTGCAATTATATTTTATAAATGAGGAAAGTGAGACCCAGACTAAACAACTGTCAGAAGACTCAGGATTCAAAGTCAGGTGTATCGATGTACAAAACCTATGCTCTTTCCATATACCATGATTTAACATTTAGCATAATGCTTGGCATCTGGTAGATATTTCAAAAAATCTGTTGAATAAAAGACTAAAGCACTGGTATCCACTATCCTCTGCTGATACTTACTACATACACATACTACGTAGAAGAATTTAAAGAAAGGTAAACAAAAAGCTTAAATTTTGTAGTACCTACTTATTCTCAACTACAATCCACAATTGACCCTTTAGTAGTTAAACTGGTCTTTTAAATATTTTTTTCTGTGGCAACGTTTTCAATTGAGGTAACATTAGTTTACAAGACTGTATATGACTTAGGGGAACAGACTCATACCTCTTCAAATGTGAACCTAAGTACCCATAACCCTCCACCTTAGTGCACTTGATCTCCTTCCTCCTGCTTTGATAATGCACTGAAAGCCCCCTGGGTTCCTCCATGCCAATAATTCTGAATTACTGAAAAGCTGTGATCCTTCGCATCACTGAAAAGTGATTTTCCACAACTGTTCCCTTCAACAAAGCTCTAAAAGCTTGGTAAAAGCAATTGAAGGCTTACAGTGGTTAAACATTTTTTCATTTACTTTCTTTTGTTGGCTCACTCATCAATAAATATTTATTTAACACCTCATATATGACATATACTCTGCCAGGAACTGTCAGGAGAGTTTGATTGATGACATCTTATCAAGTCACCATCCTAGCCAATTTCTTCAGGCCTCAAAACCCTGCAGCAGCAACTTCTTTAGTCATCAAGAAATACAAATTGAATCTGCAATTAGATATTACTACCCATTCAACAAAATGTCTAAAATCAGAACGACTGCTGGCAGATTGAAAATCATGTGTTGACAAGGATGTGGGAAAGCTGGAACTCTAATACAGTGCAGGTGGAAGTGTAACTTGGAGCAATCACTTTGGAAACAGTTTGACAGTATTTACCAAAGCTAATAACTCACGTATGCAGTGACCCAGAAATTCCATTTGTGCACATATACTTAACAGAAATGAATGTGCACACAGAAAAAAGACATGTACAAGCAAGTGTATCACCACACTATTCTTGATAACCCCAAACTGAAAACAACTCAAATGTAGAATGGATAAAAAACTGACAGAGACTCATAATAAAATGACAATATAAATGACCAGCTATCATTCAAATGGCAACACAGATGAATCTTGCAAAAATAATGCTGTATGAAAGAAACCAGGCACACAAGAGGACAGGGTTTCACCCCATTTACATAAAGTTCAACAACAGACAAAACTAATAAACTCGATTAAGGACTATGGTTATCCTTAGACCAAATAGTTATTGGATGGGGAGGGGACACATTGGGGAGCTCCTAGGGTTTTGCTTTGTTTCTTGATTTGGTTGGTGAATACACCGGTATGTTCACTTTGTGAAAACACATTGAGCAATATATGCACTTTTCTGTTTGTATATTCTACTTCAATAAAAAATAAAGCTTATCCAAAAATCAGCATCTTATTATTCCTTTTAGTAGAGTCTCCTAAACTTTCCTGATCCTGAGAATCACTTGGGACCCTTCTTTAAAACACAAATTTCCAGGGCCTTCCTGTTCGCCTAGGGGTTAAGTATCAGTGCTAGCACCAAGATGGCCCTCTGTGGTGGCCTGAGTTTGATCCCCAGCCAGGGAACAACCCACATGGCACAGCAGACCTCTCCTGTCCCACCTGCTGCTCCCCTCAGCAGTGTATTTCAGTAGATCGGCCTGTTCTGCTCCCCATTCTGTCTCTGGTGAATCCTCTCACCCCCTGCACCTCTGGCCTATACCCCTATTCTTAAATAAATAAAATCTTTCAGAAAAATAAAAAATAAATAAAATAAGACACAAATTTCTGGTCCTAATCCCAGACCTACTGAATCAGGATCTCTGGAGACAGAGGAATGCTGAGAATCAGTATTTTTAAAACATTCTTCATAGGATATTCTTTTTCCAAGCCACCTTATTGATGTATAATTGACATGTAAAAATTATACAGATTTAATGTATACAATTCCATGTGCGTTTGGGGATAAATATATATCTGAAGCCATCACCTTCAAGGTCATAGGTATATCCATCACCTCACAAAGTTTCCTGCTACTCCCATTATGATGATGATGATGTAAGAAGGCCTAATATAAGATAGCTTGGAAAAATATTCTAATATATAGAAAGACATATACTATGCGGTCTCACTTATATGTGGAATCTAAAGTAATCAAGTTCCTAGAAGCAGAGAAAAATGATGAGTGCCTAGGACTAGGGGAAAGAAGAAATGGGGAGATGATTTAATAGTATGAAGTCTCGGTTATACAGGATATTTTTGGTATGAAGCAAGTATCAGAAAACTTTTTCTATAATATTTGAGAGTGTTTGGTTGACTGAAACTTTATTGTTTTCTCCCCAGTGCTGCACTTTGATGTCTAACTATGCAATCATTGGTGGACATAGAATACCTAGAGGGTTCTTTAGAGAGCCTTGATTTCAGTCTTCTCCTTTTCAGAGTAGGAAACAGAGACTCAATTTAGTTTTTAACTTACCCAAAATTGCGATAAGAATGGTAAAAATACATAAGATATAACAAGAAGACAGCTGGTCAGGCTATGTATTCAAAAGGGTAGGATCCAATTTACGAGTGCATATGCCCCTGAAAATATCTCTGACAGGGAAAGGAATGTCTTCCACCCATGTAGTAAAATGGCCAAGGATTATAGAGGGATTTTTCAACTGTCTTTGAAAAGAATAGTAATCAAAATCACTTATGAAGTTAAATAGTTGACATTAGTGTAATACAAGATTGGAAAAACTGAGATAAATTCACACCATCAATCCAGATTATACATAATCACAAAATGAAAGGTGCCAATAAAATGGATAAGATTTATGCAAAAGAAAGAAGTCATGCAAAATAAAATGTAAGATGACATCACTTCCAATCAAACTGTGGCAAGAACCTAGGTCAATTTAAAAAATTGGAAAGTTGGAAGAAGTGTATGGAGGTTAAGCAAATCCCTGCTCTCAAAGGAATTAGAAATATAAGAGGAATGATTGATGATAATATAAATCTTGTTCATGTATCAAGATACCCAAACAAGAGTATATGTGTATATGTGTTTGAGGGCTGTTAATTAAAGACTATTCTCAAGGAAAGAATAAAGTAACAAAACCTCACTAAAGAAGAAATAGATTTCTTCTGTAGAAAAAACAAATGCATCAAAAAGATGGAGTATGATATTGCCACCAGAAAGGGTGAAATGCTGCCATTTTCAGTGAAATGGAGGGAATTTGAGAGAGTTATGTGCAGCAAGATAATTCAGAATGATAGAAACAAAAGTTGGACATTTCACATAGCAGACAATGCAACAACCTAAAACACTTTCAAACACCAGTAGACTGGACATGCATAAATATCCCGAGGGCTCTGAGATGAAGAGGGAAGACAGGGACAAAGGGACATAAAGGATGATGATGAGGGAAAATATATGCTTGGAAAACCACAGTTTCCTACCCTAGTACCACTCACTAAATCATGTTTGGTTTCTCCTGTGCTCATGGGGGTTTCACACGGGGTGGGGGGGACATGGACCAGGGAGCAATATCCAGGTTAAAATGAGGAGTTTGCCCCAACTTTATGTCTAGTGGCAAAGATTACTCAGGGCAAAGAAAGCAGAATAATTTTTTAAAATTAATTACACAGATAACTATATCAATCAACATAGAGGGCTAAGTTGTAGTTTGGGGCAAGATATAAGATTTTATTTAGTCCCATCTAGGCAAAATAGAACTAGTTTCATAATAGTTTCAAGTTTGGAAGACACTTTAACTCAGGTACCATTCCTGGTCTATAAAATGTTCAAAGAACATATGTTGACTTCATTGACTAAAATTTCTAAAACACAAAACGAAAAAATATTCATATAGACATACTATCTATATAGTAATTTCCTTCCATCACCACACCATTTACCCTTTTTATTCGACTTACCCCCCTCCCCTTTTCTTTTCTGGTAATCACTATTTTATTCTTCCAGTCCAAAAACTTTTTTTTTTAACAAAGATGTGAGCGGGGTACAGGGAACTCACAAGGAATAGTTCAGTGCCTGGCAGCAAGTAATGGTGGGGTTATTACCACTCTTGTCCTATAGGAGAGAAGAGAGAGGGAAAGGGAGAAGTTAGTTGATGAGAAAGATGTTGTTGATAGGGTCCCCTACAGATACTGTGAACTTAGCCATCCCTCAATGACCCTATGGGAAGGAGCTGAATGAATAAGTAATCTGACCCCACTCTCTTTCCCTTTTCAGATCTCCTGCTAGGATTTTCCAGTGGTGGAACGTACCAGGAAGCAAGACTCTAGGAAAGCACATTAATGATAGCAATATGGGTCAATTCCCCCCTTGAACACAAAGCATGGGTAGAGCATAGGGGGAGATGAACAGTGGAAGAGCAGTAAGTGCCCAATATTCAACGGCTGTAAAATTGGCATTCCGGCCCTGCAAGGTTCCAAGTCTTCTGGCTTCTGGTGCCTTTGTGCCCTTTAAGATTTAGGATATTCTGAGAAGGTTAACGCTTATGTTTCTTCTGGCTGCCAATGTCTATGAGTCTTTGCTTCCAATAGGTTCTCACATCCCCCGGTATGTGGTTCCCTTTCCATACTCTGTGGTCTCCTTGCTTCCATATACTACCAATAGTTGTATGCTCACTTATATAACTGAAGGATGGAGTATTTGCGGTGCAACTTATAATGAAATATTCGACAACTTAAAATTAAATATCCAGTATCTCTCACCTTAGTATGCTAGTTATTCAACTAGGGCTTGATTATTCTCCTCTCTCCTTCCATCTTCTCTCTACTCTCCCTCAGATCACAAATACTCAAACCAGGGCCTCCCTGGTGGCGCGAGGGGTTAAGCACCGCACTATGAAGTGATCTGCAGCCTCTGCAGCACGAGTTCGATCCCCGGACAGCCATGGAACAACCCACATGGCGCAGCAGACCTCTCCTGTCTCGCCTGCTGCTCCCCTCAGCAGTGTATTTCAGTCAGTCTGCCTGTTCTGCTTCCCACTCTGTCTCTGGTAGATCCTCTCACCCCCCGCATCTCTGGCCTGTACCCCAGCTCTTGTATGCATAGATAAATAAATATTTTTAAAAGTTTCTATAAAAAAACAACAAATACCCAAACCAGAGAAGAAACTGTTAATTTCTCAAGCAGGACAATTTAGCTCTAGGTTTATTCCAACCTTGCCCCAAGAGTAATCTTTGAGCCATCAAAATGACCCATCATGGTGTTTGCTAGAACAAACAAATCTTTCCCTCTAAGAAAAAATTTACAGTTAGTTGGCTCTTAAACTGACGTTTTAATTTTCTCTCCATTAGTTAGTTTGGGTATTTTTCAGGCATGAGTTGATGAGCACCTGGTCTGATAGACTGGTAAGAGGATTGAAAATAAAGAGACAGATGTGAGGTACATTAGATGGAAAAAAATTAAATCAATAGACCATGATGACTAAGTAGATATGGATGAGAGCTTTGGAGAGGAAAGATAACCATCCAACAACAAGGTTTGCAGCCTGGGTGACTGAGAATCTGGATGTGACAGACTAAGCTTTGCTTCAGCCTGCTGAGAGCCATGCCATCAATTTCTCCAGCGAACAATTAATTTGGTCACCATGAGACACTGTGTGCACTCGCTCGCATGCTCTTCTCTCTCTCTCTTCCTCCCTCCCTCCCTCCTTCTCTCCCTCCCTCCTTCTCTCTCTCCTTTTTCCTCTTTCTCCCATCCCTCCCTGACCCCTCAGTGGAACTTAGCACATTTAGAATAAAATCAGGAAAGTGCCCAGGCAAGCCTTGACAGTAAGATCTGCCTATCCTATTCTTTGTCTTGCTGACACTCGTCCTTTCTGCATATTCTGTTCTTTTTGTGAAGATTTTACAAGGCTGACTTATCAGGCTGATTTATGGTGTTTCGCAAAGACATAGAAGCTCTGTGACCTCACCTTTTCCATTCCTTGAGAAGAAGATAGTTTTTTATCCCAGGCGAGGCCTCTCACTTCGGTCTCCTTTTCTCTGACTTTCCCACTTTTCTCTGTTGTCAGTTGTTCTCTTCCTGCAGCTTATTGTCCTGTAGAAATCAGAATTGGGCATCTGGGCCAATGGCTGTGTTAACCCACAACCCCTCACCCATAAATCACTCACACTAAATCGTAGTCCCTTGGTGTGTGAAACTGACTTTTTTGGAGTTGATTCTGAAGCACTGCAGGAATCTAATATCTAATGTGTCTTTATTTTTTTCTTTAAAGAGATGCCTGCGCAGGCAAAGGTGGGCAGAGAACTGCATTTTCTTTTTCTTTTTTTTTAAGATTCATTTATTTATACAAGAACTGGGGTACAGGCCAGAGTCGTGGGAGGGCAAGAGAATTCACCAGAGACAGAGTGGGGAGCACAACAGGCAGAAGACAGAAGACACTGCTGAGGGTAGCAGCAGGCGAGGCAGGAGAGGTCTGCTGCGCCATGTGGGTATCTCCCTGGCCAGCCGGGAATCGAACCCATGCTTCAGAGACTGTGGACAGCTTCACAGCGCTGTGTTCAACCTGCTGCGCCACCGAGGAGGACCTCTAATATGTCTTAAAAAAATTATTTATTTATTGAAATATAATTCACATGCCATAAAACTCCACCTTTTAAATGGATAGTTGAGCTATTTTTAGTGTATTCTCGGAGCTGTGCAATCACCATTAGCATCTAATTTCAGAACTGTTTTATCACCCCAAAAAGAAACCCCATACCCATTGGCAGTCACTCTTGATCTCTCTTCCTTTCAGCCCCTAAGAGCCATTAATCTACTTTCTATCTTATATATCTACTTATTTTGAACATGTCACATAAATGGAAACATTTACATTTGCATTATTTCATGGAGCATAATTTTTCAAGGTTCTCCATATGTAGCCTGTTCTGTATTTCCTTTTAATGACTAAGTAATATTCCATTGCAAGGATATATTGCATCACCTTTTGGCCATTGCTAATAATTCTGCTATGTATATCTGTTTATAGGTTTTTGTGTGGACATTTGTTTTAATTTCTCTTGGTTATATAGCTAGGAATGGCATTCCTGGGTTACTTTTTGATGAACAACCAAACTGTTCTCCATTTACAATCCCATCAACAACGTTGGAGGGTTCCAGTTTGTCCATATCATTGCCAACACTGTTATTGTCTATCTTTTTAATTGTAGCCTTCTTGTGGGTAGTGAGTGGCATTATATTGTGCTTTTGATTTTCATTTCCCTTATGACTAATGAGGTTGAACATCTTTTTATATGCTTTTTAATTTTTATACAAATTAACCATTTGTATAGCGTCCTTAGAGAAATGTCTGTTCAAATCATTATATTGTTTTTTAAGTTGGGTCATTTGCCTTTTTATTGTTCAGGTATAGGAGTTCCTTTTTGGGAATATATAATTGGCAAAAAAAAATTCTTCCAATCTGCAAGTAGTCTTTTCATTCTTTTTGTTCAGTTAATGGACTTCTTATTGGAAAAAGGGACTAGCGTTTACAATCAGAATGGTTGTAACTTTTAATTTCATGAACAACAGTGTAGAGCTTGTATAAGAGAACGCCTGGAATGTCAGTGCTGCCGCTGTTGTCAGTGTCCACATTGTTGGTTGTATCCTGCGATTTGGTTTCTGTTGGGTTCTGACCCAATAACTTCATGATAATTCTAAGTTCCATTGCTGTGATGGTGTGATTGCCATCTTTGTCAAATGGGAAGAAAGCATCCTCGAATTAAGCAATCTGTCCTTTAGTCAGTAGATCAGCCATGGTGCCAGCAAAGGGAGGAAGAGCAGAGTGAGTATGATGCACCAGTACAGGTGCTGTGATGACAGTAGTGCCTCCTTTGTTGCCGCTGCTGCTGTTCAGAAGTGCCCAACTGTTCCTTTTCACACTCTTGGTGGTATACTTTGAAGCACAGAAATGTTAAATTTTCATGAAGTCCCATTGATCTAGTCTTTTCTTTCAGCTTGCATTTTTGATCTCACATCTAAGAAAACATTGCCTAATTCAAAGTGAACAATTATTTACTCTTGTGTTTTCTTCTAATGGCTTTACACTTTTAACTTTCATGATTAGGTCTATGATGCATTTTGAGCTAATTTTTGTATATAGTGGAAGAGATTTTCCAAATTGTAGCTTCAAGGCAGTTCGCCCTACCTCTCAGTTTCAGAATTTTTTGCTGATATTCTTGCCTGATATATTCTTACAATACACAATGAACTACTTCTTACTACTGGCACTAAGTCCCTTCCTCACCACTTAGTATATCAATATATGGCTCAACAAAGACCTGATGACCTTAGTTGTTTTTTTTTTTTTTTTTTAATTCCAAATGGGTAAAAAAAGCCTCTGAAGTCCAATGGTGCTGTAGTACATCTTCCCTACTTGGAGGAGAAATGAAAATTACATTGCTAATTGCTGCCACCTGCTGTCAGGCACAGTTCTGATAACAACTGGTAGACCCAGAAGCTAGTAGTCAGGGTTAGCAGACTAATGCGTCAGGAACTGGACAAAGAGTAGGAGTGTGTGCAAAATGTTAGCTAGAATCTATGTGAACTCCTAGCATCAGACCATAAAAGATAGGTCACAAAGGAATATTCATCCAATAAAGTCAGCACTTTGGATTATATTTTCAAGAGAATATAGAAATCTAGATATTTAAATGTGGACTCTCCCAATTTTAAACTGACACACAAAAAGTGTTCTGCAGACCAAACAAAATAGGTCTCTAGGATAATTTACCACCTCTATTTCTCCTGTGATAGTCCCAAAGGACTGTTTTGATAAGTACTGTGTCAAAATTAAAAGTAATTTTCTCTAAAGAAGTTGAAATGTTAGTGGTGCCCCAACATCTTCAGGCTGCCTGACATATTTTAGAATCTAAAAACCTGAGCTCCCTTGAGGAGAGCGACCAAGTCTTCGGCATCTTTGGGACCCCAGCAGTGATTACATTGCTCAGAATGGAGCAAGTGCTCAGTCAATGCGGGATGAATGAACAGGCTCATGCTTTGATCCTGTCATTGAATATCTATGATCAGGTGAATCAGATAGCTTCTCTGATTGTCCATTTTCTCGTCTGTAAAATATGAGAAGCAAGACTCAATTTTTATGAAAGTGATCTTTATAAGAAAGATGATTTCATAATGATGAAAGACAAACTGAATGGAGGAATGTTTAAATTCTCCAGATAGACGGTTCAGAGTATTAACTGGGCACACCACAACACAGTGGTCCTCAGATTTCAGGGAAATATATGTCATAGTAGAAGAGAACCCTGATGGGGGACTCCAGCAAGATGGAAGCCAGAGTAAAGACACCAGACTTTCCTCTTCCATATACTCAGAGCTATCAATAAATTGCAGCAGAACAAAGTCAATAACCCCTGAAAGATAAACAGACAACTATAATATATGTCAGGGGCAATGATCTAGCAGGAAGGGATAAGAAGAACTTAAAATGAACTGTGTTTACAGTGATCCTGGATCAGAACCCATGAGATCATAAATATACTAATAACTAATAAATTAAAGTAAGAAGAAATAAATATAATGGAGATAAAAATGACTGTACAAAAGTTCAATGAAACTAAGAGTTGGATCTTTGAGAAGATGAACAAAATAGCCAAACTTCTAGCTGGACTAACAAAGAAAAGAAGAATGAAAACATTAATAAACAGAACCAGAAATGAAAGAGGAGAAATTCCCAGAGATATTACAGAAATATCAGTGCAAAGGATCGTAAGAGAATACTATGAAGATTTATAGACCAATACACCGGACAACCTTGAAGAAGTGGACAAATTTATAAATCAACATACTGTACTAAGACTAAGCCAGGAATAGAAGATTTGAACAAATCAATCACATGAATAGAAATATAAACAGCAATAAAAATGATTACCAAAACCAAAAATATAGGACCAGACAGTTTTACAAATGAATTTTATCAAAGAAAAAATTTTTTCAATGAAGAACTAATGTCCATCTTGCTCAAATTGTTTTAAAAAAATACAAAATATGCTCCCTAACACAATATAAGATGTGAATATTACTTTAATATGGGAACCAGATAAAGAGAGCATAAGAAAATTTTAGACCTGGACCTCCCTGGTGGCGCAGCGGTTGAGCGCTGGGTTGCGAAGCTGCCCGCAGCCTCTGCAGCACCGGTTCGATCCCCAGCCGCCGGCGAGGGTCCCACATGGCACGCAGACCTCTCCTGCTGCCCGCTGCTCCCCTCAGCAGTGTACTTTGTCAGTCTGCCTGTTCTGCTCCCCACTCTGGCTCTGGTGAATTCTCTCACCCTCCCGCGCTTCTGACTGTACCCAGTGCTTGTATAAGTAAATAAATAAATCTTTGAAAAAAAAAAAAAAAGAAAATTTTAGACCAATTTTCAGGTTGAACATTGATGCAAAAATCTTCAACAAAATACTAGAAAATCTAATTGAACGTTGTATCACAAAGATGATACAGCTGATTAAGTAGGATTTATCCCAGTGATTTAATATATTAAATCAATCAATGTAATAATATATTAACAGAAGTAAAGATTAAAATATGATAATGTCAATAGATGGAGATTAATCATTTGCTAAGATTCAGCACCCACTTATGATAAAAACTCTAAACAAGATGGGAATAGGCTGAACCTACCTCAATATAATAAAGGCCATATATTACAAAACAAACAGCCTATATAATATTTGTGAAAAATCAAAAGCTTTCCCCTTATGATCAGGAAGAAAATTAAAGATGCCATCACCATTTCTGTTTAACTAAGTATTTGAGGTTTTGGCCAGAGCTATGAGACAAACACTGGAAATAAAGGAAACCCAAGTTGGAAAATAAGTGAAACTGACACTATTGCTAGATGATAGGTTATTATACATTGAAAACCCTAAAGACTTAATAGCTCAAAATGTATTAGAAATAATCTGGGAGTACAACAAAATAGCAGGTTATAAAATCAACATACAAAAATCCATAATTTTTTCATATACCAACAAACAAAATCAAGAAAATAAGTCCATTTACAATTGCCTCAAAAAGGAGAAAATACCTCAGAATTAACCTAACTAAGGCGGTGAAGGACCTGTAGGATAAGAACTACAAGACACTATTAAAGAACTTAGATTTAAAGCCAAACTCTGGGGCGAGGGAAGTAACTGTAATAAAGTAAAAATCAAAATCAACAGGCAACTATAAACCAGGGCCATTCTGCAGGGGGAGAATGGAGTGGGATCAAAACAGGGGCGGGAAGAGCATAAGGGACCATGGTGATAGTTCACGGATGAATGGGTGGTGGGAATTTCATGGGGACTATAACCAAGATGAAAATGCATACATTGTACAAATATGAAAAATCATGTAAAAATATATATAAAACAAAATAATAATTAAAAAATAAAGCCAAACTTAAAAATTAACCCTAGAAACTGATTATAGAACCAAGGAACGCAGAAACGGTGGGGGAAGGAGGGAAGAGAGCAAGGTGGGGAGGGAGCACAATGCACTGAAGTGTTGGTGGTGGGTGCATAATGGCAGTAACAGCTAAAAGTGAGGGTCCTATACTCCCAAAACACAAACAATGATGCAAACCAACATCACCTCAATTTAAAAAATATAAAAATATAAAAAAATGCACACCTAAAAAAAAAAAAAAACTTGGTAACATAAGCAGATGAAAGATCATCCCATGTTCGTGGATGGGGAAAATCAATGTAACCAAAATGACTCTTCTGCCTAAAGTGATATATAAATTTAATGAAATCCCCATCAGAATACCAATTATTTTTCAAAGACATTGACCAAAAAATATTGAAATTTTATGGAACTACGAAAGGTCTTGTGTAGCAAAAGCCATCTTGAGAAAAAGGGAAAGAAATGGAGGCATCATGTTACCTGACTTAAAACTTGACTATAAAGCAACAATAGTATTAAAAATAATATGGTACTGACACAAAAATAGATACATGGATCGATGGAACAGAATTGAAAGTCCAGAAATAAACACATGTTCCTATCAGCACCGAATCTATGATAAAGCAGACATGACCATACAGTGGGGAAAGGAGAGTCTCTTCAATAAGTGGTGCTGAGAAAACTGTAGTTTATTGTATTTCGTTTTTATTTTTTGAAATTTAAAATGCTTTTAAAAAACTGCACTTAAAATAATCTGAGGGGGTGGGAGGAGCAAATATTGTCTAAAAAAATTTAAAATGGTAAATGTTAAAATTTAAAAAAAGAATAATCTTTCCCTTTATTATTCAGTTTCATACTGGAGTGAGACTCAGTTAACTGTCTGGTTTTTCCTCTTGATGTCTAAAATTATGTGCCCGTTAGCAGCCTAGAGGAGACCTTTTATATCACTGACATTCACCATTATTTTTTTAAGAGTTTGAGTTTTTCCATTAACTGATTTATCCTTAGTGCTTTTAGTACTACCCAAGTGTCTGTCATAGACAGTGGTATTATATTACATTTGGTTTTCAAAAATGTAGTCAGGCGATCTTTCCTTTATGTAGCCCTACCCTACAAACTGGATTAGTTATGTAGCCAGAACTATTTCAAGAGATGAGGTCTTTCATCACTGGATTTTACCCTTGACTGAAATTCATCAGGAAAAACAACCCATTTCATTTAACTCTTCCTTAGGTCATATGCTGGCGTGAATTTTTCACAGGTTGTGGTTTCTTTGTTTTTTTCTTCAAAAATATCTTCTGAGTAATATTCCATGGTGTATATGTACCACATCTTCTTGATCCAGTCATCTATTTTGGGGCATTTGGGTTGTTTCCATAGCTTAGCTATTGTAAATAGTGCTGCTATAAACATAGGGGCGCAGGTGCCCTTTTGAATTAATGATTCTGTGTCCTTTGGGTAAATACCTAGGAGTGGAATTGCTGGATCATATGGAAGATCCATCTTTAGCATACTGAGGAACCTCCAGACAGCTTTTCATAGTAGTTGGACCAGTTTGCACTCCCACCAGCAGTGCAGGAGAGCTCCTTTTTCTCTGCATCCTCGTTAACATTTGTTGTTGCTGTTTTTTTTTACTCAGCAATCAAAAAAGATAAACTCATGCAATTTGCAGCAACATGGATGGAGCTGGAAGGGATCATGCTCAGTGAAATAAGCCAGAAAGAAAAAGAAAAATACCGGATGGCCTCACTCATAGCAGGAATTTAGAAAACTTAAATAAGGGACCAGGAAAAAGACTGATTATAATAAAGTAAAAAATCAAAATCAACAAGCAACTATAAACCAGAGACACACTATGGGGGTGGGGGGTAGCTAGGAGGGATTACGGTCATAATAAGGGGGGGTGGGAATTGTATGTGGAGAAAATGCATACATTGTGCAAAAATGAAAAATGATGTAAAAATACATAAAATAAAAGTTTAGAAATTTAAAAAAGATTTAAAAAAATCTTCTGAAACTTTGAAGCAATATACAAACTAGATGGTTGATGTCCTAAAATTCTCTTATGTTAGAATTATAGAATTGTGTGAGGAAATAACCTCTTCCTCTTCTGTTCAGAAAACTAATTAATGTAAGAAATGTATATTTGTGTATTGCTTTTCATTTTCCAAAGTGCATTATGCACATTAGCTCATTTAGCTGTTCCCAGAAACAGTATGATGATGGCAGAGTAGGTAATGTTACCCTCTTTTTATAGATGAGGAAATTGTGGCCAAGAGGTTAAATGACTTAGCAGAGGTCACATACATCTTATAAGAGTTAGCCAGCACGAAAACCTAGGCATGCCGACAGCTGGCCTCACACATTTTCCATGATGTCAACTGCCTCCTCCAAGTAATAATAGACACACATTTCACCCATAGCTCCCTTTATATGTAACCGCGAATTTCTCAGCATCTCTGCATGTTGTATCTTAATGTGCTGTAGATTTTGTTGATCATCTACCACGAACAACCTACACACACTATTTCCTACCATAGGAATTAAATGTCTGAATACTTGCAATATTGCATTAACAGAAGGTGAAAGATGCTTTCCTTGGTGGGGAATGAAAGCTTTGTTTTTCAAGCAAAAAGCAAAGTTTATAGTGAATTACAGTCCAAACACTTTCCATTTCAACACAAACTCTTTACTCCTAAAGCACTTCTTTGGCGGAGACAGGGAAGTCCCAGTTTCCTCTCTGTAGGATATTTTTGGTTTTCCTACATATTGTGGTATTTAGTTGGTTTTTTTTTTACTTTTATTATAACTGTATTCTATAGTAGTTTTAGGTTCACAGAAAATTTTAGGAGAAGATGCAGAGATATACCTTCTTCCCAACACATGTATGGCTTCCCCCATTATTTGTTACAATTGAGGAACCTACTGGACACATCATAATAACTAAAAATCTATAGCTTCCCTTAGGGTTCATTCTTTTTTTTTTAAAGATTTATTTATTTATTCATACAAGCACTGGGTACAGTCAGAAGTGCGGGAGGGTGAGAGAATTTACCAGAGCCAGAGCGGGGAACAGAACAGGCAGACTGACGAAATACACTGCTGAGGGGAGCAGCAGGCACTGCAGGAGAGGTCTGCGTGCCATGTGGGACCCTCGCTGGCGGCCGGGGATCGAACCGGTGCTGTAGAGGCTGCGGGCAGCTTCGCAGCCCAGCTCTCAACTGCTGCGCCACCAGGGGAGGCCCACGCGTTCATTCTTGCTGTTACACATTCCGTGGGTTTAGACAAATGTATAAAGGCACATATTCATTATTATGATATTTTCACTGCTCAGAAAACCCTGTCAACCACTGATATTATTACTGTCGCCATAGTTTTGCCTTTTCCAGAATGCAATATGGTTGGAAATGAGTAGCGCGTAACCTTTTCAGATTGGCTTCTTTCACTTAGTGATATACATTTAAGATTCTTTCATGTCTTCTCATGATAACTCATTTCTTTTTTACACTGAATAACATTTCATTGTCTAGATGTTTCACAGTCTATCCATTCACCTACTGAAGACCATCTTGCTTGCTTCCAATTTTGTCAATTGTGAATAAAGCTGTTATAAGCATCTGCATACCTATAAGGATCTGCATACAGGATTTTGTGTGGACATGAGTTTTCAACTTCTTTGTGTAAAAACCTAGGAATGTGGTTGCTGGATTGTATGATAAGAGTATGTTTAGTTTTATGAGAAATTGCCAAACTGTCCTTCAAAGTGATTGTGGCCTTTAGATTTGTTATTCAGGTAACATTGGTTTATAGCACTGTATGAATTTCAGAAGTACAGTTTCACACCTTCACAAAAGTATTACCACACTCTGCCTGCCACCAAAGGTCTAGTTATCATCTACCACCATTCGACTGACTTCTAACCATTTAGATTTTTGTCGACTTGGTTGCAGACTCATAAGACCAGGAACTAGGTCTGTTTTTGCTCACCACCAACTTCCAGTTTCTACAGCAGGACCAAGACCAAGCACTGAGTGGGCACTTACATTTACTGAGTAGATGAATGAATTCATTACCTGAACTATGGAATCAAGAACATGTTCAGTAAATTTGTAAAGGAATCCAAATTAGGAGATGAGTATAACATCTTAAAATATATAGAATTTTACATAATCCTGAAATAAATGGGAGAAGCGGTCAGAAATTAAACAAAATGAGCATTGCTAGAACAAAATAGGTAACCATTTTCAGAAAATTGCTAATACAATGAATGTGACTGAAGTGTATCTGTGTCAACCATGTCTAGCTACCATAATTCTTAAGGCACGGTGATCAAGTAGTGGGTGTTTGGCGTAAGAGAAGAAAGAATAAAGAGCCTAGAAGCCAGATGCACATGAAAACAAATTAAAGGACTTTCAGATAATTAACCTGGGAAAAAGAAAATTTAAAGGGTGTGTGAGAGCAACCCAGATATTTAAGGTCTACTATGATGAAAAGGATTGCATTTGGCCACTGTATGGTGTGTAGATTTCACTGCCCTACTTGGTCCCCATGGTAGGCATCACAACATGTTTTTCCACTGTGATCTAGCAGAAAATATTGATTGATCTAAATTGACAAATGAGGTGAAACTGTCCAAGATATTAATTAAGTAAATAAGCTTTTATGCTATCTACAAAATTTAAGAAAAACATTTGTATTTGTGAGACAATAGGAAGATGAGACTTTATCTTAGCTTTAACTTTACAATCAAATTAAACTCTTAGAACATAATACTTTCCTTAAGAACATAAATTAAGCTTCTTTTGGATGTTTTACATTAACCAAGATAATTTTCAAAACATTAATTTCCATATAAACCATATATTATGACTTACACATTCCTCTGAACAGTATTTTACAGCATTTGCGACAAAACTATCAGACAGTGGATCTATAATTCTCGAAAAAGCGGTTAGATATTTAATCTTTCACTCTGAGAGAAATTCTTTTAAAGAAGAAATTGCTGATATCTAGGGAACAATGATTTCTTGCACAGAGATACTGAGTATTATATTTTGCTTTGAATTTTTTCCCTTAACCTGCATTCTTAGCTGGTAAGCAATCTATTTTTAGAAGCTACTCACCAACCTCAAGGGGGAAACTTGTATTTCTGATTTTATTTTTCTTGAAGTTAGGAGAGGCTTCTACAAAACATATCTGCCATCTCGGAGGTCAGAACTAGTACAAAAATAGGTGGGGATAAGGGGTTGCAGATTTCATCATTTTGAAAGGAAGAACTTTCTAGCAAAAGGTAACAGTAATTAATGGAATGGGCTGTTTGTAAAGTGAATATTCAGAGGCTGAATGACCACAAGTCAGGAAGTTATTGAAAGGACTCTTGCAATAGATGAGAAGCTACAAAAGTGCATAGCCCACAGGTACTTGTACAAGGGCCAGCTTCACAGAATACCACGGGGAATTTGTTAAAAACATACATTCCTGGGGCCCACTGTAGACATTTCAAAGTAAAGGACTTGGAATCTATGCTTTGGATAAATCCTCTATGTGATTTTGATATGCAGCTAGGTTTGGGAATAAATGGATTAGGTAATTTGTAATAACCCCACCAAAATCAAGAATCTGTATCCCAAATTGTGAAGATATTAGAAGAAGTGGGTTTTCATTAGAGGGGGACTTCAAAGGGTGGAAAGCCTGGTGGATGCTGCGGTGTAAGATATTGCCCTTAGTTTTTCAGGCTCCAGAAACTTCAAAGAAAACTGACACTTTTATCAAAATCTTGATGGTCTTATGCCATCATCTTCACTTACAACGAAGAATCATCTTTTACAGAGACGTGCATTAGTATTTCTACTTTCTAGATAATTCATCCCTGGATCAACACACCAGAGAAACAATAATCAAAGGAGCTCTTGAAAGCATAGAATGGAACTAATAGAATCAAATAACCCTTTTTTCCTTTTTCTTACAGAAATTTCAAACTCTCAAAACAAGAGAGTATAATATATTTGTGTAGATACCCATCACGCAATTTCAACTCAAGGCCAATCTTGTTTTATCTAAATTACCTACCTTATCCCCAGCCACTAGATTATTTCAAAGCAGATCCAAAACATCATATCACTTAATCCAAAAATATTTCCTTAGGTATCTTTAAAAGATAAGAACTTTTTTAAAAGCTCAATACCATTAACACATTGGAGGAAAAACAAGAAGTTAATTAATATGACAAAACATACAGCCTACGGTTCAAATTTCCCTGATTGTCTCTTTTTTGGTAGCTATTTAATGTAGCTCCAAATAAGGACTAGGACTCTGCAGGAAAGGAAATAACTTTGCACTTGGGGGATATATTTCCTAGGGTTTTTATTTTTAATGGTTTACAGAGTTTAATGGAGAAGCAATGGTCAGTCTATCAATATATTTATTTTTGAAAAAGATTTACTCATTTATGCATACAAGAACTGCGGTACAGGCCAGAGGTGTGGGGGGTGAGAGGATTCACCAGAGACAGAGTGGGGAACAGAACAGGCAAACTGACTGAAATACACTGCTGAGGGGAGCAGCGGGCAAGTCAGGAGAGGTCTGCTGTCCCATGCGGGTAGCTCCCTGGCTGGCCGGGGATCGAACTCGTGCTGCAGAGGCTGGGGATAGCTTCACAGTGCTGTGCTTAACCCCTTGAGCTACCAGGGAGGCCCTATCGATGTATTTAGGAGATAATCTTAGGTTTTGTGTGTGTGTGATATATGCATATATGTATATATATATTGTTCTGATTTCTTCACATCCTCACTAATACTTACCATTATCTGATTTTTTTAAATAATAGCCATCCTAGTAGGTATGAGGTGGTATCTCATTGTGGTTTTGAGTTGCATTTCCTTGGTGATTAGTGATGTTGAGGGTCTTTTCATGTGCTTATTGGACATTTGTACATATTTGGAGAACTGTTCAGAGCCTTTGCCCATTTTTTAATTTGGTTGTCTTTTGTTATTGAGTTGTAAGAGTTTTTTTATACATTCTAGGTACAAGTCCCTTATTACATAGGTGATTTACAAATATTTTCTCTCACTTTGTAGATTGTCTTTTCATGTTCTTGGTAGTATCCTTTGAAACAAAAGTTTTTCACTTTTTTGCAGCTTAATTGAAGTATAAGTGATTACAAAAAAATTGCATATATTTAAGGTGCACAATTTGATGAGTTTGAACATATGCATATACCTATGAAACCATCACCACAATTAATGTAATAAACATATCCATCACCTCCAAAAGCTTCCTTGCATCTCTTTGGGGATTTTTGTTAGTTTCGTTTTGTGATTTTTGGGTGATAAGAATATTTAATGTGAAACCTACCCTCTTAAAAAATTTCTAAGCGCACAATGCTATATTGTTAACTATAGGTAACATGCTGTATAACAGATCTCTAGAACTTACTCATCTTGTGTTACTCTAACATTATACCCATTAAATATCAACTCCCCATCCCTCTAGCCATCACTCTATTTTATGCTCCTCTACGTTTGACTATTTTAGATACTTCATACAAATAGAATCAAGCAACATTTGTCCTTCACTTATTACAGTTAGCGTAGAGTCTTGCAGATCCATTCTTGTGTGGCAAATGGTAGGATTTTCCTCTTTTTTTAAGACTGAATGATAGTCTATGATATGTATAGACCACATTTTCTTTTCTTTTTAAAATTTTATAGCTCTCCTTGACTTTATTCAAGGACTCAAGATTTGGGTAGGGCAAGCTCATTAGTAAAAGAAAAGAAAGATTTTTTTGAGGCAAGGCCACCTTCCCTCAGGGGAAGCCATGGTGGTATTAATCATGCAGATGACCTCACCAGTGCTGTCTAGGAAACTCCACATTGGTTACTTTAAATGTTCACTGTTAAGAGAGGGTGACCCTGCAAACAGATTAGATATTGAATCTTGGTGAGGCTTTGCATGAACTACTCCATTTGGGGCCTATTTGTTTTTAGCACCTCCCCTGCATTTGAGCAAACTTTTCACTAAACTGAGAGATTTGTTTTTTTTTTTATTATCTTATATATTTTTACGTCATTCTTCATTTTTGTACAATGTATACATTTCTTTTTATTTATTTTTTAATTTAATTTTTTAAAGAATTATTTACTTATGCATATAAGAACTGGGGTACAGGCTAGAGTTGTGGGGGGTGAGAGGATTCACCAGAGACAGAGTGGGGAACAGAAGAGGCAGATTGACAGAAATACACTGCTGAGGGGAGCAGCGGGCGAGTCAGGAGAGGTCTGCAGTGCCATGTGGATATCTCCCTGGCCAGGGATCGAACTCGCGCTGCAGTGGCTGCAGAGAGCTTCATAGGCTGCGTCTTAAACCCTTGCGCCACCAGGGATGCCCCAATGTATGCATTTTCATCTCGGTTATAGTCCCCATGAAATTCCCACCACCCATTCACCCGTGTACCATCACCGTAGTCCCTTCTGCTCTTTCTGCCCCTATTTTGATCCTACTCCCTTCTCCCACCCTGCAGAATGTCTCTGGTTTATAGTTGCCTGTTGATTTTGATTTTGATTTTATTTAATTACTTTTGTTTCTCCTGATCCCCTATTTGGATCCTCTACATTCCTCCTATATGTGAAACCATCTGATATTTTTCTTTTTCTTTCTGGCTTATTTCACTGAGCATGATCCCTTCCAGCTCCCTCCATGTTGCTGTGAATGGCATGAGTTTCTCTTTTTTTTGATTGCTGAGTAATATTCCATTGTGTATATGTACCACATCTTCTTGATCCAGTCATCTATTTTTGGGCATGTGGGTTGTTTCCATAGCTTAGCTATTGTAAATAGTGCTGCTATAAACATAGGGGTGCAGGTGTCCTTTTGAATCAATGTTTTTGTGTTCTATGGATAGATCCCTAGGAGTAGAATTGCTGGATCATATGGAAGCTCCATTTTTAGCATATTGAGGAAACTCCAGGCAGCTTTCCATAGTGGTTGAACCACCAGACTGAGAGATTTGATCAAAATTTTAGGCATCAGTGTCACTCCCAGCTGCTACTATGAAGTTCTCAGAGTTTTTTCCAACCCTCCATGTAGTATTCATGGGTCATTTTGATCATGACTTTCATGTCTCTCATTCTCCTTCTTCTTTCTCTGAGGTTCCAGTCTTAGGGAGATCTTTTGCCTGGGCTAGTGGCTAGAAACATCGACCACATTTTCTTATCCATTCAGCTGTTGATAGACATTTAAGTTATTTCCATAAGTTTTTCCTTAATTATTGTGAGTAATACTGCAGCAAACACCAGAATGCAGATATCTTTTCGAGATTCTGATTTCAGTTCTCTTGGAGATATACCCAGAAGTAAGATTGCAGGATCGTATGGCAGTTCTATTTTTAACTTTTTCAGGAATCTCCATACTGTTTTCCACAGCAGCTGCACCATTTTACATTCCCATCAACATTTGCACAAGGGTTTCAATTTCTCCACATCCTTGCCAGCACTTATCTTCTGTCGTTTTTTATTAATAGTAACTATCCTAACAGGTGTGCGGTGCTATCTTACTGTGATTTTGATTTGCATTTCCCTCATGATTAGTGACATTGGGCACTGTTTCATCTACCTGTTGGTCACTTGTGCATCTTCTTTGGAAAAAAATCTAGTCAAGTCCGTTGCCCATT
This sequence comes from Talpa occidentalis, assembly GCF_014898055.3. NCBI lineage: Eukaryota > Metazoa > Chordata > Mammalia > Eulipotyphla > Talpidae > Talpa > Talpa occidentalis. The sequence continues at coordinate 31,542,641 of NW_023601543.1, forward strand.
TTCAATCAGTTTTTTTGCTTTTTCTTATTGAGTTATAGGACTTCCAACCCTCCATGTGGTAATTATTTTGGAAATTAACCCCTTGTCAGATATATTGTTTGCAAATGTTTTCTTCTATTCCATAGGCCACCTTTTCATTCCATTGTTTTCTTTACTGCACAAAAAAACTTTTTAGTTATGTAGTCCCATTTGTCTAACTCAAATTTGCTTTTGTTGCCTGTTTTTAGTTCTGTAGCCATAAAATCATTGCCAAAAACAATGTTATGAAGCTTTCCCCTTATGTTTTCTTCTAGCAGTTTTATAGTTTCTGATCTAATATTTAAGTTGACAAAGTTCAAATTACGTAGTTTTTCTTTTGTTGTTCTTGCATTGGTATCATATCTAAGAATCCATTGTCTAACTTAAGACTATAAAGATTTACTAATGTTTTATTCTAAGAGCTGTATAATGATAACCTTACATTTAGGTCTGTAGAGTTGTCCCAGCATTATTTGTTGAAAAACTATTCTTTCCCCCATTTAGATTGTCTTGGTACCCTTATGAAACCCATACAGACATGGATTTCTTTCTGGATTCTCAATTCTATTCCATTTGCTTATATGTCTACCCTTATATCATCACCACACTATTTTGATAAATAGAGCTTTGTAGTAAGATTTGAAATCAGGAAGTGTGTGTCCAACCCTGTTCTTATTTTTCAAGATTGTTTTTATTATTCTGAGTCTTTGAGTTTCTATATGGATTTTAGCATCTGCTTATAAATTTCTATAAAGAAGCCAGCCAGGGTTCTGGTAGGGACTGCACTGAACCTATAGATCAGTTTGGAGAATATTTCCATCTTAATAACATTAAGATTTCTGGTTCATGAACACGGGGTGTCTTTCCATTCATTTTTATTTTCTCAAATTCTTTCAATATTTGGTCATTTTTTTTTAAATAATAAATTTTATTTTTATATTCCCCCATACAATTGCAAACGCCCCATTCTGACCCCAATCCTTCCCCTCCCACCCCCCACCCCCCAAAAAGTGTCTCTGGTTCATAGTTTTTTGTTGATTTTGATTTTCACTTTCTTATATTCATTTTCCTGGTCCATATTTAAGTTTTCTAGATTCCTGCTATGAGTGAGACCATCCGGTATTTTTCTTTTTCTTTTTGGCTTATTTCGCTGAGCATGATCCCTTCCAGCGCCATCCATGTTGCTGCAAATTGCATGTGTTTATCTTTTTTGAATGCTGAGTAATATTCCATGGTATATATGTACCACATCTTCTTGATCCAGTCATCTATTTTTGGGCATTTGGGTTGTTTCCAAAGCTTAGCTATTGTAAACAGTGCTGCTATAAACATAGGGGTGCAGGTGCTCTTTGGAATTGATGTTTCTGTGTCCTTTGGGTAAATACCTAGGAGTGGAATTGCTGGATCATATGGAAGCTCTATGTTTAGTAGGTCCAGAAATCTCCACACAGCTCTCCATAGTGGTTGGACCAGTTTGCACTCCCACCAACAGTGCAGAAGAGTTCCTTTTTCTCCACACCCTCGCCAACATTTGTTGTTGCTAGTTTTTTTAATATGTGCCATTCTCACTGGTGTGAGATGGTATCTCATGGTAGTTTTGATTTGCATTTCCCTGATTACAAGTGATGTTGAACATTTTTTCATATGTCTGTTGGCCATTTGCATTTCCTCTTCAGAGAAGTTTCTTTTTAGCTCTTCTGCCCATTTTTTGACTGGATGATTTTCTTTGTTGTTGCTGAGTCTCATCAGCTCTTTGCAGATTTTTGTGATCAGTCCTTTATCATTAGTGTTGGGTGCAAAAATGTTCTCCCAGTTGGTGGGGTTTCTCTTTGTTTTTGTTATTGTCTCTTTTGCTGTGCAGAAGCTCTTTAATTTGATGTAGTCCCAGCTGTTTATCTTTGCCTTCACTATCACTGCTTTGGGTGATGTGTCTGTAAAGATGTCTTTGATGTGCAAATCCCATAGTGTTTCGCCTATATTTCCTTCTATGTATTTTATGGTTTCAGGTCTTATGTCTAGTTCTTTAATCCATTTTGAGTTGATTTTTGTGTATGGTGTGAGGTAGTGGTCAAGCTTCATTCTTTTGCATGTAGCGACCCAGTTTTCCCAGCACCATTTATTGAACAAACTTTCTTTGCTCCAATGCATAGTCTTTGCTCCTTTGTCAAAGATTAGTTTAATATTTGGTCATTTTTAAGAATATAGGTTTTGTATTGTCTTTAAAAATTTTATTCTTTTTGAAGCTAATGTAATTTCAATTTTTTTCTTAGTTTATTTTCATATTGATTCTCCCTTACAATTTATTTGGTGAAGAAACCACATTATTTTCTCTAGCATTTCCTTTCTCAACATCTCCAACATAAACCCAAGACTGGATGTTCTTGCTTATATCCTTGCAATGTTATTTGGCATTTTGTTCTTGTATTTTCCTAAAATTCATAGTGAGATCCGGAGGCCTAAACAGATTCAAAATCTATTTTTTTGGCAAAAATAGTTCACAGGCCCCACTTTGTTTGTCTATTAGGAGCCATATGCTATATGGTTATTACTCTTCCTTTGTAAGTTAAACCTTTTATTTAAAAATGTGTGATTTTCCTTTTCAACAAATTTTTTAATTGCATCATTTTTTGAGGCAATGTTTTTCTACAACATGATATATGGTTTTGGGGCATAGATTTAATATCTCTTCTGATATATATTACCATACCATGCCCACTACCAAAGCACCCACCGTCCTCCACCACAGAACATTAGACCCCCTACTCCCCCTTATATACCCCATCCTCCAGCTTCCCTCTCTTTTCTGCAGTCAAATTGGTTATTACTCTTTTTGTAATGTTAGCAGACATTGATGATCATTGCTTAGATCCATTTATTCATTAATGGTTGTAAAATTCTATCATCCCTTTAAGTATTATCTGAAACTCTCCTATGAAAACATTTTCCTCACTATTTGGTTACTAAGAGAAATGTGTGTAAGAAAGGCAAGTTAAATGTTTAATTAATACTTTCACTTACCAGTTTCAAAATAATGACCTACTTTCCTAGCTTATTTCAAGTTGACCAATTATATTTTTAAGTATCACTAAGATCTCATATATTTAAACATATTTGATATATAGCAATCTACTATATTGTCTTTACTGATGCACAAATTGCTTCATTTCATGGCAGTAAGGATTTTTTCAATTTGATTCACAAGTCTTTTTGACACATCATAGTAGTGTTCCCATGCTGGGGAAAAAAAATCACAAGTATAGGATGTTACCTGTGCTTTCCACTAATCAGCTATTTATCAGAGGTTCCTAAGGCCTCCTCACCCTTGGATTAAATTATTTGCTAGAGTGACTCACAGAAATCAAGGAAACACACATTTACCAGTTTATTAAAGGATATGACAATGGCCTCAGATAAACAGTCAAATGAAGAGATACAAATGGATAAAGTCTAGGAAGCTCCCAAATGCAAGAGTTTCTATTCCTGTGCAGTTGGGGTTATGTGGGCATGTTCACCAACCTGGAAGATCTCTGACCTCCACATTTGGGGAATTTTTATGGCACCTTTATTGCATAGGCATGATCAATTAGTAATTCCACTTCCAGTCATCTCTATGTCAGGAACCAAGGTCTAAAACCGATATTAGAACAAAGGATGATCCTAGTGCTCTGAACACTTAGAAAAATTATAAAGGTTCCAGGAGCTCTAGGCCAGGAACCAGCGGCAAAGACCAATATATATTTTTTCCTATTGTTTCACAGTGAAATGGTGCAAAAGTGGGGTTCTCACCTGTGCGCTTACAACTGCAGTTGCAGGACTTGACTCAGACTCAGGGCTCAGCAACAACAGGGAACCAGAGATTGGTGCCGGCCATGTCAGAGGCAGGGACCAGTGTTATATCTCTTAGAGATGCTGGACGTAAAGCCAACAGCAAACAGCTCTTTTAGAGACAGCAAGCACAGGGCCAATGGTGTCATTCAGCAGGCAATGTCAGAGGTAGGGCCACAGGATAGGTATGGGAAGGAACAATGCCAGAGGAGAGGGACCAGTGTTATAACTCTACGAAAATCTTCCTGGGGGAAAGTCTGGAGGAGTCTGCCTCCATCAAAGCTGACTGGAGCCTGACTTATATACTCTTTTTTAAAAAGATTTATTTATTTATGCATACAAGATCTGGGGTGTAGGTCAGAGGTGAAATTGGGTGAAAGGATTCACCTGAGACAGAGTGGGAAGCAGAACAGGTGGATTGACTGAAATACACTGCTGAGGGGAGTAGTGCGCAAGACGGGAGAGGCCTGCTGTGCCATGTGGGTTAGCTCCCTGGGCGGGGATCGAACTCATGCCACAGTGGCTGGCGACAGCTTGATAGTCCAGAGACTTAACCCCTTGCCCCACCAGGGAAGCCCCTGACTTATATAACCTTCAGGGAGCCCGACTTTTGAATCTCATTGGCCCTTTTTAGTTAATTGGCACACATGGGAGCTCCAATCAGATTGGTATGTTCAAAATCCTAGCTATTTGATTGGTGCCAGTCAAACTGCACAAGTATGTCCAACCTGACCTATATTGCGTTTGGGACTTCAAAACTGAACACCAGGAGCCCCTTTGGCACTGGTACAAGCTCGAACCTGATTGGTGCCCATAGGAGTTCCAACCAAATTGGTCCATGTTCAACCCCATGCTGGCTTCCTGGGCTCCTCTGACAACAGTTCCGTTGCTTCTTTGCTTTCTGGTGTGACAGGACTCTCTTATCATAAACCTAGAATCAGCCATTTCTCTGGAAAACCATGATTTCTTTCTTTAGGAAAAGATATTTAAAATCTCAATCTGGGCACTAGAGGTGCTCTTTGGCATTGGAATTGTTTCTAAGTGTTTTTCGATGAACAGAACTTGAAAATATGTGTTTTTAATAAAACTGGGTTCAAGCTGATGCTTTCAATAGTCGGATCATCTTCGGAGATCTTTCCTTCAGGCTATGGAGAAACATGCAATGTAGCCCTATTCCACAAGACTATCCACATGTCAAGTGGTAAGTTATTGTGTTACCAGAATTGGTGACTTGTTTTTGGACAATGATAGGTAACTATTGATCAATTATTACTTACCAATATTCTTTCTTTTATGTATGGCCACTACACTTTCTGAATAAAACATCAAATGGTCTCATGGTGTTATGGTAAATATGGGGACAACAGAATAAAATACTCTAAAACAGAACTTACTGGAAAATATGAAATGTATGGTTGCCATATAAATAATCTAGGCCAAGAACGGCCAGTACACTGTTTCATCCTTGATAGTCATCACTAACTAATCACTTTTTGTTACTGAACTTTATGTACCTTAGAATCCTTTACAATTCTTCAAGAAGCCATTACAAATCAATGTTGCCAAGCAAAACGCTGTCTATTGCTATCCATATTCACAGCAAACCAATGTTCTGTTATCACATTACAACTTTGTACAATTGATTAAGAGAGCAGTTGCCAAATTGGGTTCTGGAGTGTACTATTCCTGTTAACAGGTGTTCCATAAACAAAAGGAATTTGTGGTCACAAAAGGTTGGAAATTGTTCGGTTTAAAAACGATGGTTTCTCCAAACAAAGTGTCAAAGAAAAAGAAGACAAACTTGCTGGCAAACTATAGATCTGAGGCATAGAGCAGGGGTGTGGGAGAGGAGTCAAAACAGGGGAGGGAAGAACACAAGGGACTGTGGTGACAGCTCATGGGTGATGTGGTGGTGGGAGATTTATGGGGACTACACCTGAGTGAAAAACCAAATATTGTACAAAAATGAACAATGAAAAACGATGTGAGAAAATTTAAAAGTTTAATAAAAATAATAATAATTTAAAAGATGGTTTCTTTACTACAGGACTCCAAGAGTCTTTACTGTTCTAATATGCATTGTAACCCTCCAGGAAGGGAAATAGTATGCAGCGTCTATGGATTTATTTAATACTTCATAGAACCCTTTTGTTCATAAGCACGATAGGTCTTTTCTATTCATCACATTCTAATTATATCTTATTGAAGCCCAGGTCAATGTATTTCAAATTGAATCCGAATTGGAGACTTGTGAAGATAATTAACATTATATAGTAAACTTTATATCTTGAATATTGATTTGGGGGTTATGTGTGCCATTCTCCAAAAGCAACCTTTTCTTCAGTATCTAAAGGAAATCTTGGTTAAGTCTCCTATCTACTGACCACACTGATTTTATTTTTGGTAGAAAAGTGGTGTGTGTGTGTGTGTGTGTGTGTGTATGTGTAATAGGGTTACAAAGATAGGATTACATTATATCATTATACATGGAAGCCATGGTTTGACAGATCTCAATGATGGATCACTTGAAATATTCCAGTCTGAGAACCACAAAACCACCTACAGCTGTTACTTTGAAATTTGGAGCTATCCACTTTGTACTGCTCCCTCCTAACTAGCAGTGGTCATGTTGCTTCTATTATTATACATGGATGGTAGTTGCTTTTCTAGTGGTCTCGAGAGACTCTTTTAATATAGAATTTGCAGTTAGAAACCTTTAGGCTAACATCGAATTTTGCTTACCCCATGGGTTTCAATATTTAGCAAATATGTGATGCCTTCAGCAGTTGTGAACTTCTGACTACAGAACTGGGTATCCAAGCCTAGAAATTAAAAATCATTAAAATTTGAAAGTAGGGGACCTCCCCGGTGGCGCAGCGGTTGAGCGCTGGGTTGCGAAGCTCCCCGCGGCCTCTGCGGCGCCGGTTCGATCCCCGGCTGCTCCCCGGCCACCAGAGGAGGGTCCCACATGGCGCGCAGACCTCTCCGGCCGCCCGCTGCTCCCTTCAGCAGTGTACTTCGGTCCTTCTGCCTGCTCTGCTCCCCGCTCTGGCTCTGGTGAATTCTCTCACCCTCCCGCGCTTCTGAGTGTACCCAGAGCATGTATAAACAAAACAAACAAACAAACAAATAAAACATGCCTCTAAAAAAATTGATTTAGAGGAATATGTGCATTCCTTCTCTGAGAAGAGTGTTTTAACTGTTTGTATGAAGGTTTAGGTGAGACTGGTTGAAACAGGCACTCAAGGAATTCCATTAAATCCATTCCTTTTTATTTTAAAATAATAGTTGATGATACAACATTCATTCATATTCAACAAATATTTCTAGAGCATGTTCTATGTAATAAGCATTGCCCTAGGCTCTCAGGATATAAGGGTGAACCTAAACAGTCATAGTGCAATCTAGTTTAGTTGAGAAAAGTTGTTGTCAATCAAATAATCCTACATTTAAATATCTCATCATAAATGGGTATGTATGGTGAAGGAAAAGTCGCAGCAGGCTGCAGGTGGCTACAAGACAATAAATGGGGGGCCTCCCTGGTGGCGCAGGCAGTTGAGCGCCACACTGCGAAGCTGTCCGCAGCCTCTGCAGTGCGGGTTCGATCCCAGCTGGCCGGCGAGATTCCCACATGGCGTGGCAGACCTCTCCTGTCTGGCCCTCTGCTCCCCTCAGCAGTGTACTTCGTCAGTCTGCATGTTCTTCTCCCCGCTCTGTCTCCAGTGAATCCTCTCACCCTCCCACACATCTGGCCTGTACCCCGGTTCTTGTATAAAAAATAAATAAATCTTTTTTTAAAAAGGCAATAAATGGGGACACTTTTCTCTACTCTGGCGTTATTGTGAAAGGTTACCCTGAGGAAGCGACATTTAAGTTGGTGCCTGAGGGACTGTTTGAGTGGCCTTGATGGAGGCAGGGCATGTGTGAAGGCCCTGGGGAGGCACAAAGCCCGGTTTAGTAGACATGGGGCAACTACAGAGACTCCATTTCCTGATGGGGAGATGAAGTGCAGGTTAAATGACCCCAGGAGCTCATCTTCCTTGGATTCCAGGGAAAAAAAATCAGAAAGCAGTTGGCAGTATCAGAGGGGCACAGGAGACAGCAAGAGGGGGCTGGCAGGGTGGGTAGGCACAACTGGAACATTGCATTCTACCCCAGCAACTACCCCAGCCAGGGTAAAGGGTGGTGAGTCTCCTATGCCTGAGCTACAGATGGGAGGGAGCCTTTCCATTTGGATGGGCATCAGACTTTCATAAACAGCAGTTAAGTCAAGGGCCTAGGAACCGGTTGTGATCATGCATTTCCCCGGAACTATTTGAAGCAGGTGCAATCCTTAAGGAAGGGTAGAAGGTTTTGAGGTGGGGTACAGGAGCGAGGTCAAAGGGTAATTGCTGGAAACAGGGGTGTGGCCCTAGGCTGGTCCATTGTCGCCGCGCATACTAATCCGAGAGGGAAAAGGAGGAGGACGAGGCCAAGCAGGGCTGGACACTGAGCGGGAGACAAGAGCGAGCTGACGAGCGCTCTCCCCACCCGAGGGCGGGAGGCGGTGACACCAGGTTCCCCGCGCCGGGAAAGGGGCTCGGGCTGGCGGCGCGGGCCCCGCCCCCTCTGCTGGCGGGCGCGGGCGCGAGACGCGGCGCGGCGGCAGCGGCGGGAGCGAGCGGCTGCTGTCAGGCCACCCAGGTCCAAGCTGCACTTGCTGCCCCATTGAGGACGAGGAGGCAGCAGGGAAGGTGGCGGTGGCGCCGAGTGACCAGACTGCCGAGCCGCAGAGCTGACCGGCCTGGCCCGGGGCCCTCTGCGCTGTCCCCCATTGTATCGGGTAAGCTCCCGAGCGTGGGCCGGGCGAGGGGCTGCCTGGCCGGCGGATCCGGGAGGCCGGAGGTGGGGTCTGGGAGAAGAGGGAGAAAGGGAGGTGCGGGTGATCGCCCGGGGGCCGTGCCTCGGGAATGGGGCCTCGTCGCTTCCAGGGTCGGTGGGGAGGCTTCGGTAGAGGGGGCGTTGCTGAATAATCCGGAGCGGCTGCCCCAACCGGGCTGGGAGGTGCAGGGCTCGATGGGGAGCGGGTGTGGCTCAGTGCGCATGCGCCCCAGCCGCCGGGTGCCGGAGGGCCGGGGCGTAGGGGAGAGCGCCCGGGTCCGCGGTAGTTGGAACCAGGGGTGACATCTCACTTTCCTGGGCCCCAAAGCTAACAGCGTCCCTGTCTCAGAGACGCCAGCAATCCTGGTCTCCTAAGGAAGCTTCTTTCCCCGGTACCCTGTCGGCTTGATGGCACCCAAAGCTTACCTGCCTGCGCTCTACTTGGGAAGAAATGGCCAACTGCCGTCTAGTGTGTCTTCCGGCTCCTGGCCCGGGACCACTCCTTGGGAGGGAAAGAGGAGAGGTGAAATGCCACCTAGAACCCCTTGAGAGCAGCTAGGGTTTAAATATGAGCATGAATGAGGGAGTAGCGTCTCGGCGGCTTGACAGCTGTGCCTCTTGGACTCTGAGCACGGGTGTAGCTCATAACTTGTTAGCTCTACAAAATAAATTCAGGGCGTCCCAGGGCTTCCCCCCACTACGGAAACTCCAAGACCCAGCATCAGGTTATAGGGCAAACAAGCTACACTATTAAAGTTAGAGGGTCACAAAGATCCAATCGTTTATTATTTATAGTGATTTTTACATAATTTAGAGAAAACCTCGCCCAGGTCTCCAGTGCAGTGTTTTCAAATACTGTGCCAAGACTCATGGTGAGTTGAATAGCCCTCATCACCGTGTCACCGCAAGATGGACTTTCCCCACAGCTCAACCAAGGCTCCTCCTCTGTGCATACTGCCACCAGGGCCACTCTTATGTCAGCCTAGCCCTCCCCTGCTGCTCCTCCCCCAGTCTTGCAGTACACATCCCTCTCAAGACTTGCTCCCAAACAATCTGCACTATAGATTTGAGCATCATTCCTCCCATGGCAACGGAACAGACGTTGCCAATTCGCTTCTCTCTCATCACTCTAAAATGCACTATTTTCAACAGTTCGACCTCTTTCTCTTCATTGTGTGGCCTCCTCCCTTACCTCCACCCCCACCTTAATCATCTTCAACTAAATACAGCCATTTTCATAAGCCTGTGTGGGTCTGGGCACAACAGATTCAAAAGGTTTCAAGTATGTTGAAGAACAAAAAAGATCGGGAACATTGGGTATGTGCATTGGTAATTCACCTCACTGTCCAAGGCTTAGATCCTAACTGGGGTGAAGGGAATGTATAAACGATCCTTAGAGAATGATTGTTCCTCTATTTTAGGGGTTGAGGTAGGAAAAGGGGATTGCATCTCTGGGATAAATGAGTCAATTAAAGCCAGATCTTTCCCTGAATAGGACCAAAATCAGAATAAATATTTTAGTCCAAATCCCACCGATAGGAGTGGACCCATAAGGGATGCATCAGGAATTTGAGTTTCCTACTTAATGTATTCTGGGTTATCAAGAATTCATTTGCCTCCTTAATGCTAACTTCTCTTAAAGTTTGGCTTAATTTGGAATATTATGGTAGAAAAAAAAACATTTTATTGGTTTTTATGTTGTACTAGTTTTTAATTTATGTATTGAATGATATCAAATTCGTTTTCAAATGATGACACCAATGATGATGGTGGTGGTGGTGGTGATGGTGGTGGTGGCAACCACTCAAAATATAAAGTACAGATAATTATTCTGCTCTTATTTTTGGTGAAAGTGGGAAAATGTATTAAAAATGTCATGGTAGAGAGAGTGAAACTGCAGCATTTCCATTGACTTTCAACAGGTAGAATCTAGAAAGTGATCCAGGGAAGTTAATAACTTCTGCTCCTTAGTCACCTCACAAGTAATAGTACTTGTGGATCTTACAGTACTGTGGATCTGTTGAACCTTGGCATCAGTGCAGAGGCATTAATCCTGGGCACCTACCTAATCAGTTCATTAATAAATGCTTATTTTTTCGGTCCATATGAAGGACTCTGATGCTACATGTTGGAGGGGCTTCAAAAACCTACATAAATAAGGGCCTTTTTTGTCAGGAATTTAAAATTTAGTGGTGTCTAATTTGAAAGGAAACCTGCGCTCCTATGTTTATTACAGCATTATTTACAATAGCTAAGGTACGGAAACAACTTAAATGCCCCCTAACAGATGGGTGATCAAGAACATGTGGTATATATATAAACACAATGGAATACTACTCAGCAATCAAAAAAGATAAATTCATACCATTTGTGGCAACATCGACAGAGCTGGAAGGGATTATACTGAAGTGGAAATAAGCCAGAAGGAGAAAGATACTGAATGGTTTTATTAAAACTGAAATATAGAGAAATCAAGCAAACGGTCAGACAAAGACAAACTTTAAAACCAACTCTTGAAAGCTAACCCTAGATCTGAGGCATCCAGGAGAGGAGAAGAAAAGTGAGAGAGATGAGACAGATAAAAGCGTGGGGGGACAGAATGCACAATGTGCTATGGTGGAGGACTATGGGTGTTGGTTGAGGGAGAACTACAGTGCCCACACCTCAAGGGAGAATCCTATACTGTCAAAAAATTTAAAAAGATGTAAAACAATGGTATATCATTAAAAAAACTAATTTTTTTTTCAAAAATAAAGTTTAGTGATATGGGAAACATATACTTGGAAAAAAGTTCTGTTAACAAGATACGGCAGTATAATGATTAATTTTAACTGTAAGCCATGAGTTCTCAAGCTTATATGTCAAACGTATGAACTCCTTGAGGGCAAGACTTTGCCTTAAACATGTATGCCTCTCCAACAGAGTATACACCCAGACAGTGCTGAAGTGAAGAAGTTCTGCAGTGGGGCAGGTAGAGAAAGAGCAGGGAAGCTTTTGTAATAGATTAGATGCAAGGTGATTTGGACCAAAATGAAGATGATAGCAGAGGACTCCAAAAGGACATCCCGGGGAAAAAATCTGTAGGATTTCGTGAGTGACGGCAAGAAGATAAGGCTAAACTGTGGTCATTTCTAACTCTGACAAACAAATGGAAGTGGAGGCAGCAAAGGAGAACGAAAGGTCACTTTGGTAAGGACACAGCACACAATAGGCCCCCAGGTGTTTCCCCAAGTATCAATAGCAGGGCACAGATACCCAAAACTGTTGGGGAGCAAGGCAGAGTCAGATATGGAAGAAAGAAAGAAGGAGGAATTGTTATGCCCTCACTGGCAGGCCCTTTCTGAGAAGGGTTAATACTGAGTCACAAGGCCCTACGAGTGGCTGAAAGGTTGGTGAAGGAGCAAGAGGAGCAGAAATCTTAAACCAACTTTTTCAATAAATGCTTACAAATCTTTGCAAACTTCGTAAGTTACTCACCACCACCCCCTGTCCCCCGCAAATACCATAATTAAGTAGGGCAGGTATTATCCACTCTATTTTTTTAAAAAGATTTATTTATTGATTTATACAAGCACTGGGTACAGTCAGAAGCGTGGGAGGGAGAGAGAATTCACCAGAGCCAGAGGGGAAAGCAGAGCAGGCAGACTGACACACTGCTGAGGGGAGCAGCGGGCGGCAGGAAAGGTCTGCGCGCCATGTGGGACCCTCTTCCGGTGGCCCCGGAGCAGCCCGGGATCAAACCAGCGCTTCAGAGGCTGCGGGCAGCTTCGCAACTCAGCGCTCAATCGCTGCGCCACCGGGGAGGCCCTCCACTCTATTTTTCTATAGGAAGATAATGAAACACAGCAAAATTAAATGACCTGCCCAATTTCATAAAATTCTATGAATGGCATAGCAGCGATGAAGACTCTTGTCTCTTGATTGCTGCCAGCCCAGTGCACTTGGCAGTGAACCGCGTTGCTTTCCCTCTTTTCCCTGTATGGAGCCTATGTACCCAGAAGTTCTGTGTGCACAAGACCAAATAGGGAGAGCATGGGCAACTGCAGCATTATCTCAGGTAGTTATTAATACTCTATCATTATTCCTGGAGCTGAGTATTTGGTTTCCATATTCACTCAGTCCTTGGCCCGTCATTTGAGTTGATCCACTGTGGGGAAAATAGAGTTAGTGAGTGGTTTAATGTGAACACCTGTTTGCTAGGAACTTAAGAAAGCTCCTTTGGCTTGGCCTTTAATACTATCAGGATTGTGCCCCAGTTTGTACTTCCTGCTGTTACTTTTTTAGTGAGAGTTCAAAAGTTAGGCTTTGTAAAGTTATCCTACAGACCGGTACAAAAAATAGAGTAGTGTGCTAACTCTTGTTTCATCTCCATTGAAAGAAATGTTTGTTACTTGAGTTAGTTCCAAAGGCAGCAATTTAAAAGCAGCAAAGAAAAAGAGGACAAAAGTCAAGTGTTTTAGGAAACTTGAGAATTTTTTAGCATATAGATCAAGAAAGGAGGATAAAGCCTATCAATTTAGAAGACACTATTTGAATTCATCATTATTGATTTAGATTATGACTTCCTTATTGTAGGGTTTATTTATATTTTGGGAAAAAAAAAACATGAGATTATTTAGTAGCAGATTTCTTAAAAGTTTCTCCCAGTAAGAATACTCAACAAGGGCCTCCCAAGTGGCGCAGGGGTCAAAGTCTCAATGCTATGGAGCTATCGTCAGCTACTGCAGCATGAGTTCAACCCCCCTCCAGGGAGCTACCCACATAGTGAAGCAGACCTATCTCGCCCCACTGCTTCCCTCAGCAGTGTATTTTAGGAGATCTGCCTGTTCTGCTCCCCACTCTGTCTCTGGTGAATCCTCTCACCCCCTGTACCCCAGTTCTTGTATGCATAAATAAATCATTTTTTAAAATACTCAACAAATCTAGTTACTGATTTTTCTTTTTAGCCCAGTACTGTTGATGCTGCTGAGATAAGACTCTTGCCATAATTAACTGCAATATTAAATGGAGTTGTGCTTGAATTTAATAAATTCAGCTAAATGCTGAAACCTGTGTTGAAGACAGACAACCCAGTTAGCGAGTAAAATGGCCAGGAGAATATTATAAACAGGGAATCTGAAAACCTTTTTTTCTTCTCTGATCCTGTGTGATCAATTGCAGAGACAATCTCAAGGCACATTGGTGAGCGCATTAAATACCTTTGTGGAGCTGAGAATATTGCAAGGTATACAGAGAAGGAGTTTCAGCTCTGACTTAGAATTTCAACATATCTTAGACACCTTTGTGCTTTCCCTTTCCTGAACATCATCTATTGCGAATAGTTTCAACTTTCTTTGATTTACTTTTATTTTTTTTAAAGTAGTTTTTTTTTTAAAGATTTATTCATTTATTTATACAAGCACTGTGTACAGTCAGAAGCGCAGGAGGGTGAGAGAATTCACCAGAGACAGAGTGGAGAGCAGAACAGGCAGACTGATGAAACACACTGCTGATGGGAGCAGCGGGCGGCAGGAGAGGTCTGAGCGCCATGTGGGACCCTCCCCGGTGCCTGGGGATTGAACCAGCGCTGCAGAGGCTGCCGGCAGCTTCGCAACCCAGCGCTCAACCGGTGAGCCACTGGGAAGGCCCTCTTTGATTTACTTTTAAATTGAATGAAGTGTTAAATGGAGAGAAAATATAAAACTTTAAAAATCATTTGAAATACCGTCAAATTAGGACAAGTTAAAATACATACAGTAAAATCATCGTATCCATGTTCAGCATTACAGCATTTTGAACTCTTAAGTATATTTGTGAAAAGCATCCTCGATAGGTAACTTGTGGTTGGTCTGTGGGTTTTTTCATGGCTTGAGTGTATTTATTTATATATACATACATATGTGTGTATATGTATATATGTATACATATATATAAAACCTTAGCTTTATTTTATTATAGTTTTAAAAATCATCTTTCCTGCTCTTTTTTAGAACCCTAAAACATAAGAATAAAACAACAACAAGAAAAAGAAAAAGACTAAATTGTGACAAAGACCCGACTGGTTAGGTTTATATTTTATACTCAACTGGGTACGTATGTATTTTACTATTTTTTTAATTTGACCTCTTAAAATGAATGTTTAGAAAAATATATAATTAGTAAGTACACATGCACACCAACATAATTTTAATGACTACTGAAGGGTTTTTCAAATTGCATTTCAAATCTGTGTGCTTCCAAAATTTTTCTGCGTGCACTATTTTAATTAGTGTTTAGTTTTCATCTCTTTGAGTCTCTTGCATAAATAACATCCAATTAACATCACTTTTGAGAATCTAATACCAAGTAGTTGTTCAGTAAACTTTGATCCTTTTATTTTAAGATGCAGTCCAGATAGTCCATGTTTATGATACATGATACAGTATGGAGGCAACAAGAAGGGGACTGTGTAGTTATTAGTATTTTTGAGTTCATAGTGTGTTTTCATTGGTGCTGCTATGGAATAGGTACCTAATTCCAAAAATTAATAAGCTATTCAAGATTTCCTTCTGGAAAGACAGCTATTATAATGGTGTAGCAGCAACTTAAGTGCCAGTGTTCAGTGTAAAAATGATTAGGATGATTTTTTACTTGTCAGGGTATACATATCAATGCAAGTATAATGGGGCAAGCTGACCTTTTCTCTCTTTTAAGTTCAGGGGTCCAGCCCAAACTTCTAGCCCAAACTTGTACTAACAGAATCAAGCTTACACAGCTTCCTCTGAATAATTCTTAAGACCATTGGGAACAAATTTCAAACCCTGGATTTGCCTCCTGTTTGAGGTGTCCAAGTCAGAAACGAATATGATTATACATTTGAGTGGCATTTCTGTTCTAGGCTCTCTTCCCTAGAATAGGGTCAGAACTGAACCAAATTACAATGCCATCTGCTAGTCCTTTTACCCATGGCATTCAGCCATTTTCTTGGCACAGACAAGAGACCTCAGCAAAACAAGACCTATTTTCCCCCTTATGCCAAAAGAGTTTTATTCCTTCTGCTGTACTATATCAATGAGCATGAATCAAGAGAAGTCAAATTAGAAGTCCTCATAATTCATTGATATTTACTACATGGTTGATTTCACTGTCAGGTTTAACTGTTTTCCCTCCATCTCTCTCTCTCTCTCTTTCTTTCTTTCTTTCTTTCTTTCTTTCTTTCTTTCTTTCTTTCTTTCTTTCTTTCTTTCTTTCTTTCAGGTTCTCTTTTATAAGGTCCTCCCCATCTGGTGCTGCAACAATGAGTGGGAAATCTCTGCTCTTAAAGGTCATTCTCTTAGGTGATGGTGGAGTTGGAAAGAGCTCCCTTATGAACCGTTATGTAACCAATAAATTTGACTCCCAGGCTTTTCACACCATAGGGGTAGAGTTCTTAAATCGAGATTTGGAGGTAGATGGACGCTTTGTAACACTCCAGATTTGGGACACTGCAGGACAAGAACGTTTCAAGAGCCTCAGGACACCCTTCTACAGAGGAGCAGACTGCTGCCTCTTGACCTTCAGTGTGGATGACCGGCAGAGCTTTGAGAACCTTGGTAACTGGCAGAAAGAATTCATCTACTATGCAGATGTGAAAGACCCTGAGCACTTCCCTTTTGTAGTTCTGGGTAACAAGGTAGACAAAGAGGATAGGCAGGTGACTACAGAGGAGGCACAAGCCTGGTGCATGGAGAATGGGGATTACCCTTATTTAGAAACAAGTGCCAAAGATGATACTAATGTGACAGTGGCCTTTGAAGAAGCTGTCAGGCAGGTGTTGGCTGTGGAGGAACAGCTGGAGCACTGCATGTTAGGTCACACTATTGACTTGAACAGTGGCTCCAAAGCAGGATCTTCATGCTGTTAAAAGTAGAAAGCCTTTAAAAAATGTGCCCCAAATTGATCAGTCAGTAGTGTAAGAATAATTGTGCCCATCTAAGAGTGTGCACACACACACATACACATACACACACACACACACACACAAAGGGGTATGAGACTAAGTTGTGATTGTGAAGCAAAGCCTTTCAGACTGAAGTTGTAGAGCGATTTAAAAAAAGCTTTATCAAGTGTATTTTGCGTGATATCTACTATTTCCTCCTTGTGTGTATCAGGATGTTTAGAAAGCTTTAGTCCTGAGGGACTTCAATATTTTTTCAAATCACAGTTTAAACTTAGCACCCAGTCGCATGAAGGAGTTAAAGAGCTACAGCTATCCCTCAAAGCGTTTCATTAATCAACTAACAAATGACATCATTGACTCTTGCCTAGCAGTTTCTGACATTTCTGCCAAAGGGGGAAAAAAAAAAACGAAGACTCTGAGCTGTATTACAGTAAATAATAATAATGCAACAAGGATGTCCTAAGCTTGAATTAGAAAGAGGTTGCAATGATTATGAATGCAAAAGTATAATGATGTACACTGCCTTGTTTAAATCCCTATGTATGGTTTGTTCCCATCTGAGCTTTTCAAAAAATACCATCTCAATATGAGATAAACTGATGGCATTGGGACTTCATTTTACTCCATGCGTTTGAAGAAACAAGGCACTAATAAATGGATTATGCTTAAATATGCCAACCACCCTTGCAAATGAATGGTTGGTCCACTTTTACTTCGTAAGTTTACTTTTGCTGCAAAAGGTGTTGCTTCACTGACAACCTCTTATCAATTTATCAATGCTGCTATAGTATATGGCTTTGGATGTAGTGCTCTCTGCTCATAATTTTGATGGTCCTTTGGTCCACCATGCTTTGTGTCCAGAGAAGCCTTCAGAAAAGATTGGGGGATAATGGGCTTTTCTCACGAGGTGTTCCTTAACTCAAATATTTATTGTGAAAAAGGAACCGATTCCTTGTATGTTGCACTGTATGTTCAGCTGGCCAAACTACAACATGAAAAGTGGCAAGAGAGCGGAATTTAACCCAGTGTTAGAATCAATTTCTCATAATTATAGTTGTCCAGCAGTAGAACGGACTGCCTTAATAATGAACTCCCTTCCCATGAAAATACTCAAATAGATGTTGGATGAACACCTGTTAAAATACCATAAAGAGAATTTCTGTACTAGGTAGATGTTCAGTTTAAGGTCTCTTCCGGCTCAACATTCTACAAATCTATAAACTACAAACTAGGTTTCAGTGCCATGTTGCAATTAGATGTATGTATCTTAAGACAACAACCATGAATATGGAGAGGAGGAACTTTAAAAATCCTCAAACTATTCTGGAATCAGCATTTAAAAGCAACTATAGGAGCTCTTCCTTTTCTTTTGTACTAAGTCAAGGAAAAGTTTTGAGCTCTGAATAATCATGTGCCCTGATATGAAGATCCTAAAGATACTGTATTAAAATATGAACATGGTTTGTCAAATTTTTATTGCCATGACTGCCGGCTATCTACTATATTATGCGTATGCAGTCTAGTTATTGTTGGTTGATCTGTTTGTCTTGCATAGCTTTTAATCTGTAATTTTAAAAGAGCTATGATAAAAATAGCGACCCGAGGTAGTGAGGAACAGTTAGAAATGACCCCAAAAAGAGACCCTAGGGAGGGGAGGGATGGGAGCTTTCACAGGAATACAGCCTAGAACTCTCCATTGTAGCCACATATGGAATCAGCCTTACACATGGGACCTTATGTGCTTTAAGAGCTCTGGGACTTTTTGGCCACATAGACGAGTAGAGGATGGTATTTCAACCCAGTCATGCTGAATATTTCCTATTTAAATATAGTCCTGACTCCACAGTCCAATTAACTTTGATGCCTGAAGTCAAAGCCAGAACTGGGACCCCACAGCTCTTAAGTATTGGTCCCTATCCTGCCGATGCCTATAGCTAGCCACACTGGTTTCCAAGTTCTATGATAATTTTGCTACAATTATGTTAAGGTGAAACTATGTATGTCAGAACTGTTAAATGCTAATTGTTTTTAAGTGCATGAGACCTGGGGCCTTCTCTTTCTATTTGCACTCTGCTTATAATAGTTTCTCTCTATAGATCTCAGGCCTTCATAAAGACCTCCATCCACTCACTTGTCTCTATTAGAATGGCATGTGGTCATTTAACTAAAAAAAATTCTGTGGGTATCTCATGCATAGGCCTCCTGTCCATCCAAGACAAGTGTTAATTTTATTAGCAGGTCAACTGAAGCCCCTTTTCTCTTGGCCATTCGACATTTTATTCTGCCAAATCACAACACAATATCCTAATGGAAGCACTTAACATTAAGTGACAAAAACAGCGATTTTTGGTGAGTAACACTCAGTGTGGTGCTGACATATGGTTTGGGTAAGATTAAAAACACCAAAGGCTGAAATCTGTGAGTACCAGGAACAGTGCATATAGGCTTAGAAATTGACTGTGTACCCCAAAATGTGCAGTGCAATATTTTCAGTAGGTGTTTTTTTATGAACACGTGATATTTTGAAGAAGCTATTTCCCATTGTTACTATACTGTTTTCTGATGATCACACAGAATATTTATTTAATTTATTTTCATGTAGTAGGCTAATTTTCAGGGGGCCTCAGATTCCATGTTTTCAGTGGATTGATGAATTTCAGGTTCATTTGTGCCTGTCTCAGCCATCTCTACTTTACCCTGAGGTATTCCACAATCCTCTTGTTGCAGGTGCTGCTAAAAACTCAAAATTGTGTATCAGATATTTTGTTTGAACCATAAAAATCATCTGCGTTAAAGTGAATAAAAGTGCATTTGGAATAACCAGTATACTATATTTGTGCTTCTTTTCTCCCTTTATCTTCTGGAGCAACCTGTGGGTGTGACAGACAGTAGTTATCAATCAAGTCACTCTTGCAAGCTGCGCTGCATGTGACCTTCGGATCGTTTTTTTGTGGTTTTGTTTTTCACATGGTACTTCAAGCAGCCACTACCAAGGGCTCAGACAGATTCTGTTCTACTAATAGGGAAACAAACTCAAGACAGAAGTCGGAAGGTTCCTTTTATTTTATGCAACTTTGTAAGGCATGCAGAATATTGTAGCTGGAAATTGGGTCTTAACTCTTTATTTCTTCATTATAATATAATACAAAGATTAAGTCATTACAAAATATAAACAGGATATACACATTACCTTTACTTCCTCGACTGGTATACTCTCCAGGAAACCATGAAAATATAGGCAAAACAAAGGCTAGATTTGATAAATATTCTGTTCTCTTGCTTTTCACATATTGGACTTGAAACATAGTTGCATTAGCAACAAATGCCTTAAATGTACATAATGATGACTTATATTTCAGACACAAGTCTGTCCACAACATATAATTTCATCACATTGATTCCATCTGTCACAGATTTCTCTCTCTTCTTCCTCCCTTCTTTTTTGCCTATTGGACAGTTGAAATCACAAGAGGAGGGCCTCCCCAGTGGCACAGTGTTTGAGCACAGCACTGGGAGTCTGGCCACAGCCTCTGCAGTGCAGGTTCGATTCCCAGTCGGCCAGGGAGATACCCACATGGCATGGCAGACCTCTCCTGTCTCGCCCGCTGCTCCCCTCAGCAGTGTTTTCGGTCTGTCTGCCTGTTTTGCTCCCCGCTCTATCTCTGGTGAATCCTCTCACCGTCCCGTGACTCTGGCCTATACCCCAGTTCTTGTATAAAATAAATAAATCTTTAAAAAAAATCACAAGGGGAGAAGCTCAGGTGTTTTTGCCCATGTACAAGGTTTCCATCTCTGATGATAATCATTTAACAAATTATCAGACAATACTTCAAATAAAGCACCAGTAATCCTTTTGATTGGACTGTAATGATGCAGCTTTTAGGCTATAGAAAAGCATAAATTTATAAGTCTCTTACGAAGGATTTGCTCATCCAAACCTGATATTTTAAAAGCAAAAAACTATCTATCTTGCTGTTTGTCTCCTTGATTCAAAGCCCCACAGGAAATCTCT
Source organism: Talpa occidentalis (assembly GCF_014898055.3). Taxonomy (NCBI): domain Eukaryota; kingdom Metazoa; phylum Chordata; class Mammalia; order Eulipotyphla; family Talpidae; genus Talpa; species Talpa occidentalis. Next base: position 31,563,253 of record NW_023601543.1, read on the forward strand.
TGATGTCTGAAGACATAGTACAGGCATGCCTTGTTTTATTGGGCTTCACATTGTTGCATTTCACAGATACAGCATTTTTTACACCAGCATTTTCCACCAGCAAAAAGATAACTTGGTAAAGGCTCACAGGATGGTTATCAATTTTTAGCAATATTTTTAATTAAGGCATCTGCATTAATTTTAAACATAATAATATTGTACATATAGACTAGGCAGTATAGTGCAAGCATCATTTCATGCACTGAGAAACCAAAAAATGTCTTTGATTCACTTTATTGTGATACTCACTTTTTTGTATGGAAACAAACCTGCAATATCTCTGAGGTGTGTCTGTAGATTCTCAATTTTTGGAAATAGTTTGACAGTGGTCCCTCCGGGAAGTGGAGGATATACAATAGATATTTTCTTTCTTTTTTTTTAATTTTGATTTTTTACTTTATTATAATTAGGTTTTTTTTTTCCTGATCTCTTATTTGGATCCTCTACATTCCTCCTATAAGTGAAACCATCTGATATTTTTCTTTTTCTCTCTGGCTTATTTCACTGAGCATGATCCTTTCTAGCTCCATCCATGTTGCTGCAAATGGCATGGGTTTATCTTTTTAGATTGCTGAGTAATATTCCATTGTGTAAATATACCACATCATCTTGATCCAGTCATCTATTTTGGGACATTTGAGTTGTTCCCATAGCTTAACTAGTGTAAATAGTGCTGCAATATACATAGGGGTGCAGGTGTTCTTTTGAATTAATGTTGTTGTGTCCTTTGTGTAGATACCTAGGAGTGGAATTGCTGGATCATATGGAAGCTCCATCTTTAGCATATTGAGGAACCTCCAGACAGCTTTCAATAGTGGTTGGACCAGTCTGCATTCCCACTAGCAGTGCAGGAGAGTTCCTTTTCTCTACATCCTCACCAACATTTGTTGTTGCTAGTTTTTTTTAATATGTGCCATTCTCACTGGTGTAAGATGGTATCTCATTGTGGTTTTGATTTGCATTTCCCTGATTACAAGTGATGCTGAACATTTTTTCATATGCCTGTTTGCCATTTGCATTTCCTCTTTGGAGAAGTGTCTTTTTATCTCTTCTGCCCATTTTTTGACTGGGATATTTACTTTGTTTTTGTTGAGTCTCCTCAGCTCTTTGTAGATCTTTGTGATCAGTCCCTTATCATTAGTATTGAGTGCAAAAATTTTCTCCCAATCAGTGGGGTGTCTCTTTGTTTTGGTTAATGTCTTTTTTCATGTACAGAAGCTCTTTAATTTGATGTAGTCCCAGCTGTTTATCTTTGCCTTCACTGTCTTTGCTTTGGGTGACATGTCTTTAAAGATGTTACTGAGGTATATGTCATGCAGTGTTTCGCCTATATTTTCATCTATATATTTCATGATTTCAGGTCTTATGTCTAGCTGTTCAATCAATTTCGCGTTGGTTTTTGTGCATGGTGTGAGGTTGTAGCCCAGCTTCATTCTTTTGCATGTAGCAGCCCTTATTGAACAACCTTTCTTTATTCCATTGCATTACACTAGATATTTCAATTCTATAACTGAATTTTTAAGACACTGAAAGTTTGAGACTAGGTAATTTCAGGATGGGAGTCGGGGTGGACTTCCCAACTGTCATCTGAATTACCTGAAGCAGAGCTAACTGCAACAATTTTTTGATCCAGATAGTCACTTCACTTTTTTTTTTATCCTTGCTGTGGAGATTTAGCACCATTACAGTGGAGTGCTTTTCTTAGACTTGATTTGAGGGCAGTTAAAAATCAAACAAAGGAGCACCAAAATATATTAGGCAACTACTATTAACACAGAAAACAAATATTGGAAAAAAAACACATTTGTGGTAGGAGCCTTCAACACCCCACCTTCACCAATGGACAGAACAATAAGACAAAAATTGAATAGAGACATATTGCTTTAAATAAGGAATTAGACCACATGGACCTAATAGATGTCTATAGGACCCTCTATGCCAAAAAATCAGAATACACACTTTTCTCAAGTGCACATGGGCTACTCTCCAGAGCTGACCAAATATTGGGCCATGAGACAAATACCAACAAATCCATGAATATTGAAATCATTCCAAGTAACTTCTCTGATCATAAAGGTATCAAACTAAAAATCAACCACAAAAAGAAAGCAGGGAAGTTCTTCTAACACATCAAGACTGAACAACACACTACTGAAAGACCACTATATTTAGGAGGAAATAAAAGAATAAATAAAAAAACCTTGAAGCAAATGACAATGAGAACACAACCTTCTAGAATGTTTGGGACACGGCAAAAACAATACAAAGAGGAAAATATATAGCAATAGAGGCCCACATCGAGAAATAAGAAAAAGCCCAAATAAAGAACCTTGCCTATCATCTTCAGGAATTAAGACAAGAAGAATAAACAAAATAAAAAACCAATAGGAGAAAGGAAATAATAAGAATTAGAGCAGAAATAAAATAGAAATAAAAAAGTCAGTCGAAAAGATCAGTGAAACTAAAAATTGGTTCTTTGAAAAATTAACAGACAAACCTGTAACTAGGTTCACCCCAAAAAAAGGGGAGAAAACTCAAATAAATAGGTCAAAAATGAAAGAAGAAAAATTATAACAGACACTGCAGATATTCAGAGGATAGTGAGAGAATAATATGAATATTTACATGTTAACAAGTTCAATGACCTTGATGGTATGGAAAAATCCTTAGAATCACACAATCATCCAAGATTGAATCATCCCAGATTGAATCATACGACCATCCAAGAAAAACAGAAAACTTGAACAAACAAATCTGACAAGGGACTAATATCAAAGGTCTACCAAGAGTTCATACAGCTCAACAACAATGACAACAACACAAAAAATAACCCAATCAAAAGATGGGCAGATGTGCTAAATAGACATTTCTTCAAAGAAGACATACAAATGACCAATAGGCACATGAAAAATGTTCATCATCACTTATATTCAGGGAAATGCAAATAAAAACCACAGAGATAAAACTTCACACCAGTGAGAATGGCCCATATCAAAAAGACCAAAAACAACAAGTTCTTTCAAGGGTGAGAAAAATGAAACTTTTAAATTGTTGGTGGGAATGTAGCCTGGTCCAGCCTCTATGGAAATTTTTTCTAAAAAAATTAAAAGTGAATCTGTTATATGACCCAGCAATTCCACTTCTAGGTACTAATTTGAAAGGAAACTTGCACTCCCAGGTTTATTTCAGCACTATTTACAATGCCAAGAGATGGAAACAATCTAAGTGTCAAAAAAAAAAAAAAGGATGAGAAGATCAATAAGTTGTGGTATATATACACAATGGAATACTACTCAGCAATCAAGAAAGATAAACTCATGCCACTGTGTGAAAATGGATGGAGCTGGAAGGGATTATGCTAAGTGAAATAAGCCAGAAGGAGGAAGATAAATACTGGATGGTATAACTTATATGTGGAATATAGAGAAACCAAACAAAGGGTCAGACAAAGGCAAACTTTGAAACCAAAGATTGAAAACTGACCATAGAACTGAAGCATCCAGAAGGGGAGAGGAGTGGGAGGGAGAAAAGGATGGGGAGCAAGCACAGTGGCTTATGGTGCAGGACTATGGATGCTTCAGTGGTGGGTGCAGTACGGTGACTACAACTGAGGGGGGCAATCCGATACTTCCAAAACACTAACATGGATGTAAACCAATGTTACTTCATTTAAAAAAAATACACCTTTTGATATTTGATAAAACTTTAATATGTGCATGGATTTGTTTTCCAAACTGATCTCTTCTCTCCCCCAATTTTATAGAGGTATAATTGATAAAAAGAAAGTATATATAGTTAAGGTGTTCAACTTGATGATTTAATAATCTATACACTGAAATAATTGCCACCATCAAGCTCATTAACATAGCCATGAATTCAGTTACCTTTTGTTTAAATTTTGCTGTCTCTTTAATTTCTTCAAGTTATCATCACCAATAAATCCCTCATTCTTTACTCCTTTCTAAGAGAAGGAAGCGGTAAATATATAAGCTAGTCATTTAAAGAATAAAAGGAAATGTATTAAATGTCCTTTTATTGACATGTTTGCAAAAACTGGTAAGCAAGCATCTGTCTGGCGGAGGTGGTGATGTGCTGGCAAGGTTTTTACCAGAGAGTGAGGGGTTACTGAGTGCTTTCCCAGTGAGAACAAGCATCTTCACAGCTCAAGATGTGAACTAAGTGTCACCTAGGACCTGCAGCAGTAATGTGTGTGTCTTCATAAAGCGCTTTGTTCCTTCTAAGGCAACAGAAATTTTGCTTCAGCCATATTTTAGAGCCTTTTTAAATGGTGGGTTTTGTGAATGCAAGGACGTGCATTTTTGAGTAATCCATCAATTCCTTTCATCCTCTATGAATTATGGGTAAATGTGTAATGAGTCTCAGTATGGCTCTCCTGAATTTTAACCAGACCTGCCAAGCTGTGCTGCTTCTACTTAACTGATTGATAAAAAGGAATCAAGAAATGCTGCCTTAATGAAAGAAATATATGGATCTTAATTCAACATTCGCAGTATTGATTAGAGTGAAAATACAAACCATGCCTGCCTGTGGTGTATTCGTGAGGAAGCAAGAGACAGACTCATCTCTTTTCTTTCTTATTGTTCCTGGCTGCCTTAGTAACAGCATATCCCACAGTGTGTACTGTAATACACTGTTCAATACAGCCCTGCTGACAGATGAGCAAGCGTCGGTAACCTTTGAATTCTCTTTTTCCACTCATTCCCAATAGGACAACTGTGTCACCAGTAAACGCTTCAAAACTTTCTCTTTTTTTCCTGATTACAAAAATTACATACATCCATGGTAGAAAACTAAGAAGCAAAAGAAATGGAAAAACAAAAGAAATAAAATTCTACTACCCTGAGGTAACCAGATTTTAACATTTTAGTGTGTGTTTTATTATGTTAATATAAGAGAGAAAATTGTTGTCAGACGACACACAGATTGATGTAATCTTTTTCAATGAATATATATTAGAATGTTCTCTAAGTCATTATATATTCTCCCAGGGGTTATATTTAATGCTTGCATAATATTTTATTGAGGGGTTGTTTACCATAATACGTGTAATCAAACACTGATAGACATAATAGGGTTTTTTTTTTATGGTCTCCTATCTGTGAAATAAAGTGGCGGTTTGCATACCTAATATTAATCTTAATTCACATGTCTGTTTATTTACTATTTTCTGGGTCAAAGGATATTAATACCTTTATGGCTTTTAATACTTATTGGCTAATTGCCCTCTAGAAAGTTGTCCTAAATTCAACAATACCAATAGAATAAGAAGAGGCATATTTCTCCAATACTCACTCAATCAAGAAATATTATTTTCATTCTTAACCACATTTGCCTAGTTTTTTGAATGCCGAATGACTTCATGTTTCAGTTGCATTTTTTTAATTCTATGAGAGTAAATAGTTGTTCATATAGTTATTGACCATTTTCATTTTTTCTTGAGTGAGTAACCCATTCTGATCCTTATTCCATTTGTGGTGGGAGACATTAATTTTCGTTTTGTTTTGTTTTGGCTTTGCATTTTTGCTTTTATTGATTTCGAGAAGTTCTCTTTTTTATAGTATGGGTATTAATCATTAATTTCCATGTTTCTGGTTTTCTGCAGTCCTCTCCCCTGTCACTCCATTTTTAATTATGTTGATGGCATTTTTAATGTGTTGACAGTTATTTAAAGGGTCATGTTCTAATAAAATAGAAAACTAGAGTGGTGGGGGAGAGAAAAACGCCTACTTGAACTGTCCTTTGTCCCTGACCACATATGAGTTATTTTTGTGGAGAGAGATTGAATCTTTTGTGTCAACGTGATAAAAAAAAAATGGAAGAATGCAAATGCACTCATCTAGCTTCTTTATCTAGCAATATGTCAAATGGCTGGTTTGATATGGGCTTATTGTTATTTCAATGAAGAGATTATTCTGAAATCTTGAGCGAATACAGTGATAGTAACAGTTCCGCTTTCTCCCACAAGAGGGCAGTAAAGACCGGTTAGTGTTCTGCCAGCGACTCAATATGGACTCTTTGGACTATTAGAGCTGAGGGGCACCTAGAAATCATTCGTCTAACCCATCCCTCCCTTATTTAATATCCAGAAACACTAAAACCTGGAAGGGTGAAATGGCTTATCCAAGGTCACAGAGCTGACTGGTCTGTGAAGAGCTGAGTCCTAGGCACTTGCAGTATACCATACCTTGATTTACCATACTGGGATCTTGTTAAATTAACACAAACTATAAAGACATACATTTTGTCCTACTTTTACATTTTTGTTTGCTTTTTGAAGTAATATTCACCTAACAACATTAACCATTTTGAAGTGTGCAGTTCAGGGGCATTGAGTATATTCGTGATGTCATAAGCATTTACATTTTAACCTCCTGGAACCCAACCCCAGTACTCCCACTAATTGGATATGTAACTTTAGGCTAGTTATGTAACTTTGATGAGCTTCAGTTTCTTCTGCTTGTGTAGGAAGAAAATGTCTTTCTTAACAGGTTGGTGTGAGAATTACCAGGAGTAATATACACGAGAGCCTTGCAATGTGCTTGGCTCAGAGTAGAAGAGAAATAAATTATTTCTTCCCTTCAAAATATTGATCAATGGCTCCCCATGTAGTATTAGTAAATTTACTTCACATTAAAAATAAAAATAAATCCCAGAGTAGATTCTTTTCCCTTGCCATGGCTATTGCTGCATTATTTATATTGAATTTTAAGTTTGCTCAGAGGTTAAAAATTATTTAAAAGAACTTCACAAGTTCATGTGACATTGTTGGCAAAGAGTTGTAGTATTTAATAGACCCAATGGCCTCTTAAAAATACACAAGTTTCTTAGAGGAATTTTGGAAAATGGAAGGTGGTTCCACTTAGGGGGTAAGATGCATAAGGTATGGTGATATATGTGCTGCTTTAGGCCAACGTTTGCAACCAAGTCTAAAGTGATCTAATCCGTCTTTTTTCTATAATAGAACTGAGAAATGGAGAAGTTAAGCAAATTCCTGAGGGCCGCACAACTAGCCAGTGATAGAACAGGTCTTGGGATGCTCACCCCTGCATTTCAGACCAATGTTGTTTTCACAACACTGCACTGTCTGCGGCCAAGATTTTTTTTTTCCTTTTTTCCTTTCACCTTTATTTCCCCACAAAATCCTATGATTTCAAGAACGGTGGATTATTTCTTCCCAGTTCCACCTCATCCTTGAGTACTTTCTCTAAATGCCTGCCAAGTGGTCATAGAATCAATGTTGAGATACTTCAGGTTAGAGGACACTTATTTTCCTTTTTTTTAAAAGATTTATTTATTCATGCATACAAGAACTGGTCCAGAGGTGTGGGAGGGGGTGTGAGAGGATTCACCAGAGACAGAGTGGGGAAGAGAACAAGCAGACTGACTGAAATACACTGCTGAGGGGAGCAGCGGGCGAGTCAGGAGAGGTCTGTTGCGCCTGTGGGTAGCTCCCTGGCCGGGGATTGAGATCGTGCTGCACAGGCTGCGGATAGCTTCATAGGTTGCATCTTAACCCCTTGCGCCACCAGGGAGGCCCAGGACACTTATTTTCAACACAGATTATTACATGTTTGCAAAGATGGCACATACTTATATAGTCAAATTCTGACTTCCTATGCCTTCCACAGCTCGGTCTTAAGGCCATCACTGTGTTCCACATGACACAGACATTCCAATATTTATAACCAACGGGAAGAGAGATTGGAACTTCTCTCAACCTTAATCATGTGTGCCTAAGTTATGTCATTTCTAAAAAATTCAAGAATGGCTTTGGAAAGATTCCAGTTGGTGAACACACAAAAAAACGGGGGAGAAAGGTACAGCTGGCCAGGGCATGGAAGCTCTGTGCCCTTCCCCCATGCCTTGCCTTATGCATCTCTTCCATCTGGCTGTTGATTCAAATTCTTTTATATCCTTTGTAAAGAATCAGTGATCTAGTGATTAAACAAGTTTCCAGAGTTCTGTGTGCCACTGTAGGAAATTAATTGAACCTGAGGTCCTCGGAGCCTCTGATTTATAGCCAGTTGATCAGAAGCACAACGATCTTCTGGGTCTTTCAGCAGGCAACGGAGGTCTGAGGACCTGTGATCTAAAGCCAATGGGTCAGAAGCTCTGGCTTTCCTGGGGCTTGCAATCAGCACCTGAAGTGGAAAAGTTGTTTTAGGAGACTGAGCCCTTAACCTGTGGAGTCTGATGCCATCTCAGGTAGATAGTGTCAGAATTGAGTTGAATTCTTGGGCACTGCATGCTGGAGCCTGGAACTTGCTTGTTGCTGTGGTAGAAACCTCAGCTGTGGTAGAAACCTCACACACTTAGGAAATTAGGCTGCAGGACATACCACCAACTATGCAGCCTGACTCGGCCAGGTCAAAGGGTATGGAAATATCAAAAGGGTAGAGACACCCCGGCTCTCCCCACCCTTCTCCCCTGCCCTCTGCCGGACTGGTACTTTCTCTTCCTCAGGATCAGGATTAAATATCTCCTCAGAGTTTGTTCCTGAACTCCCCCTATTCCACCTTATGTATGTTCACAACTTACTGCTTTGGGTTTTCTTCTGTTTACCACAATTTGTTGTCTCGCATCCCTGTGCGGTTCTTCACAAATGCCTCCCACACCCACTTTTCTTCCACTCTGCCCTCTATTCGCTAGACTGTAAAGTCCAGTGTACAGGCCCAGGCCTGTAGGATAAATGAAGTTATCAGGCTTTTCCCGCAATTAGCATCCATGCATCTAGCACGAGCACCTGTAATTATGAATACCTGGTTCCAGAGAGCACGGGACATGAATAATATAAGTGGGGACACCTTTGCTGAGGGGCGAGGGGCTATGAGGATGGCATCACACTGAGGCAGAGGACAAGAGAGGGGACAGCCAGAGAAATACTGAGAGAGAAAGCTGGTCTGTCCCCTGATTTAGCATTAAAGACCTGTAAAGGTCCTCCCCGGTGGCGCAGCAGTTGAGCGCTGGGCTGCGAATCTGCCCACAGCCTCTGCAGTGCCGGTTCAATCCCCGGCCACCGGGCGAGGGTCCCACATGGCACGCAGACCTCTCCTACCGCCCGCTGCTCCCCTCAGCAGTGTACTTCATCAGTCTGCCTGTTCTGCTCCCCGCTCTGGCTCTGGTGAATTCTCTCACCCTCCCGCGCTTCTGACTGTACCCAGTGCTTATATAAATAAATAAATAAATAAATCTTTTTTAAAAAAAAATAAAGGCCTGTAAAAATCTACAAAAGTCCCCAAAATTATCTTGTCTGTAAGAACTGACAATGAACCTCCCTGCCCTGGTGTGGTTGCAAAACAAGGCCCCTACATGGTTTTCTTGTCAGCGAGCACCCCACAGCACCTAGTGCAGAGTAAGACACAAGCTAGTGATGACTACATATTTTTGAATGAGGGAACGGGTGGGAAGCACCTGTGCCAGCCCCAGTGTGGACAACAGTGCAGGGTGAAAATCCTCCGGGGGTCCACTCCTAGCTGCTCTGACGGCCAGATTGCTTGCCACACGATGAATGGCCTTGCCAGCTGACACAGCAGGGCCTGGGCGCCCTCCTGGTGGGCTTCAGTCTCTGAGCAGAATCCCAGGTCATCCCCAGAGTAAGGCAAGCAAGCCAGGCAGCCAGGTCTGGGCTAAGAGGCTAGGGGAGCCCTGGGCAAGTGCAGCTGGCTGGCTGGTGCCCTGGGGCTGGGAGAGGAGGGGCCTGGCACTAGCTACCTTTGGACTCCCTGAGGCTGGGCCCTCACTCCTGTCATGCAGAGGGTGGGCAGGGGGCCTCTGAAGCTTGGGAGCCTTGGTCTCCAGGGCCCTGTTGCCATGCTGCCTGGGTAATCAGGGGGCCCCACCCCAGCGTTCGCAGGAAATCACGGCCTGTGGATCCATCTGCATCCACCGTGAAGGGGTGACTCAGGCAGCCTGGAAACCTCATCTTCTCATCGCCAGAATGTCATGTTCGCTAGGAATGAAGCACCAGGTCCCGGCGACTTGAACACTGAGACACATGAACACTGAAAGGTCACGCTTCAGCAGACTGGCCTCTGGAGGACCGGGCTCTCCGGGGAGAGGCCAGTAGCTGCCGATGCTGGTGCTTCCTCAGGCCGCGTGTGCCGGCTGCACCACGCCTCGCAGACTGTTGAGGCCACGCTGTGGGTGTCCTGGCTTCACACTGAGGAGGCCCGGGCTCTGCTGGGCTGGGTGGGTGTTCACGGGCACGGAGCCTGGAAGAAGCGGGGCTGGGAAGGGGATGAGGGCAGCCGGGCTCCAGAGTGCGTGCCCTCAGGGGCGCCCTCAGTGGCTGCACCACACATCTGCCTCCCTCCCTCTGCAAGGGACCCCTCAGACACAGAGAAGCCAAGCCACTTGCTCGGTCACACAGCTGCCAGCTGCCAGAGCTGGAGCTGCATCAGGTCTCCCCTGCCCACCCAGGCTCTCCTCCCGCAGGCCCCTGCCCGGGAGCCCCTCCAGGTCCAACAGCCACCTGTCCCACTTGACCCAGCCTAGCAGCATCCCGAGGCCTGGGCAGAGGCTGAGTGCTCCTCAGCCCCACCACTGGGTTTCCTCTGACTGCTCAGCCCCGGAAGGACGTTCCAAGACTGGAAGCATGGAGGGATCAGGCCTTGGGCCTTTGGGCAACGCTTTGGAGCAGGATGACGCCCACAGAGCTCCGTGGTCACCAGCAGTGATGAGCGCCGTGAACCATCACCCTCCTGCTCCCTGGGTCTCGGGGACTCCCCGTCACAGGCCTCCTCGGGAGCCCTCCCAGCCCAGCCGCTGCACCCCTTCCTCCCTGGCCTTTCTCCCTGGCTCACTGTGGGGGCTGCAGCAGGTAGGTCACTCCCACCCAGGGCTTTTAATGAGGAGTTTTGTCGTGCCCAGGCAGTGGCGATGAATAATTCAGTGAAGGAGGCCCAGGAAATGTTATTCTTTCCCAGAAGAATCCCTTGACAGTGGGAGAGGCAGAGAAGGACTGCATCTTATTATGGGAGGATGGGGGCGGGGTGACGGGGGGGGGGGGGGAGGGGGGTAGGAGGGGGAGGGGAGGAGGAAGGCTAGAAGGGCTTCCCTGACAGTGTAGGCTGTCCGTAAAGGGATTTAAACAGAAAAGTTGCTAGAGATCAGAAAATTGCCTTTTAAAAGAGGCCTCTGATTCTAGTGAGGAGGACGGATTGGGTTAAGGGCAGAGGGAGGCTCTTCTGAATGACGCAATCGTTCAGGTTTCTTTTGTAATGACAGGAAAAGATAGTATTGCCAGCACTAGAAGTGGGTCATGGAGAGAGAGAGAGTCTGGGGTGATTCTTTGGTGGTTGAGCACTGACCACAGAGAAAACTCTAATTTATCAACATTTCTCTTAAAAGGTGTCATTTTAGATATGTTTTGAACATCACATAGTAAATTTCAGCCATCCGTTGTTTTACCTACTAACATGGGATCCAGCGAGAGCCTGTGTCCTGGATAAGGAACACGGAACAAGCTTTGGGTCACAAGGAGACATCCCCACCAGATTACTAGATTCCTAGTATTCTTTCCCCATGAACTTCAATGCTGTGGAATTTTCTCAAGATAATCAACTTGCTAATCCAACCTAAAATGATATTGGCTTTCTTTGCAGTCACACCAAGCTTACTTTCTTTTTTTTTTCTTCCTCTTTCCTTTCCTTTTTTCCCTTCCTCAAGTATTTCTTGCCAAGCACTGGCCTATATACCAGAAGCTCACTATTGCTTTACTCTTGGTTGGTTTTTCCACGTGCTGCCGCTCATTATGTACCCCTACCTTGTACTACTGCAATTCGCTGAAGGAGCTCTGGATAGAGGCTATTACTATAGTCAATACAGCAGTTAATTCTCTACTAATACAACTAGCCCTGGTAAATTGCCTTATGTTACAGCCAGCCCCTGGTCACAATTTGTTAACATGGCTTCTTACCCTAATTCTGTCAGCCACTAACACTCTCAACTCTTATCATCTACATATTTAATAAGTAAGCATTTTATGTCTTTACCTAAGTCATTTATTAAAAGTTTGAACAGGATGTGCTCAAGGACAGAACCCTTAAGATTGACATCAACCCACTAATTAGCACTTTAAGGGTACAATCATTTTTTACTGAAAAATCATTTTTCAACTATGAAAAACCCACCTAACTATTTCTATCTAATAATCGGTATTTTTTCCATTTAACTTCAAGACTATCATGAAGAGATCTGGTTAAATCTCTTCCTGAAGTTAATATACATTCTCCTATCTCTGTGACAAAGATGAAAACTGAGCAAACTTCGAGAATCTATCCCACACATGCATCTAATGACAGAGCCCCAAAATACATGTTGCAATAAGCAAACAGAATGGAAGGAAGAAATAAACAATTCAACACTAATAATTGGAGACTTCAAAACCCTGCTTTCAAAAGAAGATGGACTAGATAGGTGATTAATAAAGAAAAAGAAAACTTGAAGAATACTGTAGACCAATTAGACCTGACTGTCATTTATAGAAAAACTTCATCCCCAAACAGCACAATACATATTCTGCAGTGCAAAAGGAACATTCTCCAAGACAGATCATGTTATGTTGTAACACAAGTTTCAATAAATTTAAAAGGATTGAAATTATTCAAAAAAATGTCCTTTGATCTCAATAGAATGAAGTTAGAAATCAACAACAAATGGAAATTTGGCAAACTCACAAGTATGCAGAAATTGTACATCCCCCTAAATAACAAATAACTAAAAGGAAAAACCACAGGAAAATTAGGAAATACTTTGAGGGTGCAGTGAAAGTAGTACTTAGAGAGAAATTTATAGCTGTAAACACCTATATTAAAGATGAAAGATCTCAAATCACTAGCCTAGCTTTCACCTTAGGAAATCGGAAAAAGAAGAGTTAACTAAAAAAAATCAAAGACTAGAATGTAAATAAATGGAATAGAATTGAAAAAAGATGATATCAACGAAGCCAAAAGTTGTTTTTTGAAAAGGTGATAAAATGACGAAGAATGAAGTCATACACTTGCCATATACACTATAAAGAAAATAATTCAAAATGGGTCAAGGACCTTTACTACAATTATAAAATTCTTAGGGGAAAATAAGTGACTTGGATTATGTCATCATTTCTTAAATATTGTAAGAGTAACAAAAGAAAAATAGCAATTTAGAGTTCTTTAAAAATGAAAGATTTTTTGCTTCAAAGTAACCATCAAGAAAGTAAAAGACAGCCCACAAAAAGGAAGAAAATATTTGAAAATAGCATATCTGATAAAGGAGTTGTAGCTAAAATATATGAAATAGGGCCTCCCCGGTGGCGCAGCGGTTGAGCGCTGGGTTGCGAAGCTGCGCGCGGCCTCTGCGGCGCCGGTTTGATCCCCGGCTGCTCCCCGGCCACCGGAGGAGGGTCCCACATGGCGCGCAGACCTCTCCTGCCGCCCGCTGCTCCCCTCAGCAGTGTACTTCGGTCCTTCTGCCTGCTCTGCTCCCCACTCTGGCTCTGGTGAATTCTCTCGCCCTCCCGCGCTTCTGACTGTACCCAGTGCATGTATAAACAAAACAAACAAAGAAACCAGCAAACAAATAAATAAAAGCATGCCTCTATATAAAAAAAAAAAAAATATATATGAAATACTTCTATAATGCAATAATAAAAAGACAAATAACCCAATTAAAAATGGGCAAAGGATGTGAGTAGGTATTTTTCCAAAGGTATACAAATGACCAACCAGAACATAATATGTTTAACATCATTAGTCATCTGTGATGTGAAAATCAAAATCATAATGAGATACCATGTCACACCCACTGGGATGGCTACAGTCAAAAAGTCAGATAATAACAAGTGTTGGTGAGTATGTAGAGAAATCTGAAACTTTTTCATACATTGCTATTGGAAAAATAGAATATTTCAACCCCTCTGGAAAAGTCTGGCAGTTTCTCAAAAAGTTAAACATAGAATTACCATGTGGCTCAGCAATTCTACTCCTAGGTATATACCTAAGAAAACGGAAAACCTGTTCTATGAGAACTTATACAGGAATGTTCATTGCAATATTATCCATGATAGCCAAAGTATAGGAAGCCTCAAATATTCATTAATAAAGAAAAGATAAAATACAATATGTCCATACATAGAATATTTTTGTATATAAGAAAGTTTCATACACACACACACACATATATATATATATATATATATATATATATATATGTTGGTACTCAGATATATTAATCAGCAATTAGAAGATATATTATTGGTAATAAAAGGAACAAAGTACTAGTATATGATACAATAAGAATGAACCCCAATAATAGGCCAAGACAGAGACACAGCCATAAAAGACTGTATATTGTATGAGCCTATGAAAATGAATTGTCCAGAAGAAACAAATATATCAGGACAGAAAATAGTTTAGTGGTTGCCTGGGGCTGGGAGTATGGAGGTGGGAGAGCGGGAACTATTAATGGGGGTGTGATATTTCTTTTGGGAGAGACAAAAGTGTTCTAAAATGAATTTTGGTGATGATTGCACCACTCTGTAAAGAACTAAAACCCATTGGATTGTTCACTTTCAATGGGTCAATTGTTTGTGTGTGAACTCTATCTCTATAACATTGTTCAAACTTAATCTATCACACAATGATAACTTTCAGCATGAGTTTATTTTCAGGCCTAACTGCAAAGAGAAAAAGAGGCAAAGAATACCCTAATCATCTCCTAGGAAAGCAAAGGTTGCATAGTTTCATTCCTACACAGCCACCTCTTAGATTTTAGTCCTTGCCATATATCAAAAACTCCTATACATAAGCCAGAAAAAGTATGAGTACACTCAATAGCCAAGGATTCCAGTGCAGAGTACTGTTTGTTTGATTTGGCCGCCAAGTATGTAAGAATTGAGTTAATCAGACTCCTCCATCTTAGTAAATTTTCACATATGCATGATATATATATGATATATATGTATTTACTTTCTTACAACGTGGCTCATCTTTCTGTAGTTATTGTTCCCCTTAAGTGCGGCCCTCCCACCAATAATCCACCTGCCTACCGCCACCCAGCTCCCCTGTGTCTCTCCCCTGCTTCCATCAATCCCTCTCTTCCCCTGCTGCAAGACCTGGATCCATGGTGGGCCCAGGCCTTGTCTTTTTCTTTTTCAAAGATTTGTTTATTTATGCATACAAGAACTGGGGTACAGGCCAGAGGCACAGAGGTGAGAGGACTCACCAGAGACAGAGTGGGGAAGAGAACAGGCAGACTGACTGAAATGCACTGCTGAGGGAGCAGCGGGCAAGTCAGGAGAGGTCTGCTGTGCTATGTGGGTTGCTCCCTGGCTGGGGGATCCAACTCGTGCTGCAGAGGCTACGGACAGCTTCATAGGTTGCCTCTTAAACTCTTGCGCCACCAGGGAGGCCCAGGCCTTGTCTTTTTCATCGTCATTCCAGGCAAGGGTTCTCTCTCCCTGTCTCTGTTTTTCCTACTTCCATCATCCCTACTCCCATCTCCCTCTCCCACCCCAGGCATCCACCTTAGTGTATTTAATAAAATCTTTAGGCATGCTGGTATCCCTGTAAATTACATCCTGGTATTTCATGAAGCATGGATTTTTAGCTGTTTATTGCCAATAAAACTTGTTCTACACTTTCAGATTTTATGTGGCTATATAATTTGCACAGTGGTATTTAAGCTGGGATTCTTCCTCACAGCAGGAACTGGGTGTTCCAAGTTTTGATTAGCCTGTTTTGGACCTCAGCATCCTGTTCTCACTAATCTCATTTTGTCCTCAACAACCCCTCCCCCTTCCCAGAACAAACTGGACAGTTTTGTTATATAAAATGTTTTGCTCAATTTTAAAGCACTGCTCCACTCTGACAAGATGTATCCCTGTGCAGGGAGCGAGGCGCAAATCCCGTAGGAGCTGGGATCCCAGCTGGAGTCTAGTGTCCAGGCTCCTGTGCGCCAGGGGTCGCAGAAGGAGGACCAGGCACCAACTCTTGTTCAGGAAGCAAATGTTTTAATGCAGGCAGGAACCTCACAGGCATGCTTGCGGTATTAATCACCCCCGAATTTTAGTTTCTTGCCCTCTTTTTCCCCCTTTCCTTGCATCTGTACTAGCTGCTTTGCAACACCTTTGTAACAACCTGGAGCTTTGTGGTTAACAGCTACTTCTTAGCTCTTCCTCTTTCTGTCCTGCAGGTACTTTTCCACTGAGTCTTCGGGTGCTTTCCAATGGTTGTTCTCTGTCGGCGTCCCCCCTGGCAGGCAGTCCAGGCCTCAGTGGTCCTGCTCTATCTTCTCAGGAGGCCCACAAAGAAGTGATTAAGTGCAGAGACCCAGGAATCTACCCATGTTTAAATCTGGCCAGGGGCTGGGGAGCTAAGGGAGAAGGTAGGATAGCTAAAGGGTACTAAGTTTCAGTTATGCAAAATAAAATAAATTCTGGAGATCTGCTTCACAACTAGGGCCTATGGTTAACTATACTGTATTGTATACTTAAAATTGTGCTAAGAAAGTAGATCTTATATTAAGTGCTCTTACATAAATAAAACAAAGGTGTCAAGAGGAAAGTTTGGAGGTGATGGCCAAGTTCATGGTGTTGATCGTGATGAAGGCTTCACAATGTATACTTATTTCCAAATGAATCAAGTTATAATATATAAATATCTATGGATTTTTATGTTAATCATGCCTCCAAAAAGTGGTTAAAATGTCTTTGTTCCACCACTTACCAGCTTGTAACTTTAGTCAATGTATTCATATTATCTGTGCCTCAGTTTCTTCATTATTAAAATCAGAATGAGGATAGTAGTAAGGACTCACCTCTCGATCATTATGAGATTTGCGTGAGTTAATAGCTGCAAAGCACTAAGAACAATGCTGGTCCCTAATGGAAGTTATATGTGCTTATTGTTATTTTATTTCCAGGTTGTTAATCATATTTCAGGATCCTCTGGTAAAACGAGTTATTTATTTATACTCCAGTGAGGTGAGCAGAGTGCAGAAGCTGGGCTCAGCAGTAAGAAAATCTAGAGGTTCAGACATGTTGTCAGTGGCCACAGAAGGCCTGCCACCCTTTAACAGCAGCAGGATACCTGAGAAGGTGGTGGGATTCATTGGCTAAAGCAAGCCTGAGTGACACTCCTAGGAGAGGACTGGAGTATTGTGTCTGCTGAGGCGCTCTGAAATGGGAGCAGCGCTACTACAAATGGTGTACAAGGTGAGAGTTCAGGCTGGGAGAATGGGGTGCTGGAACACTCTGGATGAGGGTCCATGAGTGTCAACACAGAATTCACTGTTTTACTGACGTCATGCCCAGGAAGGCAGAAGTGGAGGGAATGATGCAGGCTACAATGGATCCGCATTTTTGGTAGCTATGTTTTCAAGCAATAATTCTAGATATTTTAGAACTGAAAACGGCTTCTTTTAACTTATCTCATTCTCTTTTCCAAAAAATGTATGACATGTGCTTTCAAGATCAAATTGCATAACTCTTCACAACAGTCAAGATAAAGAAATAATTCAAACAATGTCAGTCCCTCATGATGCATGAATGAATAAAGAAGAATAAATATAAAAAAGATGAAATCTTGCCATTTGCAACATGGATGGACTTTAAGGGAGTTAAATAAAATAAGTCAAAAACAAAATAAGTCAAAAAGAGAAAGACAAATATCTATGTTTTCACTCATTTGTAGACTATAAAGAGAAAAAAAGGAAATGAACAAATAAAACTTAAATAAAGGAAAAACAACGCTTAGTTTTGAACAACAGAATGCTGGTTACTATAGAGAGGAGAAAAGGGATAAAGGAGACCCACTGGTTGGTGGTAGATGATAGTGGTGGGTGCGATGTCGTTATATACTTGAAATGTATATGGTGTTGTAAACTAGTATTATCTCAAAAATGTAATAAATTTTAAAATGTTGCATCAAAATTTATTTGTATTATTTTCCTGATACTCCTTGAATCAATAGTGGAATGCCAGAATGTAGAAAACAGTCTTAGGATTTCACCCCCATGGACTCTTATCATAGGAAAGAGTTAATGAACTCAAAAAAGACTCCCTTACCTGTGAAAGGAAACGCTTTGGAAATGGAACCATTTTAATTCAAACTTGTATCTATTTCTAGATGTGTTTGCCAGACAGGGTATCTTCCAAGCTGCTGTATTATTAATCAGTTGAGCCTGGGGTACTTATTAGGCCTGAAGTATCAAATATGCCCAGGTCTGGTTGAGAGTAGATGTTAATTTACCATATTTGAATCCATATATTAACTCACTGACAAAACTACATCTAAGCCTAATGTTTTCAAGGCTTATGAATTTTTGAGTTTGAAGTGAGGGCTGGGGAAAAACAGATCCAAAACTATTTTCTTTATCTTTCAACCCTGATCACCCTGTAGGCCTCCACAGAGATGAAAGGGAAAACAAGGAAAGAAAAAGAACTCAACAAAGCAAGAGGTTGTTTTGCAATCGTTTTATCAACTCAGAAATGGATTAAATTACTAAAGAAATAAATGTGTTCCAGAAAAAATACGTGTCCCAAACACTATAACATCAGTAATCATAATGACAGTCTGCCTTGCTCAAATAAAGCACAGCTATTTTGATACAGAGACTCCAGAGAAATGTCTCCACTGCAGCCATCTGGATAAATATAGTGTAATGAATGACACCCACAAAACCGTGCCTATAGTAAACACAACCACTGTTGTGTAGGGCTGCATTTTGAAAACACCCCTTAATATAGGTCACTGACATCACAAAACAGCAATTCACAAAAAAGAGTTCCATAGGAACCAATATGAAGTGATTCAAGTATTTTACCACTTGTTGGTCTGGTTTAAATCCCAAACAGATTTTTAGACTCCAAGGTGAAGTGATTCCGAAAGTTTGCTCTTTTGTCTACTTGGAGGGGGTGTGGGGAATGTGGAGGTAGAAAATGGAAGCATTTTTGCAAGGAGTCACCATATTCATTTGAACACCAAGGATGGTCAGTAGAATGAATGAATGATGTCTGAATGTGTCTGGACATCCATAAACTACAAACTCATTTTAAAGTGTTATTGAATATTGACCATTGTTAAAGGGATGGTTACATGAAGTGACTGCACCTGTCTCTACTTTTTTGCATATTTAAATTAAAATTTTCTATAAGAAAAAGCTTTAAGAGTGATACTGAATTGATGATAGATTTTATTATTATTATTTTCAATAATGACTTATTGCATCTTAAAGATATATCACAATAAAGTCTGAAAAATCATCCGGTATCTTGCTGTTTCTGCAGCCGGACAACTTAAATCTTATTCATCAGTCTGATGAACTGTCCCTTTTTCAGAAACATAGATACCATCCAAGAATTTCTTGAGATTCTTGTTTTTAACTGTCTTGGCTTGCTGAATCAAAGCAGCTGAATTTGATTCAAGTTCAATGTTGTTTCCTTCAAAAATTAACTCATCTTTCCGTGCTTTAGATTCTGAATGAGCAATGGTGGCTTCATCCAAACCCTAAGGATGTATTTTTTCCACCCACGAAATTTTGGATTTCAACAAGCGACACATTCTTCTCAATAACAGCATTGATGGGAAGTGAGTGTACCTAGATTTCATTTTATAAGGAAGCCCAGATTAATACCCTTGACTATGTTCTCTGCGTGACTACAAATAGTGCAAATTGTAGTCAGCTCCTTTCTATTTCCCCACCATTTGTCAATGTGGAGCCTCTTATTTCTCTTTCCAAGGAGCCTGAGTTGACACTGATATGATTGAAGCCCCTAGGCAGGGTGCCTCTGGTGCCCTTCACACAATAACAGGGCGACCATTCAGGGAGATGGCGACATTTTCTGGAATGTCCACAATCTGATTGCTGAGAATGGTCTTCATTCTTGCAGTAGATGCAGCAACGAGAGATGATAGATTTTAAATGTTTGCTCGGTCAATGGGTACTAAAAGTACAGCCACTGCCCTGGTGGAGGCTTGAGAATAGTTGTTAGCCTCAGAAAGAGATTTTCATACTCCAAATTGTTTGAATTGAGTCCTGGATCCTGGATCAGGGAGAAGTTTTTTTCTATATAGGGCAATGGGGGGGGGTAATGGAATATTGACTTTATATCAAATAATAGCAATAACTCCATGTGACGACGCTTTTGTGAATTTGATAATCATACTGTGGTCATACAAAAGAACATCTTTCATTCTTAGGAAATACTGAAGTATTTAAAGTATTAGGCACAAAGGGACATGGCATCTAAAACTCTCAAATGGCTCAAGGAAAATTTTATATATATATATATATATATATATATATATACGCACACACATATATGCACACACACATATTGGCTCTGAGTTTGGAAAGGGAGAAAAAAACAAATGTAACAAAATGTATACTTCTCAATGTTTTGTTTTGCATGCTTTATAATATATTATTAGTATAGCAGTACATGAAGATAATGTTAATATTTTAAACATCAGTGTATTATACATTTTAGTGCATTTTTACACACCTACACACAGAAAATCTCAAATTTTATTGTGTACATGAATCATCCTGGGACCTTTTTATTTTTTTTTAAAGATTTATTTATTTATTTTATACAAGAACCGGGGTACAGGCCAGATTCCCGGGAAGGTGAGAGGATTCACCAGAGACAGAGTGGGGAACAGAACAGGCAGACTGATGAAATACACTGCTGAGGGGAGCAGCGGGCATGACAGGAGAGGTCAGCCACGCCATGTCGGACCCTCGCGGGCCGGCTGGGATGGAACCGGTGCTGCAGAGGCTGCGGACAGCTTCACAGCGCGGCACTCAACCTCCTGCGCCACCAGGGGAGGCCCCTGGGACCTTTTTAAAGTGCAGTGTCTGATTCACTAGTTCCATGGCAGGGCCTGAGATTCTACGTTTCTAATTCACTCTCAGGCAATGCCAATTCTGCTTTGTTCCTCATCACATCTGAGCAGCAAAGACATGGAAAAGGAATGTTGGATCTAACTTGTTTTACTGATAGGGTTGCACCATCAAAAATATGTGGCGATGACTAGAGAATGAATGGACTCCTAGCTGGTGATGAGAAAATTGACATAAGAAGAATGCTTTTGTTGCTGTTCGGATCTTATCTTTGTCGACATGGGCTGATTTCAGATCTCAAATCAAATGAGATTCCACCACATTCATATTTGGTATATTTGGGGGCCTAGAAAAGAGCATTTTTCACAGGGGCCTCATTTCCCTTCTATTTTGTTCCTCTACATGTGAGCTCCTGTCATCAAATAGAATTAAAGTCATCTCTACATTTTCAAATATCAGGTGACTTGTTTGATTTTGTATTGGAATCCTCAGAATTGAGCTTTGTGAATTTCCCTTTCATGTTTGAAAATAACATAATACAATACACTAATATGTGAAGTACCAATGAAGCTAGTTCCTGTGCAGCCCAGAGCTGCTTACTGTTCATGTTGATAAGCAAAGCAGTAGAAGGGCATTTAACTTTTTTCAATTTTTATGATTAAATTTCTTTATTTTCTACATCATTGTTCATTATTGGACAGTATTTGATTTCTCCCCTCAGGTATAGTCCCCATAGTTCTTCCACCACTATAGTGTAACCTGTGGCTGAAGCCAAAGACTGTTACAGGTGCTACTGCCTGGAGGGGAGTGCTGGTGAAGATAGCCCCAGGGAAAATGCAAACAAAGTATAGCATTTTGGGGTGGGGACTGATATGAAATATAAGGGACTGCAGAAGCAGCCCCCAGGATTCAGTGTTCGGGAGTCAGCATTTTTGGATCTTCAGTGATTCTGGGGTCAGCGATTTCTGCCTCCACCATGCCATCTTCCACAAGGCTGGTGCATGCCTCTGAAGAACGTGGAGAGGCTTCCAGCAGCCAACCTCAGAGAGGAATAGGTCAGAGGCTTAACAGGTAGCCAAGCAACTGAAATTGTTCCCAGTTTTGCTGCTGTTACAGCCTGGTGGGGAAGGTGAAGACTGGGAGCTTGCGCCTCACTGAGCTGTGTGAGTGTGGCTGTTTGTCAGGTCGTTTAGCTGCTGCAGCTACTGTTTTGAGTGTCGCTTGTCTGGTGCTGTGCTGGGGCATCTCAGCAGCTCTGGGGAGACTCTCCTGTTGTGTCTTCTGTTGTCTTTGTGAGTTGGAACCCTGCCTATAGCCTGGCTGCCACGTGTTCCAGGTCCCCAGTGGAGGGAAGACGCCATCTTGGGATCGTGACCTATTGTTCAGGAGAGGAGCTCTGCGTCCTCAGTGGTGAGAAGATTCCATCTTTGGAGTGTTCGTGTTTAGAACTTTAAAAACACTGGGCACTGCTCTGGGTGAGGTAAACAGCCATTTTTGGCCCCCTGGTTTGTTAAATAAATCCCATTATCATTGTTCTCCTAACCTGAGTAGTCTTACAATTGTGCGGTGGGGGGCAGGGGTGAAGAACTCAGTGATATTAGGGCAGTGTCCTTGGTGAGTTTTAGTGCCCCTTATTGCCCTGTATCAAAGGCATCTGTGATCATCATCATAGTCTCTTGTGCTCTTCCCTCCTCTGTTTGAACCCTTCTCCCTCTCCCACCACTGCTGTGTGCCTCAGATCTATGGTCAGCCTGCAAGTTTTGTCTTTTTCCTGACCCTTTGTTCCATTTCCCTACATTCCACCTATAAATGAAACTATTTGATAATTATCTTTTCCCTTCTGGCTTATTTCACTGAGCATAATCTCTTCTAGCTCCATCCATGTTGCTACAAGGGCTGTGTAACATTTCCCAGCCCTAAATGCCACAGCACAGCTGGCCACCTTCTCTAGATAGAGACTTTCATGCCTCCCTCTTCTTTTATTTGACTCTTTGTTTCTCATGGGACTGTACAAGTTTCTCCCTTATTCTATCTTTTCCATCTTTTCTGGCCAAGGATGTTGGTCTAATTCTCTACCATGCTTCCTAGCCCCCTTTCTGATGTGTTTTTGTCTTCTGTTGTGCTCCAGGAGAGCAGAGACTTCTTTGTTTTATTCTCTGTCATATTATCAGCACGTGGTAGAACACTTGGCTCAGAGAATGTAATAAATAAATATTTATCAACCAATAAATATTTGTTGAAGATTTAAATAAAATGTTAAGGTTGGATTTCCCTTTGGTGGTTTCCTCTTTGGGAAATACTGATTACTGTATCTTCTTTTTCTTTCCTTAGGAATAAAGTAGTTCAGTTCAAGGAGTACCAGATACCAAACTTTACAGGACAGTGAACATTTTGAAGAGCATGGTTACTTGTTTCAAAGCAAGAGGACGAACAAGAAAAATCTTTCCCGATTTTTAGATATTGACTTGAATTCTTTACCTGCCTATTGATGGAGGGAAAGGCCAGATATTGATTTTTTTCTATGTGAGAATGAATATTTCTTCCATCTTGTTACTTAATGTCAACATAGACACACTGTCCGAGCTCACAGTACAGAAATTCCAAGAGAGAAGTCCCTTGTGGCCTATATCAGCCTTCCTTGTTTTTTCAGATTTCGCCTGGTTGGAAAGAAAATGCTGAGCTGAATAGCCTGTGTTTATATAAATCCTGTTCTATGTGCCCTCTGACCCCCTAGATGACTGAGTGGGCAAAGCATGCACATGCATTGTAACAGTGTGTGCATAAACACTGTCACATGTAAGGCAAGAAGCAGGGTGACATAGATAGGGCCAGTCACAAGTTGCCAAGACTCTAAATTGGGGTTTTGTTTTTATCGAGGTCCTAGAAAACCAGAGCCACGTGAAGCATGGCCCTTCACCACCATCTCTCCCACATACTGAGTGGAGAATTCAGATGCCCATGGCAGTCAGCTGGTCACATTGCTTCTTGTGTGCTTCTCCCTGCCTCCAATCCACCCCACCATGGGAGGCCTCTCTGCTTTCATTGAGGCTGAGGGCGAGCCTTGAGTATAAGATCATATTTTAAGCACCTTTCTGCCCACACTGTCCCCAAACTTGAAAATCCCAGGTTTAACACAAGGCTTAGTAGGGGCTCAGTAAATGGTTGTAGACTGACTGACTGAATGAATGAATATTGCTCTGGACAGAGCTTCAACTTCTATACCCTTTAAAACTGCACCCGGTATTGCCCCTGAGGATAGGAAAAGCAATACAAGTGACGCTGTAAGAAAATGTTTCTTGTTTATACCGCTACATCTTGATCTTTGGCTGATCTAAGCACAAAGAGAGCTCTTTTAGTTCAGAGAAAGGAGGTTTATGGTGTGTGGGAGAACTAAGAACAATGGGCTCAATTGATAGACTGGAGATGCTCTCAGCTTCTGAGAGCTTGGAAACTCCATCTATAGATCGGTCCCAGAGGGCAGAGCCAAATAAGGGCAGATGGAGAACACAGCTTTCTTGGGAACTGGCTTTCCGCTCCTCTGAGGCAAAAATACATTCACTCTATAGCACCCTGAATCAATTCTCTGAAATATGGTGCTGTGTCCTTGTTTGCCAGTGTCTAAAAATAAGCCCTTGTCATAGTTTTATTCTTTTTGTCTTAAAGTCATCCAACCAGACTTGCTTGAAGAATATTAATTGAGGTGAGCAGAAATCAGGAGGTTCAGTTGGAACTGCTTCTGAACAGAGCTCCTTGACTGGTGACTGACTTGTTGCCCCCGGCTAAATTCTCCTTTCTCTCCAATTATGCTCTGTGCCAGCTGCAACTATGGCGCCATGAATCTACAGCTGATTTGAAGTCAGCTTCCTTTAGGCTGGTGACTGGGGTGCTGGGCAACAGTGCAGATGTCTAGCCTAGGTTTATAACAGGGATCTGATGCTGTGTCCCTGGTGGGCTAGCGGACTGGCCATCAAGGTAGTAGTGTCATTGATTTATTGCCATAGTGCCGTGCCACAGCCTGTTTAAGCTTACCTGGCTCCTACCCTCTCTGCTCTGCCCCTACATTATTATCCTTTCATCCAGTGCTTTCCAGATAAAATTAAGCACTATTCCATTATGCAGCACTAGTGTGCATTATGCAATGTCCAAACATTCCAAAGGAAAGGTGACAATAACTTCATCCTAAACACACTGGGGCTGGGTACCATTGTCGCATTGAAAAACTAACTGAGTTCTCAGAGCACTCAATGTCTAAGAGAAAAGAAACCTTAAAACGAGCAACAAGGGCCTCCCCGGTGGTGCAGCAGGTTGAGCGCAGCGCTGTGAAGCTGTCCGCAGCCTCTGCAGCACAGGTTCGATTTCCGGCCAGCCAGGGAGATTCCCACATGGCGTGGCAGACCTCTCCCGCCTCGCCCGCTGCTACCCTGTAGGGTAAGGTAAAAGGTATCAGGCTATTCTGCACTCCTGCCATCAGTATAGATGAGGGAACCCTGTGGTCCTGAATGCATGCCTGATGGCGGGCACCTGGAGTAGGTACACCTGGGGTGAGAGACTGGACTTTTAAGGGCAGCGTCACGGGGATGCCAGCAGCAACAGAAGCCGAAAGAGAAGCCGAGAAAGAAGTAGCAGAAGCTGAGAGAGAAGCAGAGAACGCCAGAGGGCCCAGATAGAGTGAAGATTTGCTGGGGGCTGGGAGGCCAGCCAGCCTCCCGGCCCAACAGCACCCCTGCCTGCCATGTACCTGGTAATCCCAATAAAAGACCTGCAAAAAAAACCACCAAGAACTCTGACTCCTCCTTTACCTGGTCTGCTGGGTCAGAAAACCCGCACTGTGTCCTTCCTGCCTCTACATATCCTCAGCAGTGTCTTTTGTCCGTCTGTCTGTTCTGTTCCCCACTCTGTCGCTGGTGAATCCTCTCACCCTCCCACACCTCTGTTCTTGTATAAATAAATTAAAAAAAAAAAAAAAACAGGCAACAAATGGGCATCAAGTCCTGAGTTCGAGTTCCAGCTCAGATATGTGCTTACTGGGATGCTATGGGTAACTTACTCCGCCTCTGTTTCTTCCTGTCTGCAGCTATAAAATAGGAGTCGTTTATGTTCTCTTTATCTCAGAAAGAGATTGTGAAAACGACTCAATCTGAAGAAATAAACAAGCTCCTTGCACAAAGCAGACACCGGTATAATTATTTGAGTTTCTCTTGTGGGGTTAAAAGGAAGAATTTACTCAAAGGACACAATGTTTGATTGAGAACATTCTTAATTTTATTTTCTTTAATTTTATAAAATACATTTTGTAAGATAAGTTCTAAACGTTTATCCTTTATGTGTGTTAAAATTGAAATTCTATATCAGAAATGAAGGAAACACTTTCAGGTGATTAACTCTCTTCGTGTGTGGATATGTGTGTCTGTATGCACAGGAGGTTTTCAGGGAAGGTTATTTGTTATGGTATTAAATCAAAACAAAACACACAAGGTATGGATTACTTCACTTTCCTTGATCTTGATTGGTTTCTTACAGAAGCTTTTCCATCTCCTCCCTCTATGCAGCCTGGAAGTCTATCTTGTATACTGGTCTGAAAACAAATATCAAGTGTCCCTTTGTAAAGATATTACATCTCCTTAAACATTGCTGAAACCACTTGGGGGCGGGGAGGGGGGAGCAAAGCAATTCTTTAAAACAATAGAGCCTCCTACAGTCACACCTGTAAAATTTTTCCTTCAGTAAAAACCAATCAGCCTTTTATTTTTTAACCCAGAGTTAACAAGCACAGAAAGAGAAGCCTGAAACCCGGGAGCTACTCTGGGTTCAAACTCTTCCACCTTTGCTTTGCTGTGGAATCTTAGCTAAATAGCTGACGGCTGGTGTGTTTGGTAATGTGATCTACGGCAGGAGAGAATAACCTGTGTGTTAAACCTGACTCTAACATGCTTAGGTAACATTGCTCCATCAAGCCATCTCCCCTAGCTGAAAAGAACAAACAGGTCATTCCAACTGAGGTTCAAATCTACCAAAATTTGTTTCTGCAAGATAATTTGTAGACACTCCAAATAGATGTATGGATTGAGTTCATTTTATCTATCATTCGTGATGCTTAATGTCCAACTTTCGTTTGTTAAAGAAGCATAAAGAATCATTCTCCAGACCTTTCTGGGACCACCCTAAACAAGCAATAAGCAAACTGGAAAATATGAAATGTGCATCGTTCTGAAACTAATCAAGATCTTCGAATCATCTACGATGACTACTGAATGGACACTACCCCCTGAAAAGAGCACCATTGTGAAGATATGACAGAGGCCAGAGAACACAACGAAGTAACAGAAAAGAAAGACATGCTATCCAAAGGGTTATCCGTCCTGTGTCTACCAGAGGGCGGGCTCAGTTTACACCGTTAGCCACAAGCAACTGCTTGCTGCTCCTGTGGCCAGTCTTTTTTTCATCTGAGCTGGTTTCTCTCTATTCTCAGCTCCTTGGAAACCACAGGGTTGTCATGGTAGCTGTTATCAAGGAGAAGGGAGTGAGAAGACGCTGACAACACCCTTCCTCTCTTCTCTAGCACGGTGTGAGGCCAGGTGCCCCCTTTGTCTACACAGACACTACGCTCTCCTATGCTGTAAGTAAGGGTGGCTGAGTTAGGGCCTTAATAACCTATCGCCATTGGGGTCAGCGCTCTCTCTACGGGTGAAAGATCCTTGCTTTGACCCCCTTCTCCCAGCTGCAATAGGGAGATTCGGGTAAATGCTCTTATTATTTTGCTGGCAATCTTTGTTTCTTTAGCGGTAACAGGGAGACAGGAGTGAGTTCTCTGTTTTGTACACCAAGGAGGCAGAGCTGGCCCTTCTGGATGGCAGGGGACCTGGCACCTCCCTTCCCTCTACCTGAGCATCTTTCTTTCCACATTGTTTCCATCAGTGGAAGTGCCCCTCGAGAAGAAAACACTTCCTGGTTGTCAGGAGATGCTTGCCAATTGAATTAGAGCCTCCATTGCTTTGTGACTTGCAGTTGGGGAGTCACCACCTTAAGCATTTCCCATTTCTAGCGGGAACCAGCTGTGAAGCAAAATGACTAAAAGAGGTACGTAAGAGGGGAGAGTCCACCAAGAGACCTGAATCCCCTCGAGACTCTCCTTCTTGTTACACTCATCAAGTAAGAAAAGGGCCAGTCAGTGGCAAAGGCAAAGAGTTAACGCGGGAGACACAGCATTGTAGGCTGTGCGGTTAGAGCCTCACTATTAGAGAAAAGGAAATTTCTACAGGAGATCAGAACTTGGTGCCTCGGCCCATGAGTTTAAGAACGGCGAAGTTGTAAGTGGCAGCGATCATGAAGGTGAGCTGTAGGGAACAGAAGAGAGAATATGAGTGAGAACAGAAAAGGAAGCTTCCCCTCACCAATCTTCTTGGGAATGAGGAAAGGTAGAAATCAAATCATAACTAACTAAAGGAACAACTCCCACTCTGCAAAAAAGCAGCATCTCCTAGGCTTTCACGCTCCAGCCTTGTCTGGGAGCTTCTGTGAGATATTTCTTTCCAACGACCACCCAGAGAATCAACTGGACAGAGATTTTATTCCGCCCCCCACACACACCTGTGCTAGGCCCAGTTCTGATCTGAGCTTTCCTCAGGGAAGTGACGGCTACGTGGGCTCTGTCATGCTCATAGCCACATTTCTGAGTGACCTGGGGGGCGCTCGCCACAGACATTGTCAGGAGCACCACGCAGCACAGCTCTCCCCTGCTTAATGCAGCCATTTATTGCGCTGTATGAGAAATGGCTCGACTCTATAAAAGCCTTGGCAGCAGGGGCGAGGAGTTCTGCAGGCATAGCCTTGTCTTTTCACCACTTATTCAATGACTGCAGGCAAATTGCTTCACCCTTCAGTGCCTTGGGTTTTTAATCTGAACCATGAATGCACTATATTACGTTGGAATGCCACACTGTCACCACAGCCGGGGACACAGAGTTGCCTTATAGCAACAATAATTACATTAGGAGGGCCGTCCAGGTATTCAGGAGAGTAACTAAATCCCTTAGAGTGTGTCCGGGATGGATTCATCGTTACAGAATATAGAATTTCAGGCTACAAAAAAATCATGTTTAGTCGTGTCAGTGTTCTTGTCACTGCTGTGAGTAGGGTATGTTGAGAATTAACTGTAATTTATGACTGCAAAGCATTTGGCAATAGGACATGCTCCATAAGTGCTAAATATCATCATACTTGACTATGAATCTCTTACCTCCTCTCTCTGCACACCACCTTTCTTGTGCCTGTCTAATTTCTGAAGTCTTTTTGCCTTGTCACCCCAAAATAGACATGCACAGTCTCTACACTTGGCTGTCTCTTCTCAACAGCTTCTCTCCAGCATGTCAAGGTTAAAAAGGGTCTATCCTTCTCCCTCTTGGCAAAGCTTTCACCACCCTACTGAAGGATTATTCATTTGCCAAAGCCATTCAAAGATAACTCACCAGGGAAACCAGTGTGGCTGCAGCCCCCACAAATGCAGCAATAAACAGGTGGAAGGTCATTTGGAACTGTAAGAAACACAAAAGGGAGAGCTATTTCTTGCAACAGCAGAAATACGCTCTGCTGTAGATCATGCAGGCAGCATTCTGAGTGTGCTGAAGCTTTCTGTGTGTTAAGTCCGTAGTTCTAAGTTGTCACTTCCCCGATTGTAGACTGCCCCCCATTCTTCAATATTAGTACCTAGTCCCATTGCACCCAGAACACAAAGCATGCATAAAATAGGGTAGTGCTCCCAAATAATCCACTGATTCTCTGTAATTGTGCTCAGGACCCCCAAATTTTAAGTCAACGTTGTGCTTTCAAAGAAAGAGTTGACTGCCTTCCTCCTCAAGATTTACTTTCATTCCTTTGCCTCATTTGTGCATAATATCCATTCTCAATAAACTGTTTTCCTTCCTCAAATGCACTTTTTTAAACTTCTCATTAGGGATCGAGAAGTTCCAAATTGCAAGTGTTTTATAAAACCGATGAGTGTCTCTGTGTGCAACCCATTTTCTTGATAAGGTTTTTAACTAAAAGAGTGAAATGTTTCTTTGGGGGGATTTTGCCATTAAGCACTATTGTTACCTAAAGCTACAAATTTCTCTTTTAGGAGAGGAAATTCTGGAATGGAAGGCTTTCTATGAAACTCTAGGGAAAATAGATATATTATCATCTATGTTCTTTGTCTTATGCGTACTCAGCTAATATTTTGTAGAAAGCAATCTGCTAACTCGAAATCCAGCAAAGCAAAAAACAAACTATAGTACTTAAAACAGAAAGCTGTAAGTAAAGATTTACGTGGTTCTTGCCATTTCATTGTAAAATAACCCAATGGCCCACTCACCTCAGCTGTTTTGCAGATGGACAGAAGGTTGGGGCCACACACTTTGCCAGGAAACGCACTCCATGGAAGAACACCTATGTAAGACATGCAAGTCAACCAGGGTGAGCTTTGTGGAGCTATGGGGCCATATGGGGACCTTCCTTCAGAGCCCTTCTTCCATTTTTAATCATCTTGGCTGAAAAGTTGGATCCACTTTTGTAAAGATTGATCAAAAACTAGAAGATGTTATTGAGCAGCTATGAAATCTTGAGTTTGTTATTGAAATGTGCTGCTCCTGGGTTGGGAACAGCAGTCAACTAAAGAGCAGTATGAAGAGCCAAGAAAACTCCCACCCACTTCCAAGAAGTTCCCTTCCCAGGGAAGAACTCTCTTCAGCTTTAATGGAGTGGGGTTAACATAACCTTTGATTTCCCAAGAATTATCACCCTCCTCACCCTAAGTGAAGAAGCCAAAGTCTAATGCTTCCATAGCCAGTAGAGGAACCCAAGCTCCCAGGCCCGAACTCACCATACATTCTGGCATCAGCACAGAGATTGCCTACACCAGTGGAGATCTTGCTGGGAGAGGCAATAGACTGGCAGGTGGACCAGGTATTGAAGTAAATGTACACAGGCACAGCAGAGCAGGCAAACACCAGTAGCCACACAACGGTCAGGGCATAGGTGATGCCCACAAACTAAAACAATTGACATGGGGTGGTTAGAAATCATGACCAACCTGCAGAGGTTGAAATACAAATCAGGAGATACTGGAGTGGCGTGTTCCAGACAAGAAGCCAGAATCCAGGGATCTCCACCAAATGAAATTAGTAAGCAGGGCACCTCTGCCAAGTGACATTGGCAGTAACTAGAGAACTGGCCCCAAGTGTGACAGAGGGTGGGGGGTAAGTGGGTGGGGGTTGGAGTGAGAAGGATCCCTGGGTTAGAGAGGCTTCAGGAGATTTTTTTGGGCAGATAAGATGTGAAGAAATAAAAACAGATCCTGAAAGAAAGTCGTGCCATTTCTTGTCATAGGCTGAGCTTAGAAAATGTTCCTTATCACAGAATTTTTGATCCCTGGTCCTTCAATAACACCAATGGGAGATTTAAATTTCAGAACTAAAAACCTTTCTAAACCAACTGCTGGCTTCAAAAGACAACACCACAGACCCCAGATATTTAGTCCCCTGAGAGTCTTTAAAGACTGAAAACCAATGTGTGCCTACTAGAAGCACAGCTAGACCCAGATAAAGATGAAGCATTCAATATGCAGATCTACACTGGTTGCCTCTGGGACCTACGAGAGGGTAGGACCCCAAAATATTGTGAATTTCATCTTGGAGTCAATGATTTCATTTCTATGATACACCTTCTTCCCAGATCAGCACCTTCATCTTGGTGCCAGGAGGAGCATCTTAGACTCCTAGGCAGTCAGACCTACTCTTATGGTCCCCCCTGGAAAAAGAGTAAGTGGACACCAACAGATGGCTTAGAAATGGTCTGATTGTACAAAGCAGCCTGTGAAAGTCATGCTTTTCATTTTGATATGATAGTTTCTAGGAACTTTTGAAATGTGAGGCTAAGCCAGCTGGGCACCACGTTCTTTCTGACCTCGCTCGGCTGTAGCCATCACTTCCTCACTCATAAGCCAGGCCTCTAGAGAGGACCTGGCCTTGGGTGTGGGTGAGGCCACAGACTCACGCCCAGTTGTCCCCCACCCCTTGTTATTGCCACAAAATCCTGAGGATGATCACCTTGTCGGGATGTCCTAGCCATTTTCCCAAACAATGACACACCCGCTCCAAAGAATGAGCTTGATGTTGGCCTCTGGAACCCCTCCCCTTCTGGCCCCCTGTTACCGTTGCACTCAGGCCCTTGCCGCAGATGGTGGTCTTGTAGTCGCCAAAGATCTGCCTGACTGCGCCGGTGGTGTAGAAGCCCTCGGCCAGCAGGAGGGCCCCATAAAGGAAGAAGAAAGAGGCAGTTCCATAGATGACATACTGGAAGGCATGGATCCTGCGTGCACAGATACACAAAACAGATCACAGAACCTTATTAATTGAGGACCCCACTCCTTTCCTGCATAAGAGAGGGGGATGCTTGAGTAGGGACCTAACCAAAGCTAAGGATTGTCTAGAGGAATCACTAGGCTCCTTCTCCAAACTTCCACCTTTTCTGTGCTGAAGTGAAGGAAGACAGGGTGTCCACGGCCAGAGCACCTGCTCTCCCAGCCATGCCTGGCTGACCCTGTGACCTGAAGAACGGGGGCCCTTCTTTCCTTGGTCCGACTCCTCTGAGTTGCAGCTCAGAGGGGAGAGAAGAGAGGAACTCGACAAGAAAGAAGAGGGATGAGGGAACAGAAGCACAACTTGATCTAGGCACTAGTGAAGCGTGGTACTAGTGAGCAGACTCAAACTCAGATTTGGTTTGACACAACCAAGAGCCACAGCCTCACTCAATCCAGTCATTACGCCTCTCTTGAGTCCTCATACCTGCCACTGCAGAGACTCAGCTCAGCCCACCCTGCCTGGCAGAGCTTAGCATGTAGGAGCAAACAAGGGCAAAGGGTGGGCTGGCAGGCAGGTAGATTCCTCCTTTTGTTTGTTTGTTTATTTATTTATTTTTATTTTATATATTTTTTACAACATTTTTCATTTTTGTACAATGTATGCATTTTCATCTTGGTTATAGTCCCCGTACAATTCCCACCACCTTTCTTTTGATCCTATTCCCTTCTCCCCACCCCCCCCAACCCCCTGTAGTGTGTCTCTGTTTTACAGTTGCTGGTTGATTTTGATTTTTACTTGATTATAATTAGTTTTTTTCGTGATCCCTTTCTT
This sequence comes from Talpa occidentalis, assembly GCF_014898055.3. Taxonomy (NCBI): domain Eukaryota; kingdom Metazoa; phylum Chordata; class Mammalia; order Eulipotyphla; family Talpidae; genus Talpa; species Talpa occidentalis. Next base: position 31,596,306 of record NW_023601543.1, read on the forward strand.
GGGTCTTCTACATTCCTGCTATGAGTGAGACCATCCGGTATCTTTCTTTTTCTTTCTGGCTTATTTCTCCTCCTTTAGGACTTCAGATGTGGCAGAGGTGGGATCTCTATGGAGGGAAGATTCAGGAATCTATCCGGCTCCACACTAATCACCTACTAGTCACAGTTGCTAATGAGGCCTGTAACTCTGGGATGGAGAGAAGAAAAAATGTGGGTTTGTGTGGAGGACAGGTACTTACACATTGATGAGATACTCGTAGTCCTGGAAGTTTTTGGAGAAATAGGTCTCAATTAGCTTTTCTGTGCCAGTGAGTGCTTCGTGTCCACAGCCACAGAACAGTGCCACCCCAAAGAAACACAATCCAGTTGCCACCAGGGAAGCAAAAGGGGCCCCTACGAGACATCTTGCACAGCACTCTAACAAGCCTGGGGAAGAAGGAGGGGAAGCAGTGAGTCAGGGGATGCCACCAGGTGCCACCTGTACCTCCCCACCAGAGCCCGCAGGCTGTGTGCTTGCACTCATGGGTGGAGAGGTCACCCAGAGCCCAAAGGCAGAAGAGACTAGAGCTTTAATCTTCTGGAATGTGAGATTGACCCACCAAACCACACCTTGTTCCATTTTTGAAAATAAATCCTTACCTTTAATTCCCAAAACTTAGTGGATTTTTTTAATCATCAATAATTCAAGTAGTAAGCTAGAGAAATTACGTCCTCATTCCCTCCTTTCCTATTATTCTGGTTTGTCTCAGTCATTCATCTACTCCTACAGTCCTTTCTACGCACCCAGCTTTTTGCTAGATGCCACGTGGGCTACGAAGACAACAAAGGCGAATCTGCCATATGGGAGTCTTTCATTTCCGGAGGAAGAATGAGCTTATATTTTCAACTAAAAATCCCGGGCAGTCAAGTAAGTGGTTACAGAGTGTGAACACACTTAGGCCTCCAGGAAGGGATGAGTGCAGGCCAGAGATATTGGTATTATGAAGCAGGATTTGAGACTTGGAGAACATTCTGAGTGGGGGAGACTATGGAAATTGCACTCTCCTGGATATTCTTAATTATTATGTACATTTGCTAAAAGAAATGCTTGATTCATCTTTGTCTAGATATTATGGGGAACAGTCCAAAGGGATGGAAGGGCCGACAGAGGACGGGACAAGGCAATGGGAGGATTACTCTTGCTCATGATAATAAAAATCCAGGCGTTATGATTTGGAGGATATTTTCCATGACTGGTTTGTCTCCCGACACTGCAACTTGGCCATGTGACCACACTCATCCCGCAGTGAGGTTCTGGCAAAACAACCACAAAGAGACCTAATACAAAGTCAACAAAGTATAAGATTTCTTTCTGGCATGATGAAAACACAGCAGGGTCTGGAAACACAGATGTTAAGGTCCTAAGGATCCCTGAGACACCGCCCCCCCCCCAGACCTGGTACTCCAGGCACCCCACCAGTGTTGCTGAGAAACAGGAAAGGTGCATAAAAAGTCACAGGCTCTAAGAACAGCTTTGCCCCAAGTACTAGCTCCACATACTAAGGGGCCACATGGAGTGAAACTTGACTAGAGGGGAGAGGATGGTCCCCTTTAGCCTCTTGAACAGATCCACAAAAGGTGGAAGAAATGAAAATGTTAGGATCTCAGGAAAACAATTCTCTATGTATGCTTATGTGTGTGCATTTGCACACTAGCTGATTGTATACACCCATTCATATAGCATATATATGATCCAAATGTATCTGATATAGATAGACAACTAACTGGCCAGCACAAATGTACTGAGAAGCTATGTTGGAGTAATTATGTTGTGACTCCTTGTATAAAGAAGATAAACTGTTAATTGTGAGATTTGGATTTTCAGCCAGAACTCACTTGTCAGTATCAGGGCGCCAGGGAATCATTTGGCCCATACACTCTGGCCAATCCACTTAATACTAGTACAGTTTTTTTTAACCCTGAGTGCTCGGACACCAGGTGATTTGCAGGCTGGACTGCATCATGTGAATAGATTTTGAAAGACCAAACTCTTTCTATCATGGGAAAGTTGTGGTGGAGGCATTTGCTGTGCACTCAGAGGCACAGAATGAGTCCTACTACCCACCCACCCCTAAAATGACAGCCCTTCCTTGGTCTTCAAGATCCTTGTCCTCAAAGGTCCCTGTACGCCAGAGATGTGACTTAGAATCCCAGACCAAGCAAAGTAAGTAATTAACATCTGAAGCAGAACTGAGTATCTTTCTTTTTCTAAGAACTGAAGCACTGCTGTCACAAAATTTGGTCTCTGTGGGGTGCAATCTATGTATGCTAGTGTTGCCGGGAGTAAAGGCAGAGTTTACTTTCTAAGAGTGCTTGGTAATCAGGCCTCATGGGAGCTAGTCCATCCTGTGTGTGTGTTTATTACATGTGTGCACACATATGTGTGCATGGGTGCACAAGCAAGTTTTTCACACATCCATGCAAATGTGCATATCACACATGTGTGTACACCAACAGAAAAAACAGAGCAGCTGAAATTGAGTTCTGTTCTCAGAAAACATTCAAAAAGTAATCTTCCTTTTTCTCTACCAGGTAAGATACTAGATGCATTCCAAGAAAAGGAGCTTGGGATAAACAGTGCTGCCATTTTCCTTCGTTGCCTCTACAACTCTTCTCCACCCCCAAACTTTTAGACTCTTCTAGTAAAGAAGGTCTCTGAAGCTTGGGGCTGGGGGGAGGGGAAGGTCAGTGACCCCGCTGTTCCCTCTCTAGCAGCACAGTGGCAGGGCTTCGACAGAGCCCTCCATAACTCCCCTGGACAAAGAAGTCTTGTTTTTCCCCTTGAGATCTCAGGAGCCTCATTGGTATTCTGCAGAGACCTGCGGGACTGGGGGTGGGTAGGGGGGGTCAGACCCAGGGAACAATAGCAGAACTGTTTGTTTAGCCCAAGAGTAAGGAGAGCCATCTACCCTAGCAAGTGACCATCCTGGGGCCACTCACTTCCCCTTGCTTATTCGCTCTGGGAGGGACTAAATGGTGGTGCAGATGTGACCAGGGGTGGAGGAACTTGAACTCTCGTGAGCTAGAGTTCCACTCTAAGCTTTAACTGATGCCCCTTCTTGAGATGTTAAGATGAGGGAAAATCCTCTTTGGTGTATCTGATCCCTCAATCATCATCCAAATGACCAGTGTCACATGTAGTGTTTTACTGGTTGATAAAGGGCTAAGCCTTGGAAGCAACTCTCAATCAGCAACTGATACTCTTTCTTTCTTTTCCATCTCTTTTCCATCCATTTTCTCAGAACCCAACTAACTTGGCAACTCCTTTCTGTTTCACTGCCACTCAGAACAAGGGACAAAAAGGATATAAGCCTTAATGAGTCTCTAATATGGAACTGGAAATAAATGGCTCTGTATAAATCTATCATTCTTGGGCTTGGAACAGTTCGACAATATCAGCATAAGCAACAGATGTCCAGCTCTTCACAATGATACTGGAATGTTTGTTCTGGGCATGGTTAAGTTCTGCCGAAGAATCCCAGTCTGCCCAAGCAAAAAATCATATTTTGCATTCCTACTAGGGAAAACTCAAAACATGCAAGAAATTGTGGTTTTGGCCACATAGTTGACAATCAAAGCATTCTGAGAAACCTTCATTACCTTCACTTTGTTTTTGCAGAGTCCAAGTAATGTTCTTGGGAACGTGTGAACAATAGTGTAAAGTCATAGACTCTCATTTCAGAACGCTTCATGATGGAAAGGGCATTGGTTTGATTCAGGCAGACTGCAAGGGGTTTTTGGGGGAGAAGTTCCTTGGCTCTCACAGAGATAGTCTCACATTTCCAAGCTAAGTACAGACAGTGACTTGGTAAAGTTGGCATAAAACACTCTATAGTGATAGTACCCACCGCAACTCAATTGAACTGAACTGCCTGACTTTGCTAAGAGGTCACAGAAAAAAAGAAGGACCCTTCCAGTGTTTTCCTTTCACTTCTGGTTATGTGAATTCAGTAGAAATATCAAGCGCGTTAGTAGTAACCTAAACTCTGTGAGAAACAAAAGGAACAAAAAGGCCCAGTCCCTTTCTTCAAAGCCCTTTCAATCTTGTCTTGGAGAACACTTACGTCTGGGAATCAAAATCGAAAGTTACTTAGAATCTGGTGTTAAATATATGTAACTAAGTTCTGTGGGCAAAATGTAAGCGAAGGGGAAATATTCAGTATTTGCTAGATCTAGCTGCCAACTCCCCAAACTAGTCAAATCAGTCTGTACAAAACTTCAAGTCTCACCAATGCTCTTCACACTAGTCTGACAGAGATCAACAGCACTGCTGTGACTCGTGTCAGACCCCTGTCCATCCACTGTGTTGACCCTGATGCTGTCTCCTTAAGTAGGAGCCAAGTGCTCCCAAGCCCTCCCTCCTTTCCCATGCCCTGGGCATGCCTCAAGGACCAGCTCCATGATGGAAATTCAGTGTGAATTGGGAAGTCATCAAAGGGAGGAGAGGAAAGGCTTTCATCGAAAGAGATGATAGAAAAAGACCGATTGTGCTTTGCACAATTCCCAGCCTGTCCCTTGAATCCAGCTGACAAAGGGAGAGATAGAAGAACCCTATACAATAGAGCTAAACAACAGGCAGGCTCATTGAGGGAAAACTGGCCCCATCTCCCTAAGTCTCAAATCTGCAGTACGGTCTTAACCTCCTCCCAGAACCCACCCCTTAACCTCACCCCATGAACAGAGGCCGCCTTGATCAGGGCCTATAGCAGTTGACAGGGCCAAGATGCTAGTGCAGCCGTGACTGGTACTGGAGATGCATGGGGAACAGTGGGTGGGTTCTAGGAGTAAAAAAACAATTATCAGGAAGTGCCAGAGACAAAGACTTTTGCTTCTGGCTTTATCCTAGTCAGACAAAGCCCTGCCTATAAACTTGTCTTTCCTACATGAAATCACTACTGATACCATATTCAAGTGCTGGACGGGGCCCGGCAGCACAAGGGTATGGAAATCCAAGTCTGCTGGATAGTCAAGTCAGAGGACAGAGTTCAATAAAAAGGAGAACCTCAGTCTCCTCTTTAGACAGGTATCATTACCATGGCAACAGCACTGGATTACCTTGTCTCTCCTCCCCAAACACCCCCACCACCACCACACATACACACACATGCCAATTTATGCCCAGATATTGAAAGGCTGGGATAGAAGAAGCTTGATTGTTCACCTCTGTGCCTGACACAATGTGTCACCCTGCCCATTTATGGTAAAGTTAAAGAGAAGCACTTGACACTGAGCTAAGAGACAGCAGTCCCATAATTTATCCCTTAGGTCAATCTCCCACAATTTCTCCTTTCTCTTTGGTTGTTGTGTGGAGCTGATCCAGAGAACCCTGTTCTCTTCCATGGGATGTCGCTGACTCTTTTCCAGAGCCCTATCTGACGAGAGCTCAGAGGCCAGTACAGAACTGAGAGACCACCCCTACGACCATTTTAATTTGAAAATAACCAAGGAGAATGAATCAATCAATACCTGTTGAGTTTCTGATATAAGTTGGGCACAGACAGTGGGAAGAAATGGAAAGCTGCTCTGTTCACCTGCCACGGGAACTGTCCCTTCCTGACCATGTCGCTGCCTTGACTTGGTCTTCTCTGCACCAGAAGGTCTGTGGGCAAGGAATGCATTTCTACTCGTGCTTTCCTTCAAGACCAAGAACTATTTCCTGGGGATGGTGTGCAGGCCTTCAAGATAATACAGAAAAACACGACAAGGGAAAAAGATTCCACTGACGACGGGGGTTCCACCTAGATGGATCTGTAGACTACATTTCCCCTCCCACCCATCTCCTGGAGGTTTCTCAAATCTTGTTGCTACTCAGATAGCTGGAAGAGAGTAGTTCTAGTTTTCAGGCTGTGGAACAAACCTCTGTCTTTCTGGAAGCATAGTCACGGCAAAGCCCCTCAAAGCACAGCAGACCTTTCTATCTGCCTGGCTTTCTAAGACCTCTTCCGGCTCTGCAGAGCCCGAGGTAAGAGTGGTAGGGCAAGTTATCCTCAGTGAGTTTCGTCAGTGTCTCCAGAAAGAGTAAGTGGATATGGTGGCTTGGATCTGGTTTCTTTTTCACTTCTGGCCTCCTCGTGGCCTTCTTGCCATCTTGGTGGGATTCAGTTAGTCTTGAGGCATTTTGTAAAACGGGGCCCCTGCCCTGCCTCCATACTTTTTGCCTGGGCTATACCCACTCACTCTGAGCTAGCCAAAATTACATTGCTCTGCAAACAGCCACCTTTGGCGGGAAGCATCACAGTCTGGTTACCAGGGTAACAGCCACTATTCTCAGACAACGGGCTTGTAAGAGCCAGTGTTTTTTCTGTTCAGTAACGGCATTGTGTTACCGAGCAGAGAATAATCAGCTAATGGTCTTTGGCGCTTTCCTGGTTCCATTGTTATCCCAAGGACTCCTTCAGAACATGCCCTTCTTCCCCTCCTCCCCCGCCCCCGCCCCAACCAAGGCAGGGTAAGGTTTAATGAACTATCATTTCCCCCATAAACCTTTTGTGTGGAAACTACGGAATTCAGAGTTCCTCTTTACTTCTGCCTCCTAAGGGATTCTATATGGTTGAGACCGTGAACTCCCTGTTCCTGGAGGTGCTTCAACAGAGGCTGTAGGTCCATTTAATCAGCTCTTATAGAAGGGAACAGTGAAGTGAGAGTTGGTTCAGACAGCTTGAAAGTTCCTTCTAATCCCAGATTCCATGATAAAATTTGTCTATTCTGATTGTTGACAGCAAAGCACTCTATGTCAGAAGGAGTAGCAGTTGAGTTCCTTATAGGAAATGATCTACAATTTACAAAGGTTTGAGACACACTGTTATTGAATAACTCAAAACTCAATGAGTACTCTTACATGCGCACCTGGCCCAAGGATCCCCCACTCTAAGGGCCTGGGGTCCAGTACCCCATCTCGATTATGCTTTAACTGTGTCAACTTCCCTAGAAGAAATCATCCAGCCTCCATAATAGGAAATGGTCCCTGTGGTCACCTTATTCATTCCTGACTTTCCCTCAAGGTTTTCACTGCCAGAGGAAATGACATGGAGGCATTTTTAATTCACAACCTACTCAACCATCCACCCTGACATTAAGCGAGGCTCCTGCTGCCACCTGGACCAGACATTGACTTCTTCCAACACTCGCCTCCACCTGGTCACATCTCAATGGTCTAATGATTCTTACTCCAGTGCACAAAGCGCACAAAAGGAAAACCCAGCCACTTTGGGAAGAGTAAATCAGCCCGGACACACATTATTATATCAGTGTTATGATGATTTACAATTGTTAAGAGAGTTTGCCCGTTTTCAAAGGACTTCCATATCCTTATTACTTGATTCTCACAACCTCAAAAGTAGACAAAGCAGTTATTGTTATCCTCATTTACCAGATGATGAAGTGATGACGTTCACAGTGACCTCCCCCAAGGTCACAAAGTTCCTTCAGTGACAGGTCTGGGATTTGAACATGGTTGTGTTGACTTTGAGTCCATTGTTCTGCCTCTTAATTTTCCTACCTGAATGCATGCATCAAAACTCTCTCTGTGTTTCAGGATAAAACAACCGAAAGACTGATGCCAGCTCAATATAATTGAAAACCTATCTCCATAAATGTTGTTGGAGACTTCTGGACACTGCATGTGATGGTGAATACACAGGGCAATTGATTCCCATGCCCATTTCATTCAAGATACTACCCTTGTTTTGCCAAGTGTGAGCAATATCTACACATCCCTGTGACATCCTGTGTTGACAAAAACCCTTGTGTGCACAGCTTGCACTGAGTAGACACTACCAGAAGCTCATAGCTTCTCTCTTTGTTCATGGAACCCAGAGAAGCCCTCAGTACTCAACCAAGTCAGCAAGAACCCTAACGTTCCTCCTGTCACAGCAGATTTAGAGTCTACGCCTGCCCTTGGGAAGGCTAAGTCTGTGACATGTACTAGATAAAGCCACCCGTGCATGAGCATGAGTGCATGCACACACACACACACACATACATACACATACAAACACGCACTTCCCGACTAGTATCTGTTCCCCAAGGTAAGGCCATGAAAGACTTAGCTTAATTTCCTGAACCTAAGATGGACCTCCTCAGCCATGGCCAAGCCTGAGTCCATCTGGCCCGATTTCCCAATTCCCTACTAATGCCAAACAAGGTCCAAATTCTGTATCAAAAAGCAGCTACTTTGTATATCTAAGGGCTAGCCAAAACTCAGTTGCCTCCAACAGAACCAGGGATGTCAGCTGACCTGGCCATTACCAGGGCCTGGAACTAGGGGGAAAAGAGAAGGCAGAGGGAAGTGAAGGGGTAAGAAGACATATGACCACATCCAGCCCGCTGGGCACCCTCTCCAAGGATGTGTGGGACTCTCCACGTGCTGCTGGAATTCTTTGGCCATGAAGCATCATTCTCAGTGCATAGAGAAGGAATTCATCTAATTGAGTGGTAAAGAATTAAAAACAAAACAAAACACAACTATTGGAAACCCCGAACCCCAAAGTTGGAAATGCTCTTGCAAATCCTGTGCCTGCTAGAACCTTCCATGGTAAAGTTTTAGAAACTCACCCATGTCTTTGGGACTCTGATTCCAATTGCAGCCGGCTGGCTAGTCTGCTTTTCTGCTGACTTTGTTCAGCTGGAAGGATCCTGGTCTCTCCAGTCTCCTTCTTCAGTCTTTTACTTTTTCTCTCTGAGTATCTTTGTCCTCTTCTCCTGCAATGAAAAGGGCTTTCTGATTGACAGCCAACCCCCTTAAAGGGACAGGCCTGCTTTCCTCCTCCTCTCCTCCTCCCCTTCTCCTCCCCTGTCCCCACCTCCTCAGGGATACTCCCTTCTCTGAGGGCTCCATCCTCCCTTTCTGCCTTTCACTACCAAATGTTGCATTTGCTTTTTTCCCTCTTTGTTCCCCTAAGGCTTGCCTGTGTAGAAATTCACTTTGCTGCAGAGACATCTAGAAATGTGGTTTTGGAAATGGAAATAAAAAGAAGAGGTCCCGGATGCCTCCAACTGATCATTGGGTCTATTTGGTGTGGGATGGGGGAGTGTCAGAAGCCATGGAAGTGGGAGCCCTGGTGGGGGCACCAGGGTGCAAACCCTAGATGCAACCTCCCAGAGCCCTTCCTAAGTCTGCCTCAACCCTACCCCTCACTCCTAGCTGCCCTTGGCCCTGAGCACCTTTTCCCTCCCCCTCCCCCATTCCTTGGCAAGCAAGCACCCTCCCCCACCCAGCTGTAGAAACACAATAGAGAAGAAAAATGTGGTTTTTTAAAAATACTTTCCTCCAAATCCTTCTTCGTTTCAACTGAATGAGGACAAAATGCAAGCTGTTGATTCCACGAACAGATTGTGACCAAGCTGGGGGAGGCTAGAATTGTAGTCGTTTTATAGATAGGATAACAGAAACCCAGGGAGGGGCAAGACCTGTGCCAATTCACAGGGTAAGTTAAAGAAAAGGTCAGGGATAAGAACGTGGGTAAATTCCAATAAGGGCAACCCACACGAGGCCAGGCAGGAATAGGATGTGGGAATCAGGTAGTCAGTTTCCCATCCTGACAGAGTGGTGTCCTCATCACAAAGCTGAGGCCAGGTTGCCGAGAGCAGGGAGTGGCTTGGGGTGAAGCAGCAGGTACCGGTAAGGGTGGAGAGAAGGGGAAAGGAAATCTCAGAGGAAGAGACACTAAAAGGAATTGACCAAGCAGCAAACTCAGGGGAATAATATGGGAAAGCTGCTTTACCAAGAGTAGTTGTTTTTAGAAACTGTGAGGGTATTTTGGTGCCCAATGCTAGGTGGGATTAGCCTCAGAAGGTTTTCTAGAAGAGGTGAATCTTAACCAGTGTTTATCTGGGCTCCTTGTTAGTGTTCTCCATCCCTTCAGGAGCCTCGGAGAGGTACAATGCTTGACCTTGAGGTCGCCTCCAGCCATGGATAACCTGCAAGGAAACCATTTAGCACAGACCTGCAGGAAGACTCCAGGGAAGGAAAGTGTGGCACCCCAGAATTTTTCCTATAGCTTTGCCTTGGGGTCAGAAGAGAGGGCAAGAAGGTATTGCGTGGCATCTAGAATCTTCCTGTAGGAGGAGGGAGGCAAGATTGTGTTTTCCAGTTTTCTCTTTGGGCTGGGACATGGGGCGTGCTTCTGGCTTGGGCTCTGCTGTTAAGAAACGGGCGAGTCTTCTGCACATGCCCCGCTAGGTCCGCTGACGTCCTGGAGTCCTGCAGGGTTTGAGTCTTGTTCAGAGTCCTAGAATTCTGGATCCTTCTTTCTTATACCAGCCCCAAGGAGACAGGATCCTTGTAAACATTTCCCCTTTTGCAGAATAGTGTAGTAATAATTTTTCGGGACAGACCAGACTCTGGCCATCTGACTGATAGAGGCTCCCAGGACCCCTGAGCTCGCCAGACCCCTGACCCCTGCTCTCCAGTCCCAGACTCTGCCTGCTGAGGAAGCTGAGTTGTACGGTTGTGCCGACAACTAACTTTTGGATGGTTGTTGTCAGCATGGCCCTGGAAGAAGGGAAAACCAAGAGCAAGAAGTCATCAAAATGTGTGTGCTGAGCTCCTCAGAAGGCAGAAGGAACTGAATGCAAACTTTCAGAGTTCTGACTTTAGGGATGAGATGGTTTGTCACAGCTGGAAAAGCTGAAGACATCTGTGTGCGGGGGAAATCACCCTGCCAAGCCCTTCCACAAATCTGCTCCTGGATTCTCACTCAGCAGCAGTTCTGGGGACTGCTAGGTTACTTGGAAGAAAAGCTGTGTTCCCAATAAACTCACTGATACCAATTTATCAAACACACCTTCCTTCTACTTATTCCTGTCTTCTTTCCTCCCTCTCTCTTGCCTTACTATTCATTGTGTCTTCTCCCCAAATCTTGATCTCTTTGTGTCTCTGTTTCTCCATCTCTGTTTCTCTCTGCATCTGTCTCGCTGTTTCTTTCTTTTTCTCTCTGCACACTCCTTGATGGAGTGTGTCTTCCTGTCACCAGCTTGGGCCTAAGCCCCGGCATGGGAAAGGGGCTCGGCCAGGTGACTGTGTCATGCTCACTGTCCCCAAGGCCTTAAGGCCCCCAGCTCCCCAGGATGGAATGCACGACACCCTACCTCAGCACCTTCTCACCGCCCCACTCCTAAGCCCTCCCCAAGGCCTTGTAGCATTCTTTCCAGTCCCCGAGAACACTTGTTACCCACCCACCCCCACCTATTTCTGTGATTCTCTGGTCCAGCGGCCCAGCGATTGTGCTGGGTAACCTTGGCAAATCCGTCTAGCAGGGTCCCGGGCAGTGCTTAAGGATTCCTCCAGAGGGCACTGCCAGCCTTCTTCATGGCAGCCTGCTGCCTACCCGGGATGCCTGTGGGAACAATGCAGGATTTTATGAAACTAGTAAACAATTTGCTTCATGCAATTGCTGATGGTATCTCAGAGGATCTGGTTCTCCTTTATCATAGCTTGCTTTGGTTGTGTAGTTTTCTTGCAAATAACTCCAAATCACTTGAATATCACCTCCAAACTGCTGTGTCTTCCCATAGTACCACATTCCTGAAGGTCACTGGGACAGTGAGTTCTTTCTCTTTGCTCCATTGTACATACTGAACTCACAAACTTGGGAAAATCCAGTGAATTTCTCCCAGGAAACTAAGTAAGAGCTTAAGTGCTCAATCTGGTGGGCCACTTCTCCATGTCCACGTAGGACACTGTAAAAGGGAAGAGTAGGAACGGTGCCAGTGAGCATCGGGGCAAGCTGCTCACATTTTTGTTTCTAGAGCTGAGGCTTGATCTTCCACAAGATAATGTGCCCCTAATCTAAATTTAGGGAGGTTCCCTGGTGGCACAGGGGTTAAAGTTTCAGTGCTATCAAGCTATCAGCAGCCACTGCAGCATGAGTTCAATCCCATGCCAGGGAGATACCCACATGGCGCAAAAGACCTCTCCTGTCTAGCTCCTGCTCCCCTCAGCAGTGTGTTTCAGTTGACCCACCTGTTCTGCTCCCCACTCTGACTCTGGTGAATCCTCTCACCCCCCAACACACACCTCTGACCTATACCCCAGTTCTTGTATGCATCCATAAATAAAAATAAATCTTAAAATAATAAATTTAAGGAGGCAAGTGGCTTTTTCTTATAGCTTTCCTAACCCTGGCACAGAAGACTAGTTGGAACACAGGGAATATATTATATCTTATGTAGTTGCAGCTAGAACATTCCACACCCAACTTCAATGCCAATTGGCTTGGCCATGCCTTTCTGACCAAGAAAACTGAGGGCTGAGGGCCAGAGATGTCACATAGTTTGAACTGGAAGGGGAAAGTAGAGATTCCAGAAGTGGTGCAAGAACAAGGGATGAGTTGATGCCATGGCTTGGGGATAGAGTCAAGAGTAGCATGGAATCCGAAATAATCAGAGGAATAAGCTCAGAGAGGCTGGGGAAGCACCAAATTGCTACCATCAACATGGAGAAATCAGACATCCACATAACCCACCTCCACCAACATGAAAACTTGGCCGGCTTTGGCACAATGGCCCAGAAGGGTTGCTGATATGATCTCTGAGCAAAACAGGAAAAAAAAAAAAAACCTACTATCCATGGCTGTCAAATACTTAGCTCCTGAAGATCGATGCCGTTTGGTCCATTTTACTGATGGGTAAAGAAAGAGGCAGCTTTCTCATGGCCACTGAGCAGGCAGGGGACATAGCCAGTGTCTAGTACACCTGTCCCCAGACTCTCTTTGCCTGGAAGTTGTTTGGAGGTTGTTCTGCTCCAAAACAATGTTTGAATGGAGCGCCTCTGACCTGAGCATTCAGAACAGCCAGTGGAGGGCTGCTGAAGGCCTACTACAGGCTGCTCTGGCAGAGTCTCCCCCTTTCTGTATTTCTCAGGCTAAGCAAGAGACCCACGATGGAAATCCAGATCAGGCAAGTTGCATGCATGCCGTGGACAACTGGACAGCCCATGAAGTTCTCAGCTATTAATGAAGACTTGGAGTCTAAATGAATTTGCAGGAGGGGGAGGCTGGGGAGAATGCCACTGAGAGCCTTTCACTCTCCCAGCCCAAGCTTTTGTTAAAGGTATGAGCAAAGAAACAAGAAAATAACACACAATTGTGTTTGTGCTTATACAAATTAATAAGTGACTGCTGGAACAAGTCATTCTAGTTAGTAGGGAACATGCGCACAAGCCAGTACATCCTCAGAGCACAGGAGTCAATTCTGGGAAGAAGTTCTGTTTGCAGAAGCAGGTACTCTCAGGGAACTCCAGCTCCCTTTCCAATTTATCCGGTTAATACACTGTTAGAGATAACAGTCACTACAAGTAACATGATACATGGAATAGGATGCATTATAACTAACACGAACATTTCCTGACAACAAAACATATGGATTAGGCATGCAGGCAGAAACAAAAATTTCCTTTTGGAAGGTAATATTCATACCAGTACAGTTTCCTTCTTCAGTATGATATAAGCCATCCCACACATGTAGGGGTTGTTGTACGAGACCCAGCTTCCAGATGGAGTTTTCCATAGGTCCGTGTCTCAGCCTTTTCTATTCCCCAAGTTATTCTAGTCTCAGTTTCTCTCAGTCCCCCCGCCCAAAGAGAGAGCATGACACGGAGCAGCCATCAGGGTAGGGTGCGTCGAGTCTATCTGGCTGCTTCTGGCTGGAAGGGGGCGGAGTACGTGGGGCAGCGGTGTCAGTCTCTACTGGGTCTGTCCAGGGGGCCCTGGTACATAGTCGGTGGACTGGAGAAAGCTGCAAGCTAAAGGTTTGCAGCTTTTAACCTGTGAGAGACAAAACTAACCAAGGGGTTTAGAATACATGGGCCAAAGAGAAGAGTAATCAGGAGTATGGCAAGGGGTCCGAGCAAGGGCAAAAAGAAACCATGAATCTGGATGTACGGAATGCAAATAACTGCATCCTGGGCCCCCTTGGTGGCGCAAGGGGTTAAGACGCAACCTATGAAGCTAGCTGCAGCCGCTGGAGCATGAGTTCGATCCCCGGCCAGGGAGCTACACACATGGCCTAGCAGACCTCTCCTGACTCGCCCGCTGCTCCCCTCAGCAGTATATTTCAATAGATCTGCCTGTTCTGCTCCCCACTCTGTCTCTGGTGAATCCTCTCACCACTCACACCTCTGGCCTGTACCCCAGTTCTTGTATGCATAAATAAATAAATCTTTAAAAACAAAACAAAACAAAAAAAAACACATCCTTTAGGTCCAGGACTGAAAAGAACTTCGTATCCCCTAGTACCTGGGACAGCAATATATAGGGATTTGGCACTACAGGGTGCTGGGGAATCACAATCTGGTTAATTTGTCTTAAGTCTTGAACCAGACACCAAGAGCCATTTGGCTTTTTTACCCCCAAGATAGGAGAGTTGCATAGTCTAGAGCAGGGAACTAAAAGACCCTGGTTTTTTAAAGTGTTGATTATGCCAGAAAGGCCTGCTTTTGTTTCCGAGCATAGCGAATATTGGTTTTTTGTTAGGGATATGGTACTCCTAGTTTTAACTTGATTTCAATGGGAGTGCTAGAAACTGCTCTCCCCTCCTGTGACCTGTCAGACCAGACTGATGGGTCAATTTACACAATTAGAGGCAAAATAAGGGGACATAAGGGAGTGGCCCGCTGTTCTGGCTGGCGAACATAAAGTGAAGCACCAAGATATCTTGGCCCAGAAGTGGGGTTGGGCATTGTAGGGTAAGGAAAAAATGTCAGGCTTTTCTGCCCTCCCACCATCAGGACAGATGATGGATCCTTGCGGTCCTGAACGCATGCCTGATGGCGGGCACCTGGAGTAGGGGTGGGCATAGGTAGATGGGATTCACCTGGGCTGAGACGGTGCTTATAAGGGCGGTGTCACAGGGATGCCAGCAGAAGCCGAAAGAGAAGCCGAGAAAGAAGTAGCAGAAGCCGAGAGAGAAGCAGAGAAGGCCGGAGAGCCCAGATAGAGTGAAGACTTGCTGGGGGCTGAGAGGCCTGTCAGCCTCCCGGCCCCCCAGCACTCCTGCCTGCTGTGTACTGGATAAATCCCAATAAAAACCTGCAAAAAGCCACTGAGGACTCTGACTCCTCCTTTACCCGGTCTGCTGGATCCTAGAAAACCTGCACTGTGGTCATTCCTGACCTTACAGACCGTTTATTTTTAGGGCTTTTACTTTCAGGGTAATTTTCCCTTTCATTTAGTGGTACAGAAGGTATCGAAGGCTGAGGACTATCAGGTACCTCATCTTTGTTTGGTTTCCTTTTTTCAAAGTTTTCCAGAAGGCTTCCAGAGCCGTTTGTAACAGAGCCCATGTTGAAAAACTACAAAGGGCATTTTCATACCTTGTTTATGATGTCTTTTCAAAGTTTCACCAATTTGTTCCAAAGTTTCTATATCCAAAATACCTTCATCCGGGAACCATGGAGAGGTCTGAATGACCCAATCTAACAACTCATTCAAGCTATGGGTGAAGATAGTGGCTCCACTCTGTTCTAATAGGCATTTTAAAAGCGTTACATAGGGCCTCCCTGGAGGCACAAGGGGTTAAGACACAACCTATGAGGCTATCGGCAGCCACTGGAGCATGAGTTCGATCCCCAGCCAGGGAGGTACCCACATGGCACAGCAGACCTCTCCTGTCTCACCCACTGCTCCCCTCAGCAGTGTATTTCAGTAGATCCACCTGTTCTGTTCCCCACTCTGTCTCTGGTGGATCCTCTCACCCCCCCCCACATCTCTGGCCTGTACCCCAGTTCCTGTATGCATAAATAAATTTTTAAAAAATGGTTACATAATTGTGATGAGTCAAATTCCTCCCCATTTGTTACCCAACCTTGAAAAAAATCCCCTCTTAGTCAGCTGCAACCAATGACTATAGAGGTTAGCTAGAGAACTCACTTAACACACGTAACTTCATTGAGGTTCCAGGGCTCAGGACCCGTTCGGACGCCACTTGCTGCCAACAGCCAGGCAGCAGATGAAGTTCTCAGCTGTTAACGAAGACTCGAAGACTCAAGACTCGGGGTCTAAATGAATTTGCAGCAGGGGGAGGGCAGCTGGGGAGCGTGCCATGGAGAGCAACCCTGCCTTTCACTCCCCCAGTCCAAGCTTTTATTAAAGATATAAACAAAGGAACAAGAAAATAGCTCACAATTGTGTTTATGCTTATACAAATTAATAAGTGACTGCTGGACAAGTTTTCTAGTGAGTAGGGAACATGCGCACTCAAAGCACAGTACATCCTCAGAGCACAGGAGTCAGTTCTAGGAAGAAGTTCTCTTTGCAGGACTTCTAACCTCCTGGAACTCTGTATACAGAGAAGCAGGTACTCTCAGGGAACTCCGGCTCCCTTTAGGCAGCTGCCAACACATGCAGTTTGTAGATCAGGGCACCCCAAACCGGTCGATGAGATTAGATGATACTCAGGACCTTTCGTTCTATTTGTTTGGTGTGATAATAGCACAGTGATTATGTTTTTTTTTTAAGATCATTCATAGTTAGAGATGCATAGAAAAATATTTATAGATAAGATGTCATGATGCCTTGGATCTTTCCTCCCCCAGAAAAGTAACATTGGCCAAATGTTAAAAATTATTGAAGCTGGGTGATGGGTGTTTGGAGGCTTATTAACATGATCTTCTTTGCTTTGTGCATGGTTAAACTTGAGGTCAGGAAAGAGGAACGATTAAACTTAAGATTCAAGCTAACCGGAAAAAAAAAAAAAAAAACGAGAGCACATTTCCAAGAGAAATTGGGAAGACGACTATAACCCGGTGAGAGCTGCTTCGGGGAAGGGGATAGAGGGGCTCAGCAGGAGGGGTCTGTTCACTCTATGTCCTTCAGTATGGGGGAAATCTGAAGGCCCCATGCGCCCCACACCACAGATGCCCACACCCTCCATCTGCCTGCGATTCTGACTTATTCCAAAACATGGGCTGCATCCCATCACAGGAAAGGACTCCCAGGAACCCCTGCAGAGGCACAGCTGGCTGGGGAAGAGGGGTTGGCCTTGAGCCCTGCCCCCTCACCCCGTGGAAGAAGACGACATGAGCCCTTGAAAGAAAAAAAGGTCCTCGGCCCAAGAAGCCACTCCCTCTGCCTCTGCTGACCCCAGGAACAGCAAGGGCCATGCCTGCCCCCAATGGGGCCCTCTCAGGTAGCTACCCAGGCCTTTTCAAAGCTACTGCCCAGTATCACATCTTCAGACATGATTCTACCCCCTCCAATGTCACCACCACCACCATCACTGAGTTTGCTGTCCTTTTCAGAGAAGCCCAGTCAACTCCTTCAGCTCTGGCTTCTTGTCTTAGCCCAAAGCCAGCCTCCTAGAGAGCAGAAGTTCTACTCTCGAGGTTGGGGTACCTTCCTTGGGAAACTGCAGCATGGAGTAGGGGTCTCTCAGTTTTCCTGCTGAGAACTGCACGTCCAGGTGAGCACAGTAGCACTGAGAATGCCCCACCAGGGAGACCCGCCTGCCCAGGCCCTGGGCTGAGAGTTGCTTTGCCCCTCTCCCTCCTCCCCCAGCCTGGCCAAGCCCCAAGGAGGCGTGGGCAACTGGTGCCACTCCAGCATGGACTCCTCCTGCCACACAGTGGGATGGGGCAGGCGCCAAGCCATGGAGACCCCCATCCTCCAGCCATTCCTCCCCTAGGTTCTCTGTTGAGGTGGGAGCACTGTATCCTGGAGCTGAGAATGTGGGCAGGCCCTGTGGAGTTAGTCTCCCCCAACCCCCAAAGCAGGGAGGGTTTAATGCACTCTCCCACCCTGGCCTGCCTCTTCCTAGGCAATATTCACCCTGGCCCTCAGAGGAAAATGTGTTTTTTTTTAAGCACAATTAGTCCAAAACCATGTTTAAGAAGCAATTTCCCCCAGAGGACCCTCCAAAGAGGACTCTACATGCTCCTTGGATTATCCTTGAAAATCCTTCAAAATTTCTAAAGCATTGCAATTATTTCCACAGGCTGAATCCAGCAGTTCTTGGAAGGGTTTCAAAGGGCAGAGTTGCAGCAGCAACCCTTAGACTCTGCTACCTCCCCACAGCAGAAACCTTTGGAAAGAGAAGCAAATCCTCACTGGCTGTCCTCTCTACCCTGGCTGGATGGTTGCTGCCCAGTCACAGAAGGGCTATTCAGTTCTCAGCCCAGGAGACCCCCCTCCAAGGAACTGGCCTTCCAGAGAGCTGCTGATCCTAAGCTCCAAGCATAATGAGCCAATAGGGCTCTCCATTCTGTCCTCAAATTTTCTCAAAAAGGGAGATGTGGAGGTGCCTGGTGGGTGTTGGGATGCAGCTGGCTGTCCCAGTTCAAGCTAGATTTGGAGTGAGTGGCTAGTCCTGGGTTCCCTATGAGAAGCCATCCTCTCTCTACTGCAACTAAGCAAGAGGGAAGTTATTGGAGTTTTTGGAATGGCAGCATGACGGATGCTATCTAGCTACTGGGCAAACCTTCCAGAAGATTATGACTCTCTCTAGGAGCAGTGGAGCATAGTGATAAACATAGACTCTGAAGTCAGACACACCTGGGCTCCACCAGATAGCAGCTCTGTGACACTGGACAATTTAACTGCTCCGAATCTCCATTTTTTATTCCTAAGAAAGGTATAATAACAGTAGAGACCTCCTAGGGTAATTGAGATGATTACACAAAATAATGAATTTAAAATTCTAGCACAGTGCCAATGCTAAGGCATAATAGCAATAATAATAATTATAGCACCAACAAGAACAGCAACCAGGCAAAATGACAGCATCTCTGGAAATGTTTAATAAACATTTTGCAAATAGAGGCTAAACTTCAGTGATCTCTAGAATCAATAACTTTCAGATCCAGGATTCTTAGATTTCCCCAGAACATGTTCATCCTTAAAATGGAACTGAGGAAAGATGCTTGCAAGTATTAAGACTCCTTGAGACTTGCCTAGCAGCGTAGCCATGTATTTGCTGGCTTCTGTCACCTCCAGCTCCTCTCAGTGTGTCCCCCACCAGGGTGACCAACTATCTCGGTTTGCCAAGAACTAAGAGATTGCCTGAGATATGGAATTTCAGCGCTAAAATTGAGTAAGTCCCAGGAACACGAGGACAAGTTGGTCAGCCTACACAAGCACTTCACTTGAAGCAGTTCCCTCGGTGGGTGTTAGGGTCTTGCACTGAAGCCACCGAATGGAAAATTCCCAAAGCCCCCCACCCCCTCCATTCCTCCACTTGCCAGATAAAATACACGATGCCCAGTTAAATTTTGAATTTCAGAAAAATGAATAGTTGTTTCAGGTAAGTATGTCCCAAGTACGGTATGAGAGATACTAAAAACTGACCCCAGTTTATCTGAAAATCAAATTTAACTGGGTGCTCTGTGTGTTTAAAGGTTTTATTTACTTATGCATACAAGAACTGAGGTGTCGGCCAGAGGTGCAGGAGATGAAAGGATTCACCAGAGACAGAGTGGGGAACAGAACAGGCAGACTGACTGAAATACACTGCTGAGGGGAGCAGCGGGCGAGCCAGGCAAGGTCTGCTGCACCACGTGAGTAGTTCCCTGGTTGGGGATTGAACTCAGGCCACAGTGCCTGGCAGTGGCTGGCGATAGTTTGATAGTGCTGAGACTTAGCTTGAGAGCGCTGAGGCTTAGCCACTGCACCACCAGGGAGGCCCTGCTCTGTGTTTTTAATTTGCTTATGTGGGAAGCCTATAAGCAAGAGCAGTGGTCCATGGCAAGCCAGGCTGGCTTCTGGAGTGGGAGCCAGGAGAGTTGCTAGTGAAAAACCCCCAACAAAAAATCAAGGTTCCCTGTAAACACACCTTCTACTCTGCATATTGGCCCCCAACTACTTCATCTTGTGAATCTCGGGGGAGGGCAGCCATTTCTAGCTCTAGGGAAGATGATATGTAACAAGGCAAAATTCGAAGGGCCGTGAGGCAGGCTGTGTAGCACGTGGTTAGGAGGTTGGCTTCGTAACAAGCCACATTGGGTGGCCTGAGCTGTCACAGCTCAGCCTAGGATATAATGCAATAGGTGGTATTGACGTTAATATTTAGAGTCTGGTCTCCCCCCCTGATTACACTCTCTCTTCTTTTTTATTGAGATATAATTGACATAAAGTATTACATTAGTTCAGGTATACAATATGATGATTTCATGCTTGTATATATTACAATATGATCACCACAATAAAGCATCACCATACATGGATCAAAAAAATTTGTTTTCTTATAATGAGAACTTTTAAGACATATTTCTTAGCAACTTTCACATATGCAATACAGTATTATTAACTTAGAGGAAAGGGATTTTGTTGTTTTCTTTTTATCCTCCAGCAAGCCCCCCATGCCCATACCCCACCTGCCTCCCTCCCCCATCTGCTCCTCCCTTTCCCTTATTCCCTCTGGTCACCATTGTCTTCTTTTTGGCCAAGTTCAAATTTTTATTTATTCTATTGTTTGCATATAATTGTCTTTGGAGTATTTATATTCTGCATTTCTGAGTGAAACCATCCAGAATCTGTCTTTCACTACTTGACAGATTTTACTCAACATAATTACCTCGTTTCATCCATTTTGTCCCAAATACCACCATTTCATCTATCTTCACAGCTGTCTAGTATTCCATTGACTATATGCTCCACAGTTCCTCTATATATTCCTCTGTTGAAGGGCACTTGGGTTGGTTCCATGATTTGGCAATTGTAAACAGCTGCTATGTACATAAGTGTGAATAGGTCTTTTCATATTAATTTTTTTCATGTTATATGTATAACTAGTGGTGGTGTTTATTTTATAACTGGAAGGTCATAATTTTTTGCCTCTTTCACCCATTTAGCCACCCACCCCTATTTCTGCCAACCACCAATCAGGTGTCTGTATCTATGAGTTCATTTTTTTTTTTAATTACACATATAAGTGAGATTATATAGCACTTCTCTTTCTCTGTTTGGCTTATTTCATTTAACATAATGAGCTTAAGTTCCATCTGTGTTGTCACAAATGGAAAGATTTCCTTTTTGTGGCTGAATAATAGTCCATTGTATACATCCCATTCAAGTCTTTAATTCATTTTGAGTTAATTTTTGTGAATGGTGTAAGATAGTGGTAGAATTTTATGTTGTTGCATGTGGATTTCCAGTTTTTTCAACACTATTTATTGAACAGACTGTCATTTCCCCATTGTATGTTCTTAGTTCCTTTGTTCCTACTCTTACCGCAATTGGTTTATCAGAGCATTTTTCTTAAAAAAAAAAAATCACTGTCCCCTTCTTAAGAGAAACCTAATGTGAACTAATGAAATAACCATTTTACTACCTTAATCCTCTTACATAAATAGAATCCCTGTTAATCCCACAACACATGAAGTAGGGTTGTGTCCATTTTACAGATGAGTAAACTGAGCCTTCTGAAACCCAAAGCCAAGATAAAAATACAGTTATTCTAAGCTGCATCTAGTGCTCTTCCCATTACTGAAGGATGTTGCTGCAAAGAGAATGTATTAGAAAATGTTAAGTTGTGTGACACAACTAGAAAATAAATAAGTCAGGGACGGGGTTAGAGAAATTGTTCTTAGGTGGACAATTCCCTGACTGGGGAAAAGGCCTTACTGTAAACATAAGCCTCATCCCCAGGTCAACTGCAGAGCCAGCTGAGCAGGGCTCTCTCGCAAAGCCAAGCACCCAGTTTCACTAGGCCACTGGATTCCACAGTTGTCACTTTAGACATGACCTAGCTATCACAAATTTTACATCTAGGTCTTATTGCAGCCCAAGTAAGTGGATACAGTTATTTTGTTCAATTTTTTTACAGATGAGCAAACTGAGTATCAGAGAGCTCAGGTAACTTACTCAAGGCCACATAGCTATTAAGTGGCAGAGGCCAAGACGCAAACTCTCTTCACTGTTAATGCCCTTCTGACAAAGACCACCAGGAATACACTTGGAGTTGATCAAGTTGAGTTTATTGCGTGTTGCAGCAAAGCTGCAGGGAGAGGGCCTCCCCTGGTGGCGCAGTGGTTGAGCTCTGGGCAGCAACGCTGACTGTGACACTGCCTGCAGCCTCTGCAGCACCAGTTCGATCCCCGGCCACCTGCAAGGGTCCCACATGGCGCAACAGACCTTTCCTGCCACGCTCGCTGCTCCCCTCAGCAGTGTATTTCATCAGTCTGCCTGTTCTGTTCCCTGCTCTGGCTCTGGTGAATTCTCTCACCCTCTCGTGCTTCTGACTGTGCCCAGTAGTTGTATAGATAAATAAATAAATCTTTTAAAAAAAAAAAAAGCTGCAGGGAGATACCCCAACACTCCATTGGCCCCCAAGGTATGCATTATCTTTTGTGGCAACAAGTAATAAACCCAACTTATTCAACCCTAGGAATGCTGCCATTTGCCACTGGCTGGAGGGCATTGACAGAGGTTCACCTTGATTCAACTAAAGCCCTCACTGCCTTGAATCCACATTTTCCCCTTAGCAGTAGTGACCACATCTGAGACTCCCTGTGTCTACCTGTTAGAGGAACCAGCCTGCCCATATATATGACAGGGAAGTTCATACTGAATTGAAGTCATATTTCATTAAAACTCTTCAGCTTTGGGTTTATTTTGCTTCACAAAGAATAAGAGCTTTTGGGGTATTTTTGGTTATCCAATCGGATGTGTATGGGTCCTTGGTGAAAATGTTTTCTAGGCTTCTAACGTGTGTTTCTATAATCTGTCTGTCTACTGTCTTAAATACTGTTTGTGTATAAAAGAAAAACTCTATAGGGAAAGGATGACATAAATCGAAAAAGCTGTCCTAGAGCTGGCCCCAGGTAACCAGGTATTTAGAAGGTCTCCTCAGACCCGTATCCTTCAGACAAATTATATCAGGTTATCATTTCAAAGTCTTATGAAAACTTTTCAATCATGTCTTGTGTCCCTCAGACCTAATTTCTTTAATTTCATCAGCCCAGAATCAGGAGGTTTTTGTCTGGCCTGAG
Organism: Talpa occidentalis; assembly: GCF_014898055.3. Taxonomy (NCBI): domain Eukaryota; kingdom Metazoa; phylum Chordata; class Mammalia; order Eulipotyphla; family Talpidae; genus Talpa; species Talpa occidentalis. Next base: position 31,619,262 of record NW_023601543.1, read on the forward strand.
TGATGACCATTAGCCTTTGGCCAAACTAGAGGCACAAAGTTCACCACCACCATCTCTTTTTCTTTCTTTTGTCTTTTTTTGTAAAGATGTATTTATTTATGCATACAAGAACTGGGGTATAGGCCAGAGGTGTGGGGAGTGAGAGGATTCACCAGAGACGGAGTGGGGAACAGAACAGGCAGGTTGACTAAAATACACTGCTGAGGGGAGCAGTGGGCAAGTCAGGAGAGGTCTGCTGTGCCATGTGGGTAGCTCCCTGGCTGGGGATTGAACTCATGCTGCAGTGGCTGCAGACAGCTTCATAGGTTGTGTCTTAACCCCTTGTGCCACCAGGGAGAGCCCAGCACCATCTCTTTAGACTGTTTTGTTCTCAGCTGAAATGCACCTCTTCCAGGCAGGTTAAACACCTGCTTCCTCCATGCTTTCTCCCCATAATGCTAACTTGTATGCTTATCCCTTTAGCTGGCACAATTTCACCAGGGACAATTTAAAATTCAGTGGCCTCTTTGGGGAGCTTTGGGTATGAACAAAAGAAGTACTTTAGAACAAAATGGAAAAGAAACTTTTATAAGGAGATTGTGTTTTTTGTCTAAAGGAAAGACCCATTTGTTAAACCTAGGAGATATCACCTCCTTGGTTTCCCTATTTAAGGAATTAATTAATGCTGGCTTTTTAATGATACAACTTGATAAATTTGTCACAGGTCCATGTTATGTCAAAACCAGCTACATGCTGCCTTATTTTGTGTGTGTATACATTTCAAAATCTGTATTTCTACATAGCTAAATCTCTTCTTTCTCCTTGCAGAGGAAATATAGCTAGCCCTTTGCAGTGATAATTGCCTATTTGACTCTTATTAATTTGTTTCTTGTTCTGTTTCATTTTCTCTCTTATTCCTCATCTGTGAAATTTTAAATATTAACTAATAAAAATAATTTGACCATTTGCATAGACTCTAGGAATATCTAGTCCAGATAGTATGAGGCTTGTCAAAATAAAATTTTAAAAGTTACTAAAATTGTGTTACTTTTTGTGTGCACTGAAAAGTATATTTACATAATAGGCTTGTTACTATAGTTGTAAAAATAAGAAGAGGCTTTAATTGCAAGATAAAAGAATTTTGGTGTGATTCAGAACATATAACCACTATTTTGGTTTGTTCAAGACCAGATTTTGAAATTTCTTATAACTCAAACTTCTCAAATTTCCTACATAGGTTTTATAAATTATGTAAGCTACCATTGTTTTTACAACTTGCTTAAATTTCAAATTATAGGTATAAAATTGGATTCAACTAAATAGAATGAAAATAATGGATATCCTTTCAAAAGATTAATTTTATGAAAATTTTAAAATGCTATAAAGCATAAGAATTCAATGTGTTACCTAAATTGTATATTCAAGATTCATAGCTAACTTTAAGGCCTTAGACCTATGTAAATTAAAAATTATCTTTTAATATTCAGACAGTTCAAAAGATGAAATAAACCAGATACAAACATACTTTTATTCTTTTAATAAGCAATCAACTATCAAAAATATGCAAAAGTTTTTGGATGATATTTTATATACATTTTGATTCCTAAAGCTGTTAAGATGATGTGAAATTGCTAGTGGAGGGCCTCCCCAGTGGTGCAGCAGTTGAGCGCTGTGTTGCGAAGCTGCCCCGCAGCCTCTGCAGCGCCGGTTCGATCCCCGGCTGCTCCCCGGCCACGGGAGGAGGGTCCCACATGGCGCGCAGACCTCTCCTGCCGCCCGCTGCTCCCCTCAGCAGTGTACTTCGGTCCTTCTGCCTGCTCTGCTCCCCGCTCTGGCTCTGGTGAATTCTCTCGCCCTCCCGCGTTTCTGACTGTACCCAGTGCTTGTATGAATAAATAAATGAATGTTTAAAAAAAAAAAAAAAGAAATTGCTAGTGGAGAAAAAGTAACTAAACAATTCTTTATTTTCTGTTCTCTAGTCTTATGTTTGAAAAAAGAAAAATTAGATACTTTGATTAAAGATAAGAATTAATATAAATGGTTATAATGATTACAGAATAAATTGGTGAAACAGAAATATGTATATAAGATAAAGGAATTATTTTGCTGGTTATTTTAAAAGTCATAGTTTATTCATATGATAAATTTAATATATTATTTAGTATCTGAATGCTGAATACTGAATAATAATTTACTATGATTTTGTGTATTATATGCTGATAAGTTAATTATATTAAAGCTATAGTTAAAAGCTTGAGATTATTATCTGTGTTCATATTTATATATCTGTGCATGCATAGGCATTTATACACACACATATATAAAGGTTTATGACTAAATTCTTTACTACAAATTGCTATATGAATAATGTACCAAAGGAGTAAAATTAAAATTTGGATTTTTTATAAGTAGAATGACTAAATTATTCTACGCCTTGATTAGTAGAGGTTCCTTCTTTGTCACCAAATTATTCTGTTAACTCTCAGAGTTTTGTGCTATATTCTAAAATAGGTGTTTATAAAAGATTCCTTACTTTAAAAAAAAGTTCGTTTCCAAATAAGCATTATTATTTATTGCTGGGTAATTTTACAATATCAACTATAAAAATTTCTTTGCTATGGATATTTATGACTTATACTTTGTCCCTTCTAACATCTAATTTAAATTTTCCCTTTCCCAAATGCAGAATGATAAAACTATTAAAATGTCTTTTATTCCTAAACTATCTTTGGGTTTCCTAAAATGACCAATACGTAACACAAAGATTTGCCTTTTCACCCCATAAAAGAAAAGACAATAAGAATAGGTTTGTCTAAATTCCTCCAACTTTTTACCCAAGCCAAACTGTTATGAGAATTTGTTTCACCAAACTTAGTATTAAAGTACCACGACAAATTAAAAGTAAAATTTATCTTCCTGATAAAAGTAAAGTGTATACATATAGCTATTTTTCTACACTGAATGACATTGAAGTTAAAAGGAACATATTCCTTCTTTTTATTTTTTTTTAAGATTTATTTATTTATGCAAGAACCGGGGTACAGGCCAGATGTGCAAGAGGGTGAGAGGATTCACCAGAGACAGAGTGGGGAACAGAACAGGCAGATTGACTGAAATACACTGCTGAGGGGAGCAGCAGGCAAGTCAAGGTGAGGTCTGCAGCGCCATGTGAGTTGCTCCGCAGTTGGCAGGGATCGAACTGGCCCTGCAGAGGCTGCGGACAGCTTCACAGCACTGCACTCAACCTGCTGCACCCCGGGGGAGACCCATAAAAGGAACATATTCATATTTAAGCACAAAAGCTGACACAATACCTATCTACCAAAAGATTTTTCCAGGACTCTAAATTTACAAACCTTTTTTGTTTGTAGAGTATTTGGATAGGCAGTAGGGGTGTTGATTATGTGGGAATGATCAAAGATATATTGCTTATTGTATTCTGTCATTAGATCTATAGCTAAGGCATAGCACCTTGTCTAAGAGCTATAACAGCAATAGCAGAACATGTAGAAACTTCAGTTAGCTTAGTTCTAGATATCTACTAAACTCAAAGGTTCCCCATGCTGTGATGCAAACTCTTATTAACAAAAAACACCCCTTACTTTTCAACTAATAGTGACCTAGTCTGCTAAAAAATATTGCTTTCTCTTCACACTGTCTGCTTGTCTGACACTTGAAATCCAGTCAAGCTTCTTCATATTCGAAGGAATAACCTCTTTGATGGTGGAGGTGGGGTGGTAACATCCACCTGAAGGGGTGGGATCCTATTCCTCTGAATCATATCCATCATTGTAAACCATGTTACCCCAGTGAAAAATGGAAGGGAGAAATAAAGATGGAAGGAAGAAAGGAAGGAAAGGACAAAAGGAGGGAGGGAAGGAGGATGTGCAGATATATACTTAGGAGCTTTCCAAATCCCACATAGACCTTAAGAAACATTTCAGGGAGCCTCCCTGGTGGCGCAGGGGTTAAAGACACAGTGCAATTAAGCTAACCGCAGCCACTGCAACATGAGTTCGATCCCCAGCCAGGGAGCTACCCACATGGCACAGCAGACCTCTCCTGACTCGCCCGCTGCTCCCCTCAGCAGAGTATTTCAGTAGATCCGCCTGTTCTGCTCCCCAGTCTGTCTTTGGAATCCTCTCATCCCCTGCACCTCTGGTCTGTACCCCAGTTCTTGTATGCATAAATAAATATATCTTAAAAAAAAACACATTTCAGCTGACTTTTGCAAGAACTGTTTAACAACCAAAAAAAAAAAAAAGCGTTAAGCAACCTCAGTGCCCAAGGAGGAATGAATAGATAAAGATGTGATACGCGTACAGGGCGAGATACTATTCAATCATACAAAATGATGAAATCTTGCCATTTGCAATAACAGGGATGGACCTTGAGGGGTTATGCTAAGTGAACTAAGTCAGAAGCAGAAAGACAAATACAATGTAATTTCACTCATTTGTGGAATATAAAGAAACAAAGCAAACAAAACAAACAAACAAACAAACAAACAAACAAACAAAAAACCCTTAGACCTGACAGCAGAATGGTGGTTGCCAGTGGGGCAGGAGGGAGGAGAGAATGGGTAGAGGGTGCTGACTGGCTGGTGGTGGATGGTGGCACATTCGGCGGTGGGCGTGCTGTGATATGTTCAGTTGCTGAGGTGAGAAACTTGAAATCTATACAGTGTTTTAAACTGTTATCTAATTTAAAAATTCTGTTCACTTAGAAGGACACAAGATAGGCTCACTACTACCGCCGTAAGTGATACCATTGTTAATATAATGATACCAATTTAACTTCTGTGTGTTCAGGATCATTTTTAGAGACTTTTAGATATTTAAAACAACCACCCCTCCAGAGTATCTTGTTTTTATAGAAAGAATTTTAAAATGACCTCAAAAATGAGGCATACGCAAGCTCCTCAAAGAACTCCCAGAAAGGATGACTGATTGCCTCTTCACGCACACCATTTGAGCTGATTAAAAATAGTACAGCTGGCAAAGGTGGTCCCAAACTTATTCCTGACCCTCTAAAAGGTCATAAATAGCATTACCTCCACTCTGAAAGTCCAACAAATTAGTCCAAATTCAGTAGCCAGGGCTATTATGGACAATTAACATTACCCTTGACTTCTTAACTAATCAAGAGGAATTTTATTATACAGCAAATACTTCTTGATATGCCTATGTAGCTATGAGATAAATAAAACAGCTAGGGAGGGAAAAGCCACTTGTTTCTTGGACTAATCATCATTTGGTTCTGATCATTGTTAGTAGTACAGTTGTCTGCTGTATCCTGTCTAGACCTTCAAATGTTACTGCACAACCATTGTCATCACATCAGAGAACTCAAATCATCCCACAACATAAGGAGCAGACAGACTAACCGTATGCCTACTACAATCTGTATTCTCCAAGCAATGTGATCAGCAGAATCTTGGCAATGGTGACAATCTGGATATCACTGATGAATGTCTTACTGCCCGGTTTGGTTTGCCCTTGCATGCAAGGGAGGTACCAAGAAAGAAACAAGCAGCCCCTAAGAGCTAGTACCTGGCCTGCTACTCTCAGTTGGGCCTCGCTGTTCTCTTTCTAAACAATTTCACAGACCATAAATTACACAAGGCCACTCTGTGACCATGTTAAATCAAGAAAAAAAGACCACTGTGTAATCAGATCTGAACACAGACAGACAAAATATGAACAATGTCCCCTCTTCTGGCTAATGTGATGCTACTTCTTTAATTACATCTTTATCTTCACTCAAATTTTCCCTCTTTGGGGATAAGATTTATTGAGATACTCATTTGTAGAATAACTCCTGCTCTCTGACAGCATCCAACTCAGAACAAAGCCCTACTTCCTTAAACCCTTCCCAAATCACTTAAGTCCCAGGTACCCCAGGGTTCCCCGTGGTATACATTCTGCCTCACTACAACAAGTAATATATACAACAGTTGACTTTTCTCACACAGGAAAAAAATTATTGTTATCACTGTTTTGCAGGTAATGAAACTGAGACTCAGAACTTGCTTTCCCAAGACTACTCATCTAGTAAGCAGGGAAACCCACACAAGTACCCAGGGCTTGTTCTTTAGACTATGTCATGTTGGCTTGAAAAATGCTTAGAGATTCTGTTAGGTTTCTGAAAATTCCTCTAAAGAAAATTCCATTTTCCAACAGGCCATGATTTAGTCAATATCACCCTATCATTCCCGCCATGATTATCTCCAGTCACTTTGAATGGTCTCATTAACTTTGCACACAGCAGTTGCTCCTTAAAGTGTATATGTTTGTGACCATTTGTGTTGTGGGAGTGTGGGTTGTGATGGCACGCAATTTGTCCTGGGGTTTGCACCTGACTACTAGAGTCACCCAACCATACCTGCACAGAACAAAGTCAGGCAAACCTCCTTTAAGCCCCCTGCAGCCTGAGGAGCTGAGGTGCTCAAAGGCCAGCCAAGTCAGCCTAGTGAGGCTGCTAGCTCAGCGCAGGGGAATTGAGAAGGAGCATGTAGGGAGGAGCCAGAGTTGCTACTGCAGAGCTTCTATTTAGTGCTGACAGCCAAGAAATTACCATCAGTCACCCAGCAAGGAGGAATTAAGTTCTTACTGCTATCTGCCTCCTGTTCACCTTGTGCTGGCCACAAGGGGCAGGGGCCAGGTGTCAGATGGGGTATAAGTATGATTTCTGCCTGGAGCAGTGTAAGGTCAGGACCGGCCACAGTGCAGGTTTTCTGATCCCATGCAGACCGGGTAAAGGAGGAGTCAGAGTTCTCAGTGGTTTTTTGCAGGTCTTTTATTGGGGGTTCACCAGGCATATGGCAAGCAGGGGTGCTGGCTGGGGGGCTGGGAGGCTGGCAGGCCTCCCAGCCCCCAGCAAGTCTTCACTCTATTTGGGCTCTCTGGTGTTCTTTCTGCTGCTTCTCCTCTTCCGCTTCGGCTTCCACTGCTGCTGCTGCTGCTGCTGGCGTCCCCCCGTGACGCCGCCCTTAAAAGCACAGTCTTAACTCAGCTGAATCCCATCTACCTATGCCCACACCCTATTCCAGGCGCCCGCCATCAGGCATGCATTCAGGACAAGGATCCATCATCTAGCCTGATGGCGGGAGGGCAGAAAAGCCTGATATTTTCTTTACCCTACAAGCAGCTTACCTTAGCCTCTCCCTCTGCGACTTCCACCTCTCTCCTCTTCTCTCCCTCCCATATGGTGCCATGTGTGGAGATGCTAACGGACACACTCTTTGGGGGAGGGGCTCACATGGGCATGAGGCACAGCCATGAGAGCCCTTGGGGTGCGCACATTCACTGACCTGGGAGTGTCTACTCTAGGATAATTATGAATCAAGAAATCTCAAGGGGTGGTGAAGAGGGAGGGAGAGGGAGGCAAGGAGCAAAGTTTCAGTCATTTTTATGCAGCAGGGGGTTAGGTACAATAATCTGAAAGTGTGCAACAGGAATAGGGGAGTTTGGTCTGGAGGCTGCCTCTGCTTAAGGGTAACTTATTGGGGTGCCTTGGTGAGCAGGTGGCAGCTGACAGCAGTAAGAGAGGAACTGAAGCTGCTCTTGGCCACCTGAGAGCTCTGTTTTCAAGTTGATGAGAAAGGATCCTTTGCTGGGTCAGCAGGCAACAGATAAAGCCAGAGATGGGACCAAGGAGAGGCTGGCAAAGAAAGAGTGGGCAAAGTCCTTCAGATACAGTGGCTTCCGCCTGAGAATCTGCTCGGACAGTGACTGTTTGCCAACTGCCCCCGCCCATATCCAGGGCCTTCACACAAGGTAACTGTGACTGGCAGGGGTAGGAGGGCGTAGTACCTATAACCCACATGTACAGGGGATAAGGGCCAAGCATCCTCTCCCCACAAAGCCCTGGCCTAGTACAATGCTTTTTCCATGATGGCCTTTTATTAGATAATCAGGGAATGTTTTCCCATCTCCACTCATAGATTTAAGAGGGGAATAGAACCATGGAATGATCCATGGCCTTCTTGAGATTTGATCCGCCCAGCCTTGAGCTTAGATAATTATTACAGAGGGCTCTGACCTGGTCCATCTGGACATCTATTCTGTTTATCCCACAACCAAAGCCACCAACCCAGTTTCTGTTTGTCCTCTTAGAGAGTCTCAGTCCCAACAAAGACCCAATGCCTCTTGCCCTGTCCCCAGCATCCCAGCTGACACAGGCTGGCACTTTAAAAAAGAACCTTCCTTTAGCCCCCTCCAAACAGGAGATAATGAAAAGGAAAGAAAGTATTGATGGTATCAAATGGGAACAGCTCCAAAGCATTGACAAAATTTTTGGATATTTTTTAATTGTATCACTTGTTATTGAGGTAACATTGGTTTACAACACTGTGTATGATTTAAGGGTATAGGTTCATACCTCTTCAGATGTATGTTACCTCACCACACTCACCACCAAGGCACCCATAGTCCTTCACCTTAGACCGTTGGGGCCCCTCCCTGCCTTGCTCCCACCCTACCGCCCTCTTCTAGTAGCCTCAATATTGCAGTCAGATTGCTATGGTGTGTTGTGGTTTAGTTTTTTCTGTTCCTCATTTTGTTTCTTAATATTCTACATATGAGTATTGTCTTTCTCCCTCAGACTTTTTTCGTTAGCATAATCCCCTCCAGTTCCATCCATATTTTTGCAAATGGCAAGAATGTGTCTTTTTATATAGCTGAGGATAAAATCCATGATGTATCTACATACCACACCTTCTTAATCGACTCACCTGTCTTGGCACGCAGGTTGTTCCCATACTGTGGCTACTGTCAATAGTGACAATAATATTGTCAATATTAGCACAGGAGTGTGTATAGCCCTTTGAATTAGTGTTTTTGCATTCTTCAACTGGATACCTGGAGTGGAATTGCTGTTTCATGTGATAGACCTATTTTCAATCTTTTGCTAAACCTCTACACTGTTTTCCATAGGGGCTGGACCAGTCTACATGTCCACCAACAGAAAGCACTGTCAAATTTTACTGGGGCCCGTCACTGGAAGGAGAGGGGAGTTTTCCAAAGCATAATTGAGTATGCCAGTTGCACTGGGTGTTGAGAGGTATAATGTAAAAAAGAAGATTCTTTGGAGAAAGACTCAGTTAACCAATGTTAAAACAAAATGTTTGTACCTTGAGACTTCTGAGAATCTCCAAAATGCTAATGTGCATTATGGTTTCAAAAAGATGGAGGGAATAGAGTTAGTGGCTAGATGCCATTTACCAGTGCTCTGTGTTAAATTGGTTTTGTATATTAATGCTCATGAAATCCTCATCACATTAGATGCTACTGTTCTCTTCATTCTGGAGGTAAAGAAATTGAAATATAGAGAAGTGAAGTAACCCATCGAAGGTGACAAGGTAGTAATCAGCTGATTCTGCTCTCCATGGTGTCAGGTTGGTGTAGCAGAGACTGCACATAAGCTCACTGAGCCATTTCTTCTTCTCACAGGGCCCACCGCCAAACTACATTGCCAGGATTTCTTGCAATGAGGTGGTCACCCTCACCTTTGAATTGTGAGCGGAAGTGACACGTCCCTGTGGCTGTTAAGAATGGGTGTGCCTCCTTCACATTCTCTCTTTATCTGTTGGCATTGGCAAAGTAGCCTGCCCGGGCCCTGGACATCCCGAAGTTGCAGTAGCCACAGGCAGTGGACTGGGGGAGGAGGCTGTGTGCTCACTGGGAAGAGAATTCTGGTGGCAAGGGAATCCTTGGTCTGTGGTGATACATGACCACTCTAGGCAATGATCAGGAAATTTAAAATCACAGGCACTCACCTCTTCCTGGAGCAGGCAGAACAAATATTACTTGCATCCTGCCCAACTCCAGTGCGCTCTTAGTTGCTTCTACTAAAAGAAAAAAAATTAAAAGCTCAGATATTTTTAATTCTCTGTTCTTCAAAGTTGGCCTGGATCTCTCAACTGTTTTCCTGTTCCCTCTGTGCTATAGTTTTCATTGATTTGAGGCTCTCTTATTCCCCTAGGCTGATCGGCCTCCTGAGGCAACCTCTTTGGAACGTTGCACTGGTGGATGTCAGTGGGGAACATGTTCTTGCTGAGGGTTTGCGGGGAGCTTTCTCTCAGCCCCTGCAGGTCATGACCTCCTCCCTGGCTTCCTCTGGTATTTTCTGCAGTTCTTGACTAGGAGACTCAGGGCACCTACCACCACCCCCAACCTAGACCACTCTGTGCTGTGTGACTAGACCACGGGGCCTTAAGCCTGCGAGTAATCAGCATCGCAGGGAACTACTTGCCAACACCTCCTGGACATCTTCTAGGTTTCAGGGGTTGGTCTCCTGGGATTGAGGCTGAGCTAAGGGAGAAACTCTTACAAGGTACCGTGACTCCTCATGGGGGCAGGCATCTAATAGGAACCCTTGGCATCTTGGGAGTGGGGAACAAATCCTCTGATGTCTATTCTCTAAAAGGCAGACAAAACCCTTGATAACAATTATATGGGAGCCGGGATCCGTGGGGGTAGACAGCACATTTCCCAAGGGCATAAGCTCCAGGTTTGAAGGGACACGGCTAGCCATGGCTGTGGACGGGGGGTGGGGGAGTTGGGGGGGGGGAAAGGAAAATAATTATATTCCATAGTTATTGAGTGTTTAGTATATGCCCAGCCCTGCTCTAAGTACTTTATGGACAATGATGTGTTGTCTATAAAACACCCCTATAGGGCCTCCCCTGGTGGCACAGCGGTTGAGCACTGGGCTGCGAAGCTGCCCACAGCCTCTGCAGCGCCAGTTCTATCCCCAGCGAGGGTGCCACATGGCGCGCAAACCTCTCCTGCGGGGCTCTCTGCTCCCCTCAGCAGTGTATTTCTTCAGTCTGCCTGTTCTGCTTCCCACTCTGGCTCTGGTGAATTCTCTCACCCTCCCGCGCTTCTGACTATATCCAGTGTTTGTATAAATAAATAAATAAATAAATCTTAAAAAAAAAAAAAAAAAACAAAACACCCCTATAAGGAAAGTATTATTATCTCCATTTAGAGGCAAAGCAACTGAAGCACAGAGAACTTACCCAACTGGTAGTATAAGACCCATAGTTTGAATCTAGACAATCTACCTCCAAATCCCATGCTCCTAGCCATTAGCACCCCACCTGTGTAGGTGAGCACCTATCCTGCCCTCCACCTTCTGACTTAGCTGTTCTCCATTCAGGACCTGGTTCCCTCCGCCAGGGGCTTTCATTTACCTTGAGGGATATCCTCACTATTTGCCATAGTAATGCCTCGAATCAGGGTGACCTTAGAACACAGAACAGAAGTCTCTCCTAGGAATCTGAGGAGGAAAAGAGGTGTGTCCTAAATCAGATACTTGGAGGAGGAAGGCAGTAAAATAACTGGAAGATGGGAGAAAATCCCTTCTCCCCCCCAAGTAATACAACCAACCCCCTCCCCACTCCACACACACACACACACACACACACACACACTCACACCACACATAGTTCTGTGCCTGATTATTCCAGCAGAAGCACAGAAGACTGCCAGTGAGGACACTGCTTGTTAGTAAGGAAGCTTAACAAATGTGTCCTCCAGCTCTGCTTTTGCAAAAGACCAGAACTTAGGAGGATGGGTGACCTGCAGAACTGCTGGGGCTCAGACAGCACCCCCAGCAAGGGCAGATGCTGAGAAGACACTGGACTGTACTATAGGATTGACTTATTCAAGACCCTGTAAACCAAGGAAGACCTAATAGGGATATCCAGAGGAAACCTCGTTCCTTCACTCTTGAATCGTTTACCCTGCAGGATACCCCTGCATCTTGTTAACCAGTGAGCTACCTAAAGACGGTGCTCAGTCTCCCACATTTCTTGAGGCTTTCGCTCCTCTGCATGCAAGCATAGTCCTGGAAACTGACCCTTCATTTCCCGAGAATAAGCTTACTAAGCAGAGAACAAACTTTCCCACAGTGCTTCTCTCTCAAAGGCTTGCCATCCTGTGTCCACCTCACATCATCAGACATCTTTACAATTACCACCTACTAGTCTCACTTTATTTCTACTTTCTCAAGCACATGGTCTCACCTGTGCTGACCTGACTCAGTTTACGCCTCTATAAAGCAAAGGCGATACCGCCCTACATATACCCTAGAGCTCTGAGACTTTGATGAGATAAAGTTGCCAATAAACAATAAAGTCCAGAGCTCTGTACACGCTGAGCCACATGTGTCTCATCCACCAGCCCTGGAGCTCCTCTTCTCTGAGCGTTCCCTTGCTCCTTCCCCACAGAGTATTTGCACATAGTAAATAAGTTCCATGAATTCAAAATATGACTTGGGGCATTTGAGGGCGACAGTGACCTGTACGTCTCTGTTACTGTGAACTGCTTCATGGCCAAAACCTGGGCCCAGTACTGCCCGGGATCTCCAACAGCAGCACCGGGGCCACCAAGGGAAGCCTGTGTCAGCCATGTTCCTTCAGAGGGGTCCAGAGGAAGAAGGGCTGCGCCAGGCTCCAAGGAGACCAAGTGAAGGCACGGTGTACGCTGTTACAGAGGTCTCCCCTTATCCATGAGGTGTATGTCCTAAGACCACGGTGGATGCTGAAACCCTCAGTAGCATTGAACCCTAGATGGACTCTGTTTTCCCTATACATACACGGTCATTTATAAATGGGGCACAGGACGAGATGAACAACAATAGTAATAAACAATTATAACAACAAATTGTAATGAAAGGTATGTGAATGTGGCCTCTAGCTATCTCTCTCAAAATATCTTATAGAGCATAATATTTTTGGGCCACAGTTGACAGCGGGGAACTGAAACCACAAAAATCAAAACTGCAAAGCAGGGGGGCGGTTGCTGTAATAAGGCGTGGGGGAGGGTGATGAGGGGACTGACACCAGGATGGTAGAGGGTGAAAGGGGGACAGCAGGAGACATGGAAACTGCTTGGACACTGGCCCTTTGTTCATTCCAAACCGTTTCAGGCCCAGCTGATATGAGTGCAATGAGGGAAAAAGGCTGCATGGGATCATCTCACTCTAGCAGCAGACAAATGACTTAAGACACAGGAGAAGGGAAATGATCACAAACCCAGAGATCTGGACCTTCAAGGCCATCTCCTTCATTTTACCGTGGAGGCCCAGGAACCTGGCATAATTCCCCCCAGGTCGCAGAATCAGAGAAGGTTCCAGCCACAGCTGGAACCCAGGCAGCCCAACCCATGCACTGGTGTTCATTCTGTCCCTGCGTCCTCCCACCAGGGGCAGTGACACTTCCCCCCCCACACACACCCATAGGGCCCACTGGATCTTCACAGCAATCACAGGAGTCAGATGGGACAAGGGCTATCACTGCTAGTTTCCGGGAGGAAAGTGAGGCAGGGAAATATCTGGTATCAGTAGCCACAAATATTGACATGGCCAAGAGTATATACCCTAGTGGTCCAGACAGGGCAGCCGAGGGAGTCAAGGAGCCACAGCTGGCATCAGACAAACCTGAGTTTGAATCAAACGTCATAGATTACTGTCCATGAGACCTTGAAGTTAATTTTCCTCTTTGGGCCTCAGTTTTCTCAACTAGAAACTGGGGAATGACAACAGCACTGACCTCACAAGCACGTAGCCAGTGTCCATTCTTCCTTTCTCTGTGCACTCTCCCCAACCCCCACCGCCCTCCTCCACCCAGTCCCAATGCCTCTCTCTTCCAGTGGGAGGGAGGGGAGGAGCAGCTGATAAACACAAGCTGAGAAAGTGAGCTTTGGAACACATAGCCAGCACCACTCTCCTATCACCTGGCCCCAGCGCCTCCTCCCTCCCTCATCATTCCGACAAGGACAGGGATCAGAGAATACTCAGAGGGACTGGCACTCCCCATGCCAGTTGTGTTCCTGGGCAGGCAGCCTGCAAAATCTTTAAATATAAATTAAAAATAAATAAATCAGCAAATCCCAATTGCCTGACCTTGGAAGCAAAGAGACAGACAGATAGACAACAGATGCAGAGGAATGAGCCAGAAGGACCAAGGGCCCCACAGCTTGGGGGTGGGGGAGGAGGTGGAGGCAAAGATAAAATGAAGGTGAGAGACAAGTGCACAAATACGATGCTCACCCCATGGCTGACTCCCTTTTGCCCCAGACAGACAGCCGAGCAGCTTTGTGTCCTGGTAGGACCAGGTCCACTCTCCTTTAGTACCACAAAAACCAAAGCCAATGTCAAGTCCTGACACTGACCCACGAGAATCCCAGCAAGCAGGGGCTTGGTTCAAAAGAGCAGGTGAGAAAATAACAAGTAGTTCCTCTTTCCAGCAGCCCTTGCCCTTGATGCGCCCAGGTATACATGCCTGTTCCTTTGCTATCACCACCGTGCATCTGGTTTTGAGAACACTGGTCTGCTTTTGTTTTGGGGCCTTGGCAAGGGAATGCTATCCCTCAGCTACAATATAGGCATTACTTGGTTGCCTCCACTGTCACAATTCAGTCTCACAGATGGCTGTTCCGAAACCAGGCTCTTGGGAACAAGGCTTTTCCACATTGCTTCTCCTACTTCTCTTCTTTGGCAGCAGGTCCAGGCAGGCTACAAGCTGCAGAACTGGCCCAATTCTGGCTGCGCCAGGCTGGGCTGACCTGATCAGCCTCCAGCAGAAATCAAGGCTGTGGCTGGTGAAAAGCAAGTTTCTTGAGGACCTCCCTGCAAGAGACCCCTTAGCTCAGGGTTTGAGCTAAGACTCTTCAACCCAATAGTCTCTTTGCCTTTGTGTTCACTTCCTGTGTCCCCGTATCGGAAGGACAGTTTCCCTAAACCAATTGCCAGGTGTGCTGGCCGTCGGGTTCCTGAGGCCTGGAGCCCTGGACATCTCTGCTCAGGTGCAGTGTCAACTCAGCCAGAAGAGGTAAAGCTTCTCCCCACCTTTGAGCAAAAAAGCAAGCTGGCCTCACGGGATCCAGGACTGCCAAGCTGGCAAGCCTACCGACGGGGCTCCTTAGGTCAAGTTCCCAGTATAAAGATGGTGGTGGGACTGGGAACGTGAGGAGCTAGTGGAGCTCACATCACAGCCAGAAACATTCTGAATGTGAAAGTGTCTTGCTGGCCTCTAACCAGGTGCCTTTGTGTGTCCTCCAAAGGGGCATCACCTCCAGGTGGACACAGGGACAGATCCCAATGCCCAGGAATTTGGCTGCTGGGCTCTGACTACTCCCTACTCCCTGCCACTTCCCTCTTAAAAAAGAAAAAAGATGAATCAGGGAAAAGGAAACTCACATTTGCTGAGCAAGTATTGCTTGCCAGACACTGGCTCAGGCCCTTTACCAATACCTGCTCCCATTTCTTTCTATTTTCTTTTCTCTCCTGCTGGGGTGGGGTAATTTTGCCTCGGGTGCAAAGAATGGCATTGACTGGAATTTTGTTAGTCACACTGTGGCTAGTTCTTGTGTGGCCCCTTTTGTTTTATTTTGTGTTCATTTTACTTTTTTTCTTTCCCTCTTTAGCACCCTTCATAATCCCATCTCCTTCCCTGATGGACACGATGCCTGTGCATTTGATTTACATAGATGATTTTATTCTAGGCACCCTTTTCTGCTTTTTTTTCATGCAATGTCACAATTATAGAGGGCTAATTATGTTCATCTCTGTGGATCCAGTGCATTCGTTCTGACTACCGCATCAGGGTTTCACGATTTGCATATCTTGCATTTTATTTGAACATTCCTCTGTGGATGGACATTCAGGTTGTTTCTGGGTCCTCTCTATAGCGATATTACAATGAACACTTTCAGACGAGCCACTTTGTGTACTTGTGAGAGCAATTCTTGGGGATAGAGACTCAAAAGTGGAGTTGTTCTGTCACCGGGTGTGTACTGACTCAAATTCTCTAAATACTTCCAATTTGTTCTCCAAAATGGCTGCATCAATTTACATAACTCCTAGCAGTGTGTCAACTTCTGTCTCCCTACATTGTTACCAGCATTTGTCCCTAGTCCACACTTTTAAACTATTTTGTTCTGATGGACTTAAAGGAGTATCTTCTGCTGTTCTGCTTTGTCTTCCCCAACAATGAGGTTGAGAATTTCTTCCAATAATTTTGAGCCACTTATTTGAACTTCCTTTTCTATAAATTGCCTATTCATATGTGCATTGTTTTCTTCTATCAGATTTCCTTCCTTGTCCTACTTATTCTGGACATTAATCTTTTCCATCCATATACATTCACATACATTACAAATATTTGCTCCAAGTTTGTCACCTCTGTGTTTAACTTGCTTTTGAGTCCTCTGTAGAACAGAAATGTTTATTTTTAGTGAACTTTAATCAAATCCACCCACTTTCCCCTTTAGATTTATGTTCAGGTCTTGTTTAAGAAATCTCCCTTGTCCCAATGCTATGAAAGATATTAGCCTACAATTTCTATTAAGGGTTGTGTCATTTTGCCTTTAGGGTTAAGTCTTCAGTACCTCTAGATTTTATTTCGTGTATGGACATGAGATAAACATTTTATCTTGTTTTTCTAGATAACAAGCCAATTTCCCCACTAGCACTATGTTGCTCTATGGCTCACAGCTCTTAATTAAGCTTTAAGTCAAGATCTATTTACTGAGTTCCCAGTGTGCTCCATGCCCTGATGTTGTGGAATTTATGACCGCAGCCTGCCTTCAGGAAGTATGCCATCCTGCGGGTGGGCTTGAGATGTGGCCACAAGGACAGAAGAAGAAACAAAACAATATCTAAGTAGGGATAAAGTCCTTGGAAGCAAAGAAAACAGCTTTGGAAGGTTAAAAAGAGAGCTGAGTCCCAATTCCCAGACTGGGACACAAAAAAGAGCTGGATTCGGGGTACCGGGACTTTGATACCTTCACTCGGAGGTGCTCCTCAATCAAGCCACCTTTATGCAGTTGCCAGAGAATGAAGGAGCAGATAGGAGCTGCCGAGACTTATGATCTGGCCTTGTGGGTGCACTTAGGGCTTCCTTCCATGCCCTTCCCCCTCTTCCGGAGCCTCAGCCAGCTAGGGTGCCAATTAAGAAGGAAGCAAGGTCATTTTTTGACTGGAGTCCAGGCACCCAGTCCACAAAATCTCCCTGAATCAGCTGTCTCCCTTCTCAGAGCAATGGATTTAATTAAAGGGAATTATTTGTAAAATGATAATAATAATAAACTCACTGCTCTTCCGGAGACCACATTTCCTCCACAAATAGGCTTTAATTTGACCACCAGAAGGAAGGGAGATTTTATGAACTGGGTGTCTGGACTCTAGTCAAAAAGGACGATGGGTTATGAGAGACCAAGACAGGAATTTCCTCTGTCCAGAAGCCTCCCTTAGCCTAAACTTCTGGCTTCTAGGTTACCCATTCCTTTCTAATTCTGCTGCCAGAAAGGAAAAACTATGGAGGCTTCAGAGAATCCTCCTACCCCTGCCTCCTGGACCCCTCTGCCTCAGGGTGCTGTGCCACGCCACACCTCCCCATGTTATGCCACAAAGGTATAACACCTTGCATTCCAAAGTTGGCCCTCCCTGGAGTCTGCATTGCATTGTACATACCAATTATCCTCAGCCAGGCAGACTGATTTTGCTCCTAGTAATCTCCTTCTGCTTTAGTGGTTTGAGACTTTGGAGGGGTGGGTGGGAGGGGTACAGAAGTGGGGGAAGAAAGGCAAACAGAACTCATCAAAACCAACAAACAAAAAAAGCTCTCGAACTCCCAGCTCCTTAATCCTCTCAGGACCTACTCCTCACCATGGCAACCAGTAAGCCTCCAGGCCTCCCAAATCCTCAATCCAGTTGTTAGTGAAAAGCAGAGGCTGGCTGCTTTGCCTGGGATGATTTCAATCGTGGGTAAATTAAGCTGGTCCTGGGGAGATGCGGAAGTTGAAGGAGGAAGCAGAGAGAAGAAGGGGGAGACTGGGGTGAGGAATGGCGTATCCATTAAGCTGCATCTCTCAAGAAGTTTCCTGAAAAGGTGTGGAGGACCCCCAAAGCCAATTTGCATTAACCCTCAAAGGTCTTGGTGAGCCCTGGCCCGCCCCAATCTTCTTCCCTGTTCCCCTCAAGCAAGCCACTTAGAGCTGAGGGATCCTTCAGCTTGTGTGCAGGTACCAGTAGCTCTTCGCAGCCCAAAGGGATTTGCTCCTTCTTTGACTAGAAGCAGAAAGAAGAGAGAGAAAAAGTTGATAGGGTTATCAATTTTCAGCTCGCCCAGGAGACAGCTGGTCACTGGTGAGTGTATAACTCTCCAAGGAAACATGAGGTATACTCTTTAGGAAAGGTTCTTGGCAGTTCTGCCTCTGTGACCTCCATCCCTGGCTCCCCAGACCTCCCAGAGGCACGGTTGCCACAGCCTTCTAAAGGTCACTGACCGCCAGGGGTGATCTATCAGAGCCCAAGGTAGGCAGTTCTTCTTGTCATATCAGAGACTTATATCTCCACTGGCAGCTGCACTAGCAGCTATCTTTCTTAAGGAACTGAGGCTGGAGCTGGGCATGGGGCTGGAGAAGATTCACGAACTCATATAATGGACTGAGCCTTGACTCAGAAATCATAGCTGAAGCTAGTCCCCGGGCAGCCCACACTGGCCCTGCCCCACCCCACACAGAGCCTTTCCTCCATGCAAGCTTTCACAAGGAAAAAAGAGGCAGTCAGGTGGGGAGGAGACCTGAGAGGAGGTCCCTGAGAGTCTCACTCATGTTCATGGCAAGTGGAGGATTACCTGCTCAATTTGTATTCTTAGTGGGCTTGATTTCCCCTATTGGAAAGGGACCTGGACACTCCTGCCTCCTTAAAAACACTACCTTCCTTCCTCTGTATGTTCCCTGTACCTGACACCATCTGTACACTCTTTCCCTTGCCTTTAGTGACTGGCTGAGTTCCAGGTTCTTGAAAAATATTCATCTCCTCTTCAGTTTGAGGCCTTAATAACTTAGAATTACTAATTTCTGAGTCAGTGGGGAGTCTTGCTTTCACACACTTTGGAAGTCACTAAAGACCACTAGAGCGGGTACCATGTCTCATTTGCTCACCATGTGTTTCTGATGTTTGCGTGACAAGAGTTAGTATTTAATGAAGATTTTTTTATGCAGCCTACCATGTGTATAAATCTCAGTTTGTTGATCATTTAACATAAACAGCAGCAGCTACAACTTCTATTTATTGAACAACTACTATGTGCCAGGGCTTGTGTGAAGACTCCATATACAGCTTCTGCAGCCACCCTAAGTGCAGCTGCCCAAAGGGAAGGTGGCCCCAGCCCCTGTTATTGTGAAGAAGCAGGAGGCCAAGAAGGCAGTAAATCCCCTGCTGGAGAAAAGGTCCAAGAATTTCGGCATCGGAAAGGACATCAAGGCAAAAGGGACTTCACCCTCTTTGTCGAATGGCCCTGATATGTTAAGCTGCAGCTGCCAAAGGCAATTCTCTATAAGCAGATGAAAGTGCCTCCTTGCATGAACCAGTTCACACAGGCCTTGGCCCCCAAACAGCCACTCAACTTCTTAATCTGGTCCACAGATACATACCAGAGCACAAGCAAGAGAAGAAGACTGTTGGCCCCAGGTTGAGAAGAAAGCTGCAGGCACAGGGGATGTCCCCATTAAGAGGGCTTCTGTCTTTCCAGCAGGGGTTAATAGTGTCACTGCCCTGGTGCAGAAAAAGAAGCCTCAGGTGTGGGTGTGGTCACACACGACATGGACCCCATCAGCCTGCCCTGTGTGGAAGAGGGGGGATCCCTACTGCATGATCAAGGGGAAGGCCAGGCTGGGGCGTCTGGTCCACAGGAAGATTTGCCCCACAGTCACTTTCACACAGTTTAACTCAGAAGAAAAAGGAGCCCTGGCTGAGCTGGCAGAAGCTGTCAGGACCAATGACAATGACACATTTGATGAGAAACAAGGCAGTGTCCTGGGTCCAAAATCTGTAGCTCCCACCGCCAAGCAGGAAGAGGCGAAGGCTGGAGATCTTGCACTGCCCTGGGTTGAGCGTATGCTGTTGCATCTTCTGTACATAAAGATCATAAACGTCCTCCTTCAGCCAGTGTAAAAAATAAAAAAGACTTCATATATACACTGATTGAAACCTTATAAGAACACTGAGGAGTAGAATCTATTATTTCCTTCCATTCCACAGATGAGAATAAGGAGCTCAAGGATCTAATTCATTGCCCTATACTCAGATGGTTAATAAATGATAGAGCCTGGTACCAAACTCATGGAGGCACCTGTGCCAGCCCCAGTGTGGACAACAGTGCAGGGTGACAATCCTCCAGGGGTCCACTCCTAGCTGCTCTGACGGCCAGATTGCTTGCCACATGATGAATGGCCTTGCCAGCTGACACAGCAGGGCCTGGGCGCCCTCCTGGTGGGCTTCAGTTTCTGAGCAGAATCCCAGGTCATCCCCAGAGTAAGGCAGATAAGCCAGGCAGTCAGGTCTGGGTTAAGAGGCCAGGGGAGCCCTGGGCAAGTGCAGCTGGCTGGCTGGTGCCCTGGGGCTGGGAGAGGAGGGGCCTGGCACTAGCTGCCTTTGGACTCCCTGAGGCTGGGCCCTCACCCCTGTCATGCAGAGGGTGGGCAGGGGGCCTCTGAAGCTTGGGAGCCTTGGTCTCCAGGGCCCTGTTGCCATGCTGCCTGGGTAATCAGGGGGCCCCACCCCAGCGTTCCCAGGAAATCACGGCCTGTGGATCCATCTGCATCCACTGTGAAGGGGTGACTCAGGCAGCCTGGAAACCTCATCTTCTCATCGCCAGAATGTCATGTTCGCTAGGAATGAAGCGCCAGGTCCCGGTGACTTGAACACTGAGACACATGAACACTGAAAGGTCACGCTTCAGCAGACTGGCCTCTGGAGGACCGGGCTCTCCGGGGAGAGGCCAGTAGCTGCCAATGCTGGTGCTTCCTCAGGCCGCATGTGCCGGCTGCACCACGCCCCGCAGACTGTTGAGGCCACGCTGTGGGTGTCCTGGCTTCACACTGAGGAGGCCCGGGCTCTGCTGGGCTGGGTGGGTAATCACGGGCACGGAGCCTGGAAGACGGGGCTGGGAAGGGGATGAGGGCAGCCGGGCTCCAGAGTGCGCGCCCTCAGTGGCGCCCTCAGTGGCTGTACCACACACCTGCCTCCCTCCCTCTGCAAGGGACCCCTCAGACACAGAGAAGCCAAGCCACGTGCTGGGTCTGGATCACACAGCCGACAGCTGCCAGAGCTGGAGCTGCATCAGGTCTCCCCTGCCCACCCAGGCTCTCCTCCCGCAGGCCCCGGCCCGGGAGCCCCTCCAGATCCAACAGGACCTGTCCCACTTCACCCAGCCTAGCAGCATCCCGAGGCCTGGGCAGAGGCTGAGTGCTCCTCAGCCCCACCACTGGGTTTCCTCTGACTGCTCAGCCCTGGAAGGACGTTCCAAGACTGGAAGCATGGAGGGATCAGGCCTTGGGCCTTTGGGCAACGCTTTGGAGCAGGATGACGCCCACACAGCTCCGTGGTCACCGGCAGTGATGAGCGCCTAGTGAACCATCACCCTCCTGCTACCGGGGTCTCGGGGACTCCCCGTCACAGGCCCTCGGGAGCCCTCCCAGCCCAGCCGCTGCACCCCTTCCTCCCTGGCCTTTCTCCCTGGCTCACTGTGGGGGCTGCAGCAGGTAGGTCACTCCCACCCAGGGCTTTTAATGAGGAGTTTTGTCGTGCCCAGGCAGTGGCGATGAATAATTCAGTGAAGGAGGCCCAGGAAATGTTATTCTTTCCCAGAAGAATCCCTTGACAGTGGGAGAGGCAGAGAAGGACTGCATCTTATTATGGGAGGATGGGGGCGGGGTGACAGCGGAGGCAGGAGGAGGAGGAAGGCTACATGGGAGTCTTAACAGAATTCTAAGTGATCCTGTTCAAGCCACTTTGCCACTTAGGAGTTAAGCCTACTTAGGCTGGTGCAAATCCTTGGTAATCTGCTGGCTTTTGCCCCATCAAGCAGCGATCTCTTTATGACCAATGTCTACTTCCATAGAGCAGTGCTGTAATCTCTAGGGGCACTTGCCTGTTTTCTTTATTCATTGGACTTTTAAAATGATTAAGAGTGCTCTGAGGGGAAAGAGGACAGATGGAGGGAAGGAGTGACATGCATTCTTGGTCCTGATTTAGGTGCCAGGGGAACAGAAACAATCTCAGAGAAGCACTTACCAGCTTGCACTGCATCTGAGCACATATCCCTCCCTCGGGGGGGGGGGGGGGCAAGGGTTGAGGAGAAGGTATCAAAAGGTTTTTCTGCAAGGTGATGTATTTCACTTCTGACAGTTCGTGGAGGATGCCAGGTGCTTCTTTTTGGGACAAAGCATCATCTTCCTTTGTCAGTTACACAGCCATCCCCCAGTCAGAATTGGCATATGACACAAACAATGTTTTTAATGCTTTATGTGCCAAGAAGACCCAGTGGCTTTTGCTCTGGGGTTCTAGAGTTAGAAAAGAGTGGGATTTAGCAATCACTTTTCTATTTGTTGGCTGTGTGACCTTAGGCAATTTGTGTCACCTCCGTGAACCTCAACTTCCTCATCCGGGAAGTGAGTAAAGTAACTCCCTCTTATGATGACTGATGACTGTGAGAAATATAGGAAAGATAAAAATGCTTGGCAAATGGTAAAACATTTTGCTTGTATAAGGATATTGAGGACTAGAAAGGCACAATGAGCAACCAACTCTCCTTATCTGGGCTCCTTTGGACAGACAGATCTGCCAGTTGTGTTGGGAATAGTATATTCACCTCAGAAACTGTCAGCAGAAAGCTAACTGGCATTTTAGGGAGTCAAATAAGAAGCTTAATATCAAATGGCACTTCCTTAATACCAGTGGTATCGAGAAAGGCTTGTGGAATTGAAGAATGTGGACTTTCTGAGTGTTACCAACCATCCCGGTTTGACTGGGACTCTCCTCAATGTATACTTGAAAGTTCCTGGTCCTAGGAAAACCCCTAGGGTTGGCAAACCAATATGATGGGTCATCTTAGTTTCTTATAGAAGTGCCCACCTGGATTCACCTTGAATGGGGAGAAGTCACTGAACATCTCCACATATCCCTCTGGCCAAACGGCTCCCTCTCTGCTAAACTTGCTTTGTCATCTATCTAGAAAGAAGTGCCCAGAGCGCTTCTCCCTCCAGCTCCTCAGCAAGTAGCCTCTCGTGTCTTTCTTTCGGGAAAGGTATGATATCAAAAAAGAGCCATGAATTATGAAAACAACAAGAAACAAGTATTACAGAGGATGTAGAGAGAAGGGAACCGTTGCATACTGTTCGTGAGAATGTAAATTGGTGCAACCTCCATGGAAAACAGTATGGCAGTTCCTCAAAAAATTAAACATATAAATTTCATATGATCCATTTTCTGGCTACAAAAATACTATCTCAAAGAGATATCTGCACAACATTATTCACAATAACCAAGAACTGGAAACAATCCAAGTACCCATTGACAGATAATTGGATAAAGAAATTGCGGTATGTATACACAATGGAATACTACTCAGCCATAAAAATGATGAAATCCTTCCATTTGTGACAACATAGATAGACCTAGAGGTATTATGTTAAGTGAAATAAGTCAGGCAGAGAAAGGCAACCATTATAAGATTTCACCCATATGTAAAAGATAAAGAAATAAAATTAATGAACAATCAAAAAATGAAGACAAATTCTTAGATAGTATGAACAAAATAGTAGTGGTTTTTAGAAGGGAAGAGGGGAGGAAGGTGGATAAATCGCGTAAAAGGAGTCAGTTATATGGTAAAGGATGGAAACCAGACTTTTGGTGGTGAATGAAAGGTGGGACACACAGATGTTGATTTATAATGATGTACACCTGAAACCTATATACTGTGACTTCAATTAAACAATTGCACATTAAACAATGTTACTTCAATTAAAGAAATTTGTAAATGTGTCATGACACCTGTCTAGCAGGTCCCCATGGCATATCCATAGTGCTAGAAATGGAAACATCAAAGCTTCACTGAGGGGCTAAGTCCTGGACTTAAAAACCAGAGCAGAAAAAAAGTATCAGCTGCCGGATTCACAGGGTAATAGAAAAGAAGACATATAGCATCACCATGGTAACCATCCTCCAAAGGCCCCTAGCACCTGCTCCTTTCTACACAAGATTTCCCCAAACAGGGATATTTCTTACTTCCTTATTTTTCTTTTCAATAAAGATGTTAATTTTATTTCCCCTCATTTGTGCTTAATGTTCCAGTAGCAATTTAGCTTCTCCTCAGCTCTCCAGCCCCTCCCTGCCTCTCCTAAACCTTTTCTTCCCTTGTCTCCCCATCCATCCCTTCCCTTGTATCTCCTCTGTTTATTCTGTCCCCACAATTTCCTGCCCCCCTTCCACCCAGCAAGATTTCTAACCATTTCTCTTCTCCCAGAGCTAAGCCCTCATCCAGGATGTTTTATCAGCTGCAGTTCGTATAGTCTAGCAAGCATTGGTCCTTGCTCTGGATGAGCACTAAATGGTACTCCCTCCAAAGTCCACATCCTCTGGCCTGCTATCCCCAACCCTGGGGACAGAGTGCTATATAACCCCTGCAGCCCCAGAGAGCAGATGAAGGTGAGAACGGGCTCCTGCATCAAGAAAAATAATAGCATATTGAGTGCCGATGACACAGTTTATGTCTATCATCACATGTAATCTTCATGACAACCCAGAGGTCTTATTTATTAACTTGCTTACAGACGGAGTGACAGAGACTTAGACTGTTTAAAATCACTTGTGAAAAGTCACCAATAGGTGGTAGAGCAAAGATTAAAATCCAGGAGTCCAGTACAAAGCCTGCCCCTTACATAATTATTTTCAGAAGAGTTTGGGGAAAGACAATCTTGTCCTGACTCACTGAATGGGAATGGGGTCCAGGCAAGCCCTTTCACCAGCATCATTTGGAGGGGATCTGGTCAATAAAAAAGTCCATTGGAGCAGGGGAGCAGAAAGAGGAGAGAGGAGTTATACAGTCTCTCTTCAGACACTTAGTGCTTGCATTCATTCATTCTTTCATTCATCCAGCACATTTAGTAAGTGCTTCCCATTGAGCCAGGATGCTCTCAGCCTAGCCATAGGCATCTGTGTTATTGTGGAAAGGAGCGGCTTTTATGAGGCCTGGCTCTCCACTTAACCAGCTCTGAGTCTGTTTCCAGGGAAATTACACTTGCGAGTTGTCAGAAATCATGGCGACGGAAGCGCCAATGAGGTGCCTGCACAAGAAGTGGCCAACTGTGGAGACAGAGCCAGTCTGGGAAGCTTCCCCGGAAACAAAGGGGTGGCAGAATTCTCCTAGAGGTGGGACGGTCTGGGGTGCTAGGCCACCTACCAACTCTTAGCAGTGGGCCCTCTCAGTAGATGGAACCCAAAACTGCCCCCATGTGGCTTACTTTGTGTGGTCAGAGACCCAGCCCTCTGGAGAACAAGGCCTCCGCTTGTGACACCGATCTTCTCTGCTGTTGAGGTCTCTGGAAAAAGAACAACTTTGCTGAGGCAATATTATTTTCATCACTGTCATTTTTTAAATTTATTTATTTATGCATACAGAAACTGGGGTGTAGGTCAGAGGTGCGGGGGGGGGGGTGAGTGGATTCACCAGAGACAGAGTGGGGAGCAGAACAGGCAGATCTACAGAAATCCACTGCTGAGGGGAGCAGAGGGCGAGACAGGAGAGGTCTGCTGTGCCATGTGGGTAGCTCCCTGGCCAGGATGGAGCTGAGGCCTCAGTGGCTGCAGATAGCTTGATAGCGCTGAGACTTTAACCCCTGCGCCACCAGGGAGGCCCTGTCATTGTCATTATTATAGTAGGACAATGTACGCCCACCCAGGGGTTGCCAGGGAAGTAGGTCCCACAGGACAGGGATTAAAGAAATGGTTTGGGATAAGGTAGTGAGACAGATACCTAGATATTCTAAGGAAATCCATTCATTTCTGTTTCTCTCTGCTCTCATTTTTGCGTATTTGGGGTTTTTGTTTGTTTGTTTATGGTTAGAAGAGAATGAGTAAACTGGAAGAAGCCGCTTATATGTGCATAATTTAACTGACTGGTGGCTTAATAAAAAGGGATGCTCTGGCCCCACTGGTGATCCTTTACTGCAAAGTAGCAAGTCAGGAAGGCCAGTTCGCCTGGGCCTGCGCTCTGCTGGGAAGAGCTCATGTCTATCAGGTGCATTGCCAAGTGCCAAGGTGTGCACATGTGCACCTTGTGGAGAGGATGCGGGAGTGTTACTGCACACAGAGGAGAGGACTGGTTTGGGCTTTGGATGGAAGGCAGTGATTTGATGAGGAATAGCTGGCGAGGGAGCCTAAGTTTCTGCAATCTAGTCCAAGCTCTGCACCAAAAAGCTGGATCACCTTGAGTCTGTCATTTCACTTTTGATCCTTCCCTTGACCTTCAAAAATAATAGGTTGGATTTGACCTCTAACATCCTAGCCACTGCTAACATTCTATAACTTTGCAGTTTTGCATAAGATTTTGAGGATTCTAGTCCTTCTTCATTTGCCCCTTGCGAGTCTCTCCTGTTGAATTGTGGTCTGCCTCCCATTCCTCAGCACAGCAATGTGTTTCAGGCATCAAAGCCACAAGGCACTTCGAAGCCACCTGCAAAGACAGTCAAGGCTGCTGTCCTCTCTGCTCGTGGCAAGCTGGGTGAAAGCTCTGCACAGAGACATCTGAGGAAACTTGAGTCAACTGCATTTTCCTTCTAGTGCAGCTCAAGCACAGCACAGAGCTGAAAAGTTCTGGTGGCCTGGGGCAGGAGACAGTGGAACAGAATAGGAAAGATTCAAGTCAGAGAGAAAAATCTCTGTGTTCGTAGGATCCCCTCACAAGATGAAAGCAACTTCACCATCAGCAAGGTTTGATTTGGAAGGGAGTATTGATTATGGACTAACTGTCCACTGTCCCTTAGTGTTTTAAGGATCCTGTCTGTTCTCCCTTGACTAGAGCTGCCAGTGGGGGATGGGCCTGTCTGGCTGTCTCCTGACTTAATGGCCAACTTGTTTGACCTTTGGGGAAAGGTGCCTACCCATGGTCAAACTCTGAGTATTGCAGACTAGATAAAGTGCAGTTTCTTCCTACAAAAGCCTGCAGAGTGACCTTCTACTCTCCACTTACCTCCTGGACCAGGAGGTACAGCATAGCAAAATCAAATCCCAGGAAGAATCAATCATTCTGTACATCCTAGTCCCCATTCTTCATATGAAGAGCCCTATCCTACCCTATCCTAGATCCATCTCGCAGTTGGGCATCCATCTCACTGTTGGGCATCCGTAAAATTCAGCTCATCTCTGGAAGAGGACACCCTAAATGTGCAGATGGTAGAGGCCTGCGTAGGTAAAGAACAGTGAAGAGGCCAGAGTCTGAATGTGAAATGGGACATGAGACAAACGTTTCCTGCACACTAAGTACCAAAAGAAACCTAGTATCATCACTGCTTGTCTATCCTACTGGTTGACTCGAGTTTCACCAACTTGTAAGCAAAGTATAGTTATATTTGGGGAAAGTGGATGTAGACTCAGATTGGAGATATAATAGGTGAGGCAGAAAAGACAGAGATGGGGGCCTCCCTGGTGGCACAGGGGGTTAAGATGCAACACTATGAAGCAATCCGCAGCCACTGCAGCACGAGTTCGATCCCCGGCCAGGGAGGTGACACACAGGGTGCAGCAGACCTCTCTTATCTCGCCCACTGCTCCCCTCAGCAATGTATTTCAGTCAGTCTGCCTGTTCTGCTCCCCACTCTGTCTCTGGTGAATCTTCTCACCCCCCCACCTCTGGCCTGTACCCCAGTTCTTGTATGCATAAATAAATAAATCTTTAAAAAAAAAAAAGACAGAGATGGATGTGTTGTGAGTCTTCATTTTCCCAAGTGCGAGGTGGATCTAGGAAGGACCAAGAACAGATGAAATTGAACAGAGGAGTTGAGATAGAGACCCTGTAATATACTGGGAATTGTTGTGAACCTCACCAACTTGGAATAAAGAATCTTCTCTACCTCTGACAAGCTGGAAGCACTTGAGTGGCAGAAACTTCTCTCCCACAGTAACTAGAATTCTTTTCCAGTCTCCATGGGGACAAGAGAATCCCTTCTGAGTAAGGGGCTGAGGAGGGTCCTTTGGTGTTATTAAAGTTTCTGGGGGACTCCTTCTACACTTAGATTCAATCAATGTCATTACCATGGGCTAAGGTTCCCCAGATAATGGCCTTCTTAGCACTGATTGACAGCTTCTCCAGGACTTGATCTCTGGTCTGAGGCATATCTCTTTACTTTAGCTTTCTCTGGGAAGCTTCTGAGTGCTATTGGTTGCTGCTTAATCTGAACTGGAATTTCAGCAAACTTTTGCCCAGAATCTGACCCATCAAAAAGAACCAGTTCAAATTCTCTCTCCCAATAAACCACCCTGCCCCCCAATACCCCCCCCCGACCCTACCCCCTCACCCATGCTTCCAGTTTTCTCCAGGGAGCAACTCTGAAGTACAAAATATGATCATCCGTACACAATAAACCTTCTAAAGGTCCTCTTAGCTGCATTCTGTCATTCCATAGACCTGGTACTGTACATGGAAAATAAATTGGTCTCCCAAGTACTTTTGCTTCAGGTGATGCAACTGAGCAACTTCCCTGGCTCTGTGCCACTGTTTGCCTGAAAATGTCAAGACTTTAGCATCCTATTTGTCTCTCCTGAATCTGGACCATAATTGAGGTTGGTTGTACTGCGTTTGCAGTTGTGAAACAGCACCTGCCTTTGACTCAGCAGTGGGCCCACTGCTGTGGAAAGTGAGGGGATTATAGAACATGTGGGATGTAATGCATGACAGAAAGGCAATGTGAAGGTTACAGAAAGAAACTGACAATGGGCAGGAAAGAGAAGTCAGAGTTCTCAAAGCCATGCTCTCCCAGTGCCTAATGATGTTGCTGACACTGCAGGAGTGGGCGGCAGCAAAAGCTGGTGCATGTGACCTGCTGGGGTTTCGAGCAGCCTGTTGTCTGATTAGCATCACTGGTGACTCTTTAGGTGTGACTGTCATTGATTACAAGCTGTCGCTTTGGGCGATATGCAGCATAACTTCGTGACATGAATTAACCCACTCTGTACAGAGAGAAGTGGTTTGATTTGTCACCAGACTTAGAGATTCTAATTATTCTGTGTAAGTGACTGTGGCTAAAAAGGCTTCATTAGTACAGTACATGTTGAAGCCCCAGCCACAAATCAAAGAACAAGCTCTACCTGCAATCAGAATGAAACAGACCACTCATCACACCCACTGAGCATCAGCCGACTTCAGCTCAACTCTGAACTGCACAGACCACTCATCACTCTCCATAGTCATGCCCTTGGGCTCTAATTGCTGGCAGCAGGGGCATCATCTTCAGACTGTCAAGGGGAGCTCTGTGTGTGTTCACAGGCACACTTGTGTATACACAGACAGTGGATGTCCCAGGAGGTAGAGATGAAGCCAGCCAGTGCATCCTTGATAATGTTCAACTTCTCATTCTCATCATATAACCTTTGCTTATTTCACTGGGCACTAACTACCCAAAGGAGGCTGATATTATCTTTCTGCTTCAGTCTGTCTCATTGGTCAGCTTGAGATTCACCAACGATCTGATCGGTGTCATTAATCCAAATGCAGCTTTCTGCATAATTCCACATAGTCACCAGCCAAATTTTTCCTTTCCTCAGCGTCCAGTGTCCTATTGCAATAGGCAGACAAACTGACAAACTGAAAGAGAGGTAAAGAGGAAGGAAGGGAGAATAGGAGGGCAAGGGAGAAAAAGAAATGCTAAATAAATGGAGACCGCTTAGAACACACCACAGCAAAAGGCTGAGGGAGTTGCTAATCCCCCTAACTCTGCTAGTGAGGAAAAGCTGATTAGCAGTCACAGACAATTATGTATGCACCACAGAGGGATGCGCATGGGAGTCAGACATGTGTATTCTCCTTAAGATCTAAGCTTCTTGGAAGGGTATCTAACAAATGGTGTCCTATGTGATGTGACTAGCAGACAGATGCTGGGATGGATGGAAATGAAACTCATCCCTGCCTGCTGAAAATGAGTCTTTTTCTAGGCCATGTAATAAATACTTACTCAGGGGCCTCCCTGGTGGTGCAAGGTTAAGTCTCAGCACTATGAAGCTATCCGCAGTTACTGCAGCCAGGGAGCTACCCACATGGTGCAGCAGACCTCTCCTGACTCGCCCGCTGCTCCCCTCAGCAGTGTGTTTCAGTCAATTCACCTGTTCTGCTCCCCACTCTGTCTCTGGTGAATCTTCTCACCCCCTACCTCTGGCCTGTACCCCAGTTCTTGTATGCATAAATAAATAAATAAACATTAAAAATAAATAAATAAATACCTATTCAAATGCTATGAGAGGTACTTGGGCCCTGGGGTACTGTGATGGCCCATGCAGAACCTTCTTTGGGGGGGAATTACTTTCCTAGCCCACTAGACTATAAGCTACATGAGGGCATGACGTCTGCTTTGTTCACTGTTACATCTCAAGCACCTAGAACATCTGGCGTATGATTTGCATTCAGTAAATTTTGTTGAATGTGAAATTGCACTCCCAAACATATATTTTTGTAGATAAATGGCAAATCAAGAAAATTTTGAAGACAACAATTTTATCGAATGCATGTATTCGTGGGAATATGATCCATGCCACACAGTAAAGTATTTATTCGTGTTTCCAAGTTCTGGTACTCCTTTATGTAAGGGCTTTACACCTTCCGTGGCATGGATGATCACAATCCCCAAAAGAGTGGGAGATATTCATGAACACAGTCACAAGCAAAAACCAATTTACTTTTGCAGAGACCTGTGACATGGTGTTATCATCCCAGAAAAGGAATACTTCCAAGTTAGGAGTGTCGCGAGACAAGGAGCTTGCATGCAAACTGGAAACTTGAATGAAACTCCTGCACACCTGGTGAACTGCTCTCAAGTGGCTGATGGGATGAGTAATATTCTGGGTCCAGTGAAGAGCCATGGTGCATACCTGGGGGCAATTCACTACACCTTCCCTCGTTGCAGCCCCACATCTCTGTTGTCCTCTGGACACTAAAGAGAGAGCCCAGCAACAGAGACAGGTCCCTTGCTCACTAGTGCCCCCCCCCACCCCCGGTGCTGATACTAGGTTAGCCTTTGAGGACTCAGAGGAGCTCAGCTAACCCCTCCACTGGCTTCCTCCAAACTCAGAGACCCCCAACTTTTTCTGTAAAACCTACACCTGAAATAGTCCGTAAAAAGAAGGAAGCCTGGTCTTTGAAACATTAGCCTTAAGCCAGTCACTCTCCAGAAGTCTTATGAAAGCACTGAACATGTGTAAAACATTTGCCATTTTGCTCTTCTTCCTTCCTCCATCTGGGTGAGGACTGTGGGACTAACCACCACTGGTTACCAGCATACCTACACATGAGGCTCTTGAGTGAGACAGAAGGGCAGCCGAAAGGACTGCCCAGCTCTGCTAGTAGTGCTCCCTCAGCATCAGAAGTGGAGCCCCCAATTTCAAGTAAACTGTCACATCCTTGGATGCTGAAAATGACCCTGAAAAGGAAAACTCATACACTGCAAAAGAGGCAGCCTTGCTCCTTGGAGATCCAACTGAAATGTCCTGGTTCTTGTCAGCAGATTTTTTAAAAAGGCATCTGTCTTTTATTTCAACTGTCCCCTCCAACTGCTTACCCTGATGCTTCAGAAAGTGGCTAATTTCCTCAGCTTGAGGACACAGGCTGCCTTTGAGACCAATTGCTGCCTCAATATGTGTGATAGGCCATACTGGGGACTCCAGACCACGAAGTTTCCCCAAGTGTGCCCCCAAAATTCAGCTTTAGAAGTCATTGAATTCATGAACTCATGCCCATCCCCATACCAGCACACCGTCCGTCCCTCAGGCCAAGGCTTCAGGAAGCCTGCCTGTGAGGCGGGCTGCAGTGACAATTTTCCTTGCACAGGGCTGCAATGTGACACACTCTTTCCTGGAATGAAACATTGATGAAAATGTGCTTAATCCATTTTTAGAAGCTCAGTAGTCTTTTCACAACAAAATAATATCTTTCATCCTAAAAAACTCTTTGCCTAATGTCTCTCCACAACCTCAGTGCCACAACACAGCCAGTTCCCTGGACTATGTGGCAGCCAGCTGCCAAAGAGGAAAATGGCGCAAACACTTTGGACCATGGAGACTCATATACACCATAGCCTGCAAACAAGAAGAGAAGAAAGTTATGGGGCAAGGCTAGACACAACTGAGTCCCTTTCCCAGACCAGAAAATGCTGAGGTCATCTTTAGAGTGTGACTTCCTGTCGTCAGGGAACTCTCCAATGAACATCTCCCCTGCCAGGCCAATTCCTAGGAATGGCTCACTCAGTTCTTTGCCTCCCTTCCCTCCCTTCTTCTCTCAGAGTCTGCTTCCAGCACTCTAGGAAAGGCATACTCCTTCTTCATGCCAGCCAGATACTTGCACAATGCTGCAACTTCTCAAAAGGATCTTTCCCTCCAGCAAGCTCATCCTGCGATGCGCTCAGCATTCAGGGGTCCCATGAGGAACATAGGACTGAGACCCAGATACGGGCGAGTCCCCAGGGGCCTATGCCTTCCACTAGTCAAGAATGCCAAAGACTGAGTGTGAGGCCACAGGTCTGCAAGGGGCAAGGGAATGAAAACTGCTTCTTCATTTCTCCATATCACCATTACCACATGCTAGCCCTCTGTCCGCAGGCCACACTTATCATTCTTGTTTGTTTTTTTTTTTAGTAGACTTTAAAAAAAAATATTTATTTATGCATACAAGAACTGGGGTACAGGCCAGAGGTGCGGGGGTGGTGAGAGGATTCACCAGAGTCAGAGTGGGAAGCAGAACAGGTGGAATGACCGAAATACACTGCTGAGGGGAGCAGTGGGTGAGACAGGAGAGGTCTGCTGCACCATGTGGGTGGTTCCCTGGCCAGGCAGAGGATCAAACTCGTGCTGCAGAGGCTGCAGATAGCTTCACAGTGCTGTACTTAACCCCTTGCGCCACCAAGAAAATGCAGAGACCCTGGGCTTAGTGAAGCCGTTCTGGGTGCCCAAGATATCTCTTTGAAACACTGAGCACTAATTGCCTGTGGTGGGTCAGGCTGTAGCTCTGCCTCAGGGCAGAGCTACAACTGGGCAGAGAGGGAACTGGAAGGAGGGTGACTGCGGCTGTGGAGAGGGCAAGGGAGGATGTTATGGGCATACACTGAAGGTTCTTAACCCAGACCTGAGATGGGCAGGGCTGGGGGCGGGGCTGGTGAAGAAGTCTTCCTTGAGAAAGTGACAACAAAACAGCTCAGAACGATGAGTAAGAATGGGGGGAGGAGGGCCTCCCTGGTGGTGCAAGGGGTTAAGACACAACCTATGAAGTTATCCACAGCCACTGAAGCATGAGTTGTATCCCCAGCCAGCCAGAGAGCTACCCGCATGGCGCAGCAGACCTCTCCTCTCTCACCCGCTGCTCCCCTCAGCAGTGTATTTCATCAGTCTGCCTGTTCTGTTGCCCGCTCTGTCTCTGGTGGATCCTCTCACCCCCACCCACACCTCTGGCCTGCACCCAGTTCTTGCATGCAAAAATAAATAAATCTTAAAAAAAGGAATTGGGGGGGAGAAGTGGTTTGGTAGAAGGAACAACACGTGAAACTACCTGGAAGCTAGCGAGACAGGTGATTCTTCATGTGTCTGTGGGACTGGCTACATTTTATGGTGCCTTTAGCTTCAGCCTGAGAGCAGGAGAACAATAGGGAACAGCTGAGACCAGGGAATTGACACCACGAGGTTTATCAGAGAGAATGAGTTAAACAGAGGGGACCAGTTCACCACCCTCTTAGCTCCCCAGGTTAGAAATCTGTCCTGAGACATATTCTGTAAAGCTTGGTTCCTGCCCTCAGTCTGGGGATTGTGATGCTTTCGGCAGATGCTTATGCTCAGGGTGAGCAGGGGAAAGCAGTGGGGGAGATCTTTGGGATAAATAGTATTTTTTATATATATTCTATCATTGGTCAAGTGAGCATTATTTGAGGCTTGCAATGCTTCCAGTCCCAATTCTAAAAGTCCTGCTCCCCCATCAATAGTGTGCAATCTTTAAAGTGATCTTTTCGATAGAGCTTCCATATGATGCAGCAATTCCACTCCTAGGTATTTACCCAAAGGACACAGAAACATTAATGCCAAAGGACACCTGCACCCCTATGTTTATAGCAGCACTGTTTACAATAGCTAAGCTTTGGAAACAACCCAAATGCCCAAAAATAGATGACTGGATCAAGAAGATGTGGTACATATACACCATGGAATATTACTCAGCATTCAAAAAAGATTAACACATGCAATTTGCAGCAACATGGACGGAGCTGGAAGGGATCATGCTCAGCAAAATAAGCCAGAAAGAAAAAGAGAAATATCGGATGGTCTCACTCATAGCAGGAATCTAGAAAACCTAAGTAAGGGACCAGGAAAAAGAATAACTATAAGAAAGAAAATATCAAAATCAACAAACAACTATCAACCAGAGACACTCTATGGGGGGTAGAGGGGGCGGGGAAAGGAGGGATTGGGGTCAAAATAAGGGGGGTGCAATTGTATGGGGAATATAAAAATATAAATAAATAAATAATAAAATACACTTGTCATTGACCCGAAAAAAAAAAAGTGATCTTTTCCTTTTGTTTGTGGTTTTTAAATTCCTCTGTTCAATAATAACAGCCAAAATGGAGATGCATCCTCTCCCTTGTGTTAATCCCAGTCCCCAAAGGGTCCATAGAAAAGCGTGTGGGCCCCACAAACTCCTCTCTGGGGGTTGTGCTGGGGAGCTGCCCTGCTCTGGGACCGCCACC
Source organism: Talpa occidentalis (assembly GCF_014898055.3). NCBI lineage: Eukaryota > Metazoa > Chordata > Mammalia > Eulipotyphla > Talpidae > Talpa > Talpa occidentalis. The sequence continues at coordinate 31,654,025 of NW_023601543.1, forward strand.
CCACCCCAGGACACACGCAGAACTCAGCAGAGCTGCTAGGAGAGCTTCTACTGAGAAGAAATGAAGCCCTAGGCTTCTCTCCGTTGTCATCTGGGAGGAGAGAATGAGGAGATGAGAGAAGTGAGAGGTTGAGAAGGATGGAGAGAAAAGAATGGAAAGAAGTGGGAGGGGACGGATTCAGAAGAGGAGACAGAAGAGAAACTGAGTGAGACTGAAATGGACAGGGGAGAGAGGAGGGAAAGCCTCAGGGAGAAAGGGAGGAAACCGAGGGCGGGCGAATATAAAGGAAGGAGGGAATGAGGCAGGAAGAGAGGGGGAGGGGGCGGGAGAGGCACTTGTGTCTAAAGGGCGCCTGGGAAGTTTGGGGGAGGGTCCAGCAGGGGAAGTGGAGCTGCTAACACCACTGGGTGCTGGAAGCAAACGGGCCGAGGCGAAGGAGGAAGCCAGCCCACTCTCCTGCCTCTCTCCTCCACTCTGGGCGTCAGACTGCTAGGCCACTCCTCCCGGCCCCCTAGACGCCTCTGAAGTTTGCAAAACCTGCTGTGCGCCAGGCCCGCACTGCCTGTGCTGCTAATGAAAGCTAGCCCTTCCCAAGCTGGGCTGGGGCAAGGGTGTTGGGAAAGCAGGCTTCCAGCAGGCCGGCCACGTTCGCCAGAGGTGATGCGAGGGAGAGAAGCAGGCGGAGAAAGGGGGCGCATCTACAGGGAGAAGGGGAGAGGGGCAGGCAGCCCACGCAGGGAGAGGACTCTGAAGATCCTCTGCCATCCGTGCCCTGTGCCGCCTGCATCCAGAGGGCTGGGGGAAGCCACCTCTGCCCTTGGCCTCCTCCCGACCTCCTCTCAGACCTGCTGCTGTCAGCTGGAGAATACAGTGTCTCCACCTAACCCTCTCAGGTCTTTTTCCCCCTTAAAAAAAATCATTAGGACTTCACAATTCGGGCCTGTCTTGGCTCCAGGCTAAAAAGGGGGAGGGGGCAGCTGGCTTGCGCTCCTCCAGTTAGAGAGTTAGAAGCTGGACCGCACACCTCGGCCCTCACCCAGCTGCAGCGGCAGCCCAAGCTCCTCCCGGCACACAGCACAGACCGCTCTGAACCCCACTCCAGCTGCCAGCGGCTGTGCCTTTAAATTGCTGCTTTCGGAGGGTGCATCTGGGGGGAGGTGGGAGGGAGTGAAACATCTCCCTACCAGTCTCCCTCCTCCCTCCCCTCCAGGACTCTCCAGGGTTTGGAGAGTGATCGCTGCCCAAAGAGAATCTCCTCCAGCTCCCACAGGCTAGCTGAGGCCCTCGGGAGCCCCAGGCGAGTGGGAGCAGGAGTGGGTAGGGTTATCTGTGTCAGGATCATTTTAGGGAAAGAGTTCTGGCCCCTGACTGGAACACAGGGCAGAGAAGAGACCCGAAGAGGACAGAGAGGCAACTTCCAGCTGGCCTGTGGGCTCCTGGCAGCCCAAGTTGGAGGTAGGCTGGGGACTTGGGGTGTCCTGCCGGATATCCGGGCTCACCTTGGCAGCCAGGCTGAGAACAGGCACCAGGGTCCCCGCGGAATGACAACTCACCTTCCTGCAACCCTCTCCTTCCTCCTCCTCTGGACCCTGCCAAGTCAAGTCCTCCTCAGGTGAGCAGAGTTGGGGCAGGAAGGAGGGGCATGCAACACTGGCGGGGCAGCAGGGGCGGCTGGCACAGTTTCTTCTAAGTTTGCAAAAAGCCCGCAGTCTGGAGGGTTCCAGGGGAGGACATGCCCTGCCCTAGTCAGGGCCCTGAGGCCTTTCATAAGGGATGTCATGAAGGATCCCTGGAGCTAGTGGGGAGGCTTCTGTGGGGATGGGAGCTTCCTGGCCAAGCAGGCACTGGATAGCTGAGTCGGGGAGAGGAGGCCATGCATTCTGTCATCCAGCCCAAGTACCAGCTTGGCCACATGCTGCTCAGATCCCCCCCGCCAATGACACCAACATCTGCCAGCTACCTGCCCAAGAAGCTTCAAGTAGCAGAGGGATGCCTGGGAAGCCACATCAGAATGGAGCCAAGCTGACCAAAGCTGGTCCCCCTGTGGTCACCAGTGCACACATGGTTGCTCACTGAACCTGGAAGGCTGCAATGTGGATTTGGGTGCAAGATACCGCTTTAGGCTCCCTGTAAATTCCCCCCCCCACACCTAGTTCCACTTTCTCATTAGACCAGGAGCCCGACTAAATGGACAGGGTGAACGAAGGAGGGAATATGGCTGTGGCTTAAGCTGAGCTGGTCCTAAGAAGAGCACCTCCCAAGGTGGAGGGGGTGAGCACCAGCCTACCGCCTCCTCCTCTGAATTCAAGCAGCACACCAGGACTGCAGCTCTGGGAGAGTGCTTGTCTCACCGCTGGTGGACACACTGGCTGGCAGGCAGAGATGCCATGCCATGAGGTTGTGCATGGGGCGGTGAGCTTCCAAAGAGTGAAAAGCAGCGGATGTGCAACGGCAACTCTGCAGGAGTTGCTAGGACAGTTCAGGCAGAAGGGGGCATCCAGCAGGGCTCCCCTGCCCTACTGGAGGGGAGCTGCCTCAAGACCCAAGCTTCAGTGGCAGCTTTCACACAGGGGCTTGGAAAGCCAGAGATGATGGAGCCAGCAGGTCCTTAGGCAGTCTGGAGTTCAAGTCCTTCACGGAACATGTGCAGCTGAGTCCTGGAGACCTTGATCACTCAGTACAGAATCAGAGTTCTTCCCCACCCCCTCTCTAGGGCCTCTATGAGCAGGACTTTCCGCTGGATGCTCCCAAGGCCTGCCCATGCCGGGGCCTTCCCGGGAATGAAAGGGAAGAAGTGGCTGTACACCGTGACTCTGCTCTTGGTCCACAGACAAGATGGCCCCGGAAGAGAGGGGCTGCAACAGGGCTTGGGGGCCAAGACAGTTGAGCTCAAAGGCTGCCGCAGGCCCCTGGGACTGGGGGTAGCTGGGCAGTGACCCGAGAATGGGGCTGAGGATGGTGGTGGGGGTCCGGCTGTTGCGTGGGCAGGGCCACGTAGCCTGCCAGCAGGCAGGTGACAAGAGGCCAGCAGCAGCACCCAGACAGCATGGACATCCAACTGCTGCTTGCTCCAGCATCACAGCAGCCTCCTCGGATTTTCAGAGCCTGCTCAGGCCACCTGCTCTGGGAACCCTTCCTTGGGGCCAAGGAGCCTCTGGCGCCAAGGTAAGCGCTTCCTCCTGCTGGGGGTTTTCAAGGAGGCAGACTCTCAGAGGTCAGTGTGCAGTTGCCACTGACCGTCTCCCACTTGGGTTCCTTGGCAGGCCACCCAACGCTTCTTGCCTGGGGCGCCGTGGTAGATGGACCTATTCTGACATCTATAGTTCCTGTTCAAATCTTGGCTTTAGCATCTACTAGCTGTGTGGTCCTGAACAAGTCACTCATCTTGCTGATCCTCACTCTCCTCATCTGTATAATGGGACTGAAATAATAATCCTTACCTGAGAGGTGATATGAGAACTAAACTAGATAATGTTAAAAAAAATCATCTAGCGTGGTGCTTTAGCTATTTTTTTGGGGGAGGGCTTAGCTCTATTTATTATTCTATTGATCAGTGGGGATAGGGGGCCCACTGCCCATGGAGCACCGGATCCAGAAAGACAGCAGCTGCTCTGCCTTCCAGCCCCAGGATGCAGCAGCAACTATAGCAGTAGGTGAGCGAGCTCTAGCCCCTGGCACAGTGATGATGCGAGATGGAGCAGGAGGCACAGGGTCAGCCAGGAATCCAGCCTGAACTGGGGGCACTGTGCCCAACCCATGCACCCTACCCCTGCCCTCAAGGATTTCTGGTCCCTAGTCTATCTGTAGGCTGAAGAGCAGGTGTGCAGGCATGTAGAAGGGGCTTTACTGCTCTTAGAGGGGAACTTGTCAGGGGCAAGGAGGTGCTGGCCTCCAGGCTAGGTCAAATCACATGGGGCTCCTCTTCAAAATCAAGCTGCTAGGGTGTAAAGGCGGCAATTTGTCTTCTTGGCCACCCACCCCCCAGGCTTCTCCATGCTCCTAGGGCCCACCTCCCCCACCTATTATTGCCAAAGTGTGTTCACCTGCCTGCAGCCCGAACAGCAGCCGGGTTTCCTGTTGGAGCAAACTCCAGAAGCCCAGCCTTCCGGCTGGGTCCTAGCTCCTGAGTGCCTCAGCAAGGAGGCCATAGGCCTCAGTCTTGGCTTGGAGTTCTGATCCTGCCACTCGGTAGCTTGGAGACTCTGGGCACTTCACTTCACCTTTGGAAACCTCAGGTTTTTTTTTTTTTTTTTTAAGATTTATTTATTTATACAAGAACTGGGGTACAGGCCAGAGGCGAAGGAGGGTGAGAGAATTCACCAGCGACAGAGCGGGGGGCAGAACAGGCAGATGGACAGAAAATACTGCTGAGGGGAGCAGTGGGAGAGACAGGAGAGGTCTGCCGCGCCACGTGGGTATCTCCCTGGCCAGCTGGGAATCAAACCCATGTTGCAGGGGCTGCAGACAGTTTCATAGAGCAGCGCTCAACCCGCTGGCCACCAGGGAGGCCCCTAGGAGCCTCAGTTTTCTCATCTATAAAATGGGGATAACAGTCTTCACCCCCATCACATTACAATTGTGAGGGTAAGAAGCGCTCTTCTAGGATGACCTATTCAACTGCCACATTGACTTGTGGCTGTTTTTGTTCTCATTTTGCAAATAGGTACCCATAAACCTATCTTGCCCCATCCTGTTTGACAGTGTGTAGGGACAGGGAAGGTGAGGGTCTGTGATAAATGCAGATGACAACTGGTCTCAGACCTCTTTGTCTTGCCTGTCTAGGGTGGCCTTGGCCAAAGAGGAAGTCAAATCTGGGACCAAGGGTTCCCAGCCCATGTCCCCTTCTGATTTCCTGGACAAGCTTATGGGGAGAACATCTGGATATGATGCCAGGATTCGGCCCAATTTTAAAGGTAAGAAGCATTCAGCTTACAAAACACCTCTTCCTCCTCCCCCATCCCTTTTGGGGATACACTACCAAGTCGGCCACCACTGCCTGCCATAGGAAAGGAGGCTGGAGTTTCAGGGTTAGCTCACAGCTCAGAAGGCTTCCCCTCCTCCCAATTGCCTATGAACCTGCATAACTGGCACACCTTCTCCCAGCAGTACCCTGGCCTCCATCTGAGAGAGGGAGTCCTGGAACCCCCTCCCGGTCTCCCGGAAGGCCCTGCCCATGTGGCTGTGCTTTGCTACCCTTAGGCCCGCCCGTGAACGTGACCTGCAACATCTTCATCAACAGCTTTGGCTCTGTCACCGAGACAACCATGGTAAGGAGTCACCCTGCTTTCCACTGCCACTCTGCAGTGTGGATGGGAGAAGCCTACCTGCTAGCAAGTCTTTCCTCCCTCTGCTGTCCTCTTCCAGCACCATGGTCATGGCTAAAGCCTGAAGTTGATCACTGGAAATACATGTTTCCCCAGCGCAGCATTCCAGTGACTAAAGGCAGAATAACCTAAGGAGCAAATGGTTAAGCACAGGAGGTAGTTTGATGCAGAGCACCTACTTTGGGAGCAGACAAACCTGGGTTGCAGTCCTGACTATTGCACCTAGCAGTTGGGTGACCCTAGGCTGGTGACTTAAATCGGTCTCTGTCCCAGTTTCCTTGTCTGTAAAATGGGGATCATAACTGGGTATGAGCTTCACAGGGTTGGTGTGAGATGATGTATATAAATGAAGCACTTAGAAGAGTGGACGTGGCACATCGTATATGCTCCATCTTTGCCGTATCGGCCCAGGCAGGCTCCTTCTCCATTGAAAAAGGCCCACTGCCTCTGAGAAATATTCCCAGCATGTTCTCCTCGTGGTGCTTCTGCCCGTAGAGGCTTACTGGGCCCTGGCTGGGCACTGCCTCTGACAGCCCATCTCTGCACCCTCCCAGGACTACCGGGTGAATGTCTTCTTGCGACAGCAGTGGAATGACCCCCGCCTGGCCTACCGAGAATATCCCGATGATTCATTGGACCTGGACCCCTCCATGCTGGACTCCATCTGGAAGCCAGACCTGTTCTTTGCCAATGAGAAAGGGGCCAACTTCCATGAGGTGACCACAGACAACAAGTTACTGCGCATCTTCAAGAATGGGAATGTGCTCTACAGCATCAGGTGCACTTGGCGAATGGCCAGGAGAGGTGGGGCTGGGGGAAAGAAACCACACAGAGGCTGAGAGGAGGAAGGAGGGTCTCCTGTGTGGTGCCGGTCCCCTAAGCCAACGTCATGTCTCTCTTACTGTCCCTGCCAGGCTGACCCTCATTTTGTCCTGCCCGATGGACCTCAAGAACTTCCCCATGGACATCCAGACGTGCACAATGCAGCTGGAGAGCTGTAAGTATCCTGAGGGGGTCACAGAGTAGAGCATAGGGACCCGCGAGTTCACCCCATCCCGTGATATTCCAGACCGGAAAAGGGCAAGCCAGAGTGGAGAGGGACCGCCCCAAGCACACCCAGTCCGAGAGGAGCCAGGGCTTGATCACATCCAACCCACTGTGCTCTTCATCCGCACACTATCTGCTGGCTGATTCTTCCACATGTCCAGGGGATGGGAAGGCACCAGCCTTACATACAGATGTGCTTGCGCTGGCTGTGGGGGGCGATCTGAAAGGCACCTCCTCTGCTCAAGGATATGCTCTCTTTCCACAGTTCCTGAAATAATTCTACCTTTACTCCACCCGAGTTAAGATATTGCAGATGCCTATAAAATATGCCAGAGTTGACATAATATCATAATATGAACATACACAACATTGTAGAGAGGAAGGAGAGGACAGTTCTAGGTAAATGCCAGGGCCCCGTGGCGACATGGAACAAGGGCCGCACTATGGCAGGGGCAGCCTGAAGATGCTGTCCCAAGTGCGGAGGAGTCAGAGAACGACAAGGCTGGGCCACCGCCTGTGTCCACGCCTTTGCTGTCTCCTGAGTAAGGTGAGACTGTGAGATCAGGAGAGATCAGGTTCACATTCCCTTCTCCCCTCTCCAACTCTGAATAGTAGATGGGGCATTTTATAGAAGGGGAAGTGACTTGGCCCAAGTCACACAGCAACTCTGGCTCAAGATCCTACACTGGCAGTTGGTGAGCGCCTGTGTTCTGCTCCTGTTTCTACCTGACATGTGTGAAGATGGTCTCATCTGTGGCAGGAGCCTCATGCGCTGCCAGGCATCTGTGAGCAGCATAGCATATTTAGATGTCAGCTTTCAGTTTGCCCCAGTTCAGGGCCCTGACTAGGCCTCTGTGGTGCGCACATTGTTCCATGCATGACTGACAGGGTATAAATAGCTCTCTCCGCCCCGGGGTAAGGTGGCAGAATCCCGGTCCTGAGGCTGGCTCAGCTGAAGACATGTGGTTGGTACACATGCTTACTCCCCTGGGCTTGAGATGTGGCAGGAGGTTCCCAGCTGGGTTCCTTGACATCTTTCCAACCTTTTTGACCTGCTTTCTTAGCCTGCCAGAACAATTTCTCTTTGAGATTTCTGCAGCTTGAGAAGTAAGGAGTGGAGTCTGGAATCTTTCTGATTTGCCCACTTAAGATGGGCCCATGAGACAATTGGCAAAGTACCCTCTTCAGAAAGGCTTCCCTTCCAAATGAGCATGAAGTTCCTAAAACCCAGGCCTTCCTCCTTACCTGTTCTTTTCTCCCAGTTGCAAGCCTCTCCCTACCCCCCATCCAACACCTACACTCTGCAGCCCTCTGCCATCTCTGTCACTTTCAGTTGGCTACACCATGAATGACCTCGTGTTTGAGTGGCTAGAAGATGCTCCTGCTGTTCAGGTGGCTGAGGGACTGACTCTGCCTCAGTTTATCTTGCGGGATGAGAAGGATCTAGGCTATTGTACCAAGCACTACAACACAGGTAACAAAAACCCCCCCCCCACAAAACAGCATTTTTAATGGCTGTGAGCCACAGGTGGGTCTCCAGGAGGGAGGGAGGGAAATCAGTCTTTATTGAAGGTACAGTCTGCCGGAAGTGGCACTAAGGACTTGAGGTACCTTATCTTCTTTATTTTTTTTAAAAGATTTATTTATTTATACAAGAGCTGGGGTACAGGCCAGAGGCATGGGAGGGTGAGAGGATTCACCAGAGACAGAGAGTGGGGAACAGAACAGGCAGACTGACTAAAACACACTGCTGAGGGGAGCAGCGGGCAAGACAAGAGAGGTCTTCTGTGCCATGCGGGTATCTCCCTGGCCAGCCAAGATCGAACCAGCACTGCAGAGGCTGCGAACAGCTCCACAGCGCTGCACTCAACCCTCTGCGCCATTGGGGAGGCCCAAGATGCCTGTCTTCTTACGGTAGTGATGAGCAGGCCCATTTTTCAGAAAGAGAAACTGAGGTTCAAAGAAGTTAAATCAATTGTCCTAGTCATACAGCTAGTAAATGACTGATTTAAAATTCAAATCCACCAGTCTAACTTCAAAATGCATGTTTTTGTTCCCATTACATGTCGCAATGGAAATGAACCTGTGCCAGTACGTTGTAGGAATGTTCCACCTTTAGGGTTGGGGAGTGGCAACTTCACATGGAAGGCAAGGAATTTAGATCTGAGAGTAGTCAATAGCTGCACTGAACTGGGAAGAAATAGGCCACAGGCTACCCTCTGGCTGCCAGATTGGCACTACTGGTCAATCTCAGGAACTGGTTTGTTTACTCGGAGGTTGGAGTGAGCCAGGAAGCCTTGAGAAGCTATTTTTCCAACCCCAGCACCCGCCCCCTGCAGCTTCCCTAAGAGCCACTAGTTCTTCCTGTCCCCTGGCAATATGGCAGCCAAGAGCTGTGATGCTAAAATAGAAGCCACAGGCTGAAGAGGGGAGAGCCTCTGATGGTGTGCTGCTGTGCTTCCCGTGCCACCCTCTGAATATGTGTGCTTGTGTACATGGAGGTGCAGGGAGTGGGGAGAGGAATGGGCCATTGGATTTAGAAAATACTTATGGGTGTGGAAATTGGTATGACCTTTTGGGGAATAGAAATTGGCAATTTGCGTATAAGTCAGCAGTTTTCAAACTTGGGTTTGCTTGTATTCCCCTGAGGTGGCTGTTGTATTAATTCTGGGATTCTGCTGCTCAGAGATACTGATTGCTTGTGCTTGGATTGATCCCCAGAAATCTGCATTTTGAATAAATATCCTGAGGATTCTGATGTAGGTAGTGCAGGGGGCATACTTTGAGAAAGTTTAGTTTAGAAGCTGAAATTTTGTCCCTATCTGTTGATCTAGGAATTCTATTCCTTGAATTTATTATAAGGAAATATTTCAAAATGTCATATTGACTTTAGATCCCAAGCAGCTCCCTGGCTCACCATTTATACAAGCAAAAATTTAGAACTGTTCTAAATAACCACCAATAGGGCAGAAGTTAAGTAAATTACATGGTGCATCTATTTGGTAGAATATTACCCAGGCATTAAAAAGGATGCTTATAATGTGTTTATATCAACATGAAGAGGTACATGTGGAAAAGGCTAATTTCAAAGTTATATATACAGAATAGTTATATTGTGGTAAAAAACAAAAAACCAGAAGTGTGTGTTTAAAAATCCTGAAAGAAGGCAGCACAGAATGTGATGCAATGGATAAGAGCACGAACTTTGGAGTGAGAGTTGAGTTTGATTTCTGGCTGTACCATTTACTAGTTGGGTACCCTTGAGAAACATCATCTCTTTGAGCCTAGTTGTAAAATAGGAAACAATAATTTACCTGCCCCAAAGAGTTGCTGTAGGATTTAAATGAGATAAACTACATAAAGTAGGGGCACTTAATAGGAGCTTGATAAATGTGAGCTTAAGAATATTATCATTCCTTCTCTGCTTTTCACTTTTTCCCTGCACGAAACAAGTGCTAATTTTGAAACTAAAAATGAAAATACTGCCCCCCCCCCCAAAAAAAAACAACAACAACAACAACAGAGGAAAGAAGGAGGAAGGAAGAGAGCAAGGGAGAAAGAGAAGGAGGGAGGGAGGGAGGGAGGAGGTAGGACAGAAGGGAGGATAGGAGAGAGGGAGGAAAGGAAGGATGGAGGGAAGGAAGGAATAAAATAGTGACACCTATCAAGGGCGTGTCGTGGCGAGAAGTTTGGAGTAGGGTGAGGTGGGGTGGGGTGGACTCGCAGCAGTGGGAGATCACAGCCTCTCACTACATGGCAAAGGCAAAAATCAGTCATTGATGAAATGACTAGCCTCGAGGAATCAGAAAGGCCTGATGAGAGCAAGGCTCGGCCAGGATAAAATAGTACTTTTGGCTTTGGTTATCCTGAAGCCTCTGCTGCTGGGAAAAGCTCTAAGATAGTGTTTTCTTAGCCTTGGAGCATGGAAAGTGGGGTAAAGTGAAGATGGTTGGCACGGGAGGCAGAGCATTGGTACATGTGCCCAGGGCCAACACACTTTTTGTGGGTGGAATAGACTTCCACTGCCGACTGCTCTATGAGAACGGTGCCTGCCGTCCAGAGCTGCTCTCCGTTGCCCTTTGTTTCCAGATGTTCGCCATCCGACTGTTCTCACTTGCTTAAGCCACAGGCAGTGTTGATTTCAGTGAATGCTTGTTGTCAGAAAGCTTCTGGGGTACCAGCAAACCCAAGCGAAGATGTTGAGGTTTAAGTGGAGTCTAAACTCATTGCTTTGTTAATAATAATAATAGTTCCAGCTACCTATGTGCTCCACATCTCACATTCTCATTTAGTCCCTACCTTAGGCCAAGGATGGAGCTGATATTGTAATTACTCCGTTTTCTGGGTAAGGAAACCGAAGCGCAAAAAGCTTGGGCATTTTGCCTGAGGTCACACAGCTAGTAAGTGGAAGGTTCAGGATTCAATCCCAAGCACTCTGGCTTGGAGTCCTCCTCCTCTTAATTCTTTTTTTGTTTTTTTCCTACCTTGTAATTTTTATATATTTTTTTATTTTATATATTCTTTTGTTGTGCTGTCACATGAAAGGCCCTCTGCTAAAGTACTAGAACAAGAGGTCAAGTCCTTGATGGTGGCTCAGGGGGCTTCTTCGATACCTACATCTGGTGTTTCTTGGGACCATTTAGAAAGGCTCATTTATTGGCCCGGCTGACGTGCCCAGAGCTGCTGGCCCACAGAGATGGCTCCGCCCTAGTCCTCCTCTCAGTTTCAGCTGCAGACTGGGAACCTGGGGCCTGATACCTCACCTCTTTCCTTGCAGGGAAATTCACCTGCATCGAAGTAAAGTTTCACCTAGAACGACAGATGGGCTACTATCTGATCCAGATGTACATCCCCAGTCTACTCATCGTCATCCTGTCCTGGGTCTCCTTCTGGATCAACATGGATGCCGCCCCTGCCCGTGTGGGCCTCGGCATCACCACGGTGCTCACCATGACAACGCAGAGCTCTGGTTCCCGAGCCTCTTTGCCTAAGGTGAAGAGACTTGCAAGGGAAACGGCTTGCCATTCACCCCCATTTCCATGCATCCCAGTCCTTCCTACTCACAATTTCCCTAGGATCTAAGGTAGAAAAGAGCCAGTGAGCAAGAGCAGGTGACCCTCCCCCACCACATACTGCTAATAACATTGCGAACAATGTGGAAGCCAAAGTGGCGGAGGCTGTCTGCCCAGGGAGTGAAATGAGACAGCGCCTGCCTAATTTGACTTTCATCAGAAAATACTAGCATGTCCAAAAGCTCAAAAGATCATTAAGGAGCAGGAAGCACCCACCCCCCTCACTTGCTCATGGTACAGATGAGAAATCAGCCCAGAAAGTTAAATCACCTTCTCAAGGTGATGCCCCCAAGACACAATCAAAGAAATACAAAGATTTACATCGAGAATGTCAGAAATCAACTACTATTACAAAGAGCTCCAGAGACAATGTCCATTCTTTTAGGGTAAGAAAAATTTGAGCCACAAATAATGATTAAAGTCAGAGGACTCCAATTGTCTAGGACCTGGTGATATTTTGATTATGCAGAGAGATTTGTGCTGATAGGACTGAGCTCATGAATTCTTGTTGGGAATAGAGAGGTCACTGCAGTCTTTACAGGGAGTAAGTCTATTCATCCCCTCAATAAATGCTTACTGAGCATTTACTATGTACCTGGCTCTGTACTAGGACATGGAGAATAATTGGAAACAAAAGCAACAGTTCCTTGTGGATCTTACAAGAAACATATTCTTTCTTGCTCTGTTTGATGGGAGCCAGGCCCTATGTTTTCCCATCTTCCAGTTCTTATTCCTAAGAGGACATTTACTGGGGATATAAACAGGGGGTAATCTAGACATCCATCGTGAACTTACAGATTTGCTCTAGGAGGAGAGTAGTGATTAAGTGTACATTCAAGTCAGACAGATTTCAGTTTAATTCCCAGCCTCAGCATTTACTAATGTTGGCCTTAGTTAAATTCTTTAACCTCTCAATCTCCTTGTATGTAACAGGAGAATAAGAATATTCTTATTATTGTTGTTATTCAAGGAAGTAAATGAGATAATCGATTAACACAGAGAAGTGTTTGGCACATAATAACCACTCAATAAATGTTAAACATTGCTATAATTTATTAGGTGTTGGGGTATAAAAAACTAAATGTTCCCAGTTATTTTTGAGATACCAGGGAATCTTCGAGGTAGTCCCAAACCCTCTGGGGATACACAGTGACAAAGTTCAAATTAAAATCATGTGTCCCAGAGGTGGTTGTCAAAATTATTTCATATAAATGTTTCCTAAATGGACAGTGATACTGAAGAGGCTGAGGACTGCAGCAAGGGCCATGTGGTCAGGATGGGCTGTGATGGCTGCGCTGTGCTGATGGTTTTGTTATGAAGAGCAGAGGCAGAAAAGTAGCTCAGACCTAGACTCCTGGTTCATTGCTACTGCCATGGAAAGAAGGAGATGCTTCACCTCCTAAGGAAGTAGTTGCAATTTATGCCTTATTCTTGCCAAGAGAAGTTCCTTTATAAGTTGTTTCTGTTTGAAAGCTCAGTCCTGCTCCCAGGAATCATTATTTTCCTCATTTGGAAAAAAAAATGGACTTTATTGGATCATTGTTTGGACGATCTGATACCTTCTCATAGATTTTGATGATCTTTCTGGAGCCTCATTGGCAGGCACCCCTAACTAAATAGCCCCACAGAGTGAGGGATTGAGTAAGTCAGGACCTTCTGCTTATTCTTGAGTCTGTACAACATTAGATTTTGTGGGAGCCCAGGAAAGAGGGCTGAGCTAGGGACTTGTGATACCCACACCAATCCCATCTGCCAGTAGAATTCTAGAGTCAGGACAAGAGAAGCAGAGGCTCAATATTTAAGGGAACTCAGCTGGGATGACCACTCCCCATTTTCCCAGGGAACCACTCCTTTGCCTTTCTGGGGGCTCCCAAAAGCACTGATTGCCATTTTCTTGCCAGGCTCCTGTATACAACTGCAGGTGGTTCAGAACAGAATGGAAGTGCTAAATGGAAGTTTCTACTGGAGAGTGACAAAATTGACCTAAACTTACAGCAGGGACAGGGGACCCAATTCTCATGATCCTGTATCTAAGTGACCTACAGCTGTTTGGGCAGATATGGCAAGAGAGCAAGCAGAGAAATATATATTGCTTATCCATCGACCCACCCACCCATCCATCCATCCACCCACCCATCCATCTATCCATCCATCCACCTACCCACCCATTCATTCACATAATTACTATGAGCCACTCAGCTACACACTGAGGATAGAGCAGTGAAAACAATCGAATCAGTCCCTGCCACCTAAGAGCTCACCATCTAGTGAAGGGAATGGCCAGGTATATTTGATGGGTGCTAAGGATAGGTAACTTGAGTAATATAGCAGGGACAATCCACCCAGACTGGGATGATTTAGGGACGGCTTCCCATAAATGTTTAAGTAAAAGTTGCCAAGATAAAGGCGACAGAGAGGCACTCTCCTTGGGAAACTACTAAAATAGTTCACCATGGCAGGGTCAACAACTGCAAGAGGTGAGATGAAGCTCAAGAGGCAGGCGGGGGGAGCTGTCATGCTGAGGGAATATGGACTATATCATAAGGAAGAACTACTGACAGTTTTTAAGTAGGGGAGTGATTTATATTTTGAAAACCAAACTCTGGCTCCTATTTAGAAAACAGTCTCTGTGGCAAGAGTAGGTGCAGGGAGACCACTTAGGATGTGTAGTCCTTCAGTTAAGTTAGCGAATGAATAGACAGACTTCAGAGCAATTTGAGATGTATTGCTGACATACTGGTTCACAAGACTTTCTTCCTACTTAGTGTCCTTTTCTTTGGATGGACCGCCCTTGTCATTGCCTCACTGTCAATCTTCAGAGCAGTTATTCAACATCCCTAGGGGCACAGCAAGCACGGAGATGAAATAGAATGCCCTCGTAGGTGGCAAAAGGGATACGCCAAGGGATACTTAATTGGGATCACCTAGCAACCCACCACTACCCACCTAAGTGGACTGTTTCTAAGAGAGCAGGGTTTCTCAACCTTAGCTTTATTATCATTTGGGCCCAGTTAATTCTTTGATGTGGGGGTGGGGTGGGGGAAGGTGTGTCCTGTGCATGGTGTAATGTTTAGCAGTGTCCCTGGTCTTTACCCACTAGATGCCAGTAGCTACCACTACTACCCAAACTTGTGAGATCAAATACCCCTGCAGGAGGGCCAGGGGCCAAAGTCGTCCCTGGTTAAGAACCACCAAGGTGAAAGGTTTATCCAGTGAGGTCCGCTCCTTCCCTGGAGTGTGCAGCCCCCTCACTTCCGACAGAGCAGGGGCTGCTAAAAGAAATCCTCCAGCTGAGAGCCCCCAGGGTGAGCTCAGCAGATCAAAACTACATAGGGAGTCGATCTGGTTGAGGAGGTGGAAGGACTTCATCAACCTGAGTTCTGTTACCCCTCTTGGCCCCGCCCAGCCACAACCTTGCTCCAATACAGGTGAGTGTTCAACCTTCACAGGAGAAATGGGAGAAAAGTACTTAAAGCTTGTTAAGATAGGTAGTGAGAGGACAACAGGGGTCTGGATAGGCAGGTGCCCACAGTACCTTTAAATGAGAGGAGTCAGTAATCACAGCTGGGTGGCGCTCCCTTGGGACCCCTGTCTGGTGCTGCTCTCCAGTGAGAGAGATGAGGCCCCAGCTCACCACTGACCTGAGTTCCACACAGCATGTCCTCTCATGACGAGCATCAGGGAAGGCCACCGGGCCAAGGGGAGAATAGAGGAGGGAAGGAGCTCCGAGTCTGATATTGACACTGTCGCCTAGGTAAATGGCAGTGCCATCATATTAAAAGCCCAAACCCCCCAGCTCCACTGACACCATCTCACTGGGTGATCTTAGCTAAGACTTGGTCTCTCTAGGCCTCGAGTGTCCTCACGTGTCTCTCGTGGGAATAATGAATGTGGCTCAGTTACCACCATGGCTGTGGAGACCTCAGGAGACAACAGAGGGCAAACAAAGGCCGTAGGCATATTTATTGCTGTTTATTGCAAGAAAAGAGTCAGAAGATGAAGAAGCAGGAGCAGAAACAGAATCTCAATGAGAACTAAAAAAGCAAGAAAACGAAGTGTAGGGAGGAAAGGTAGACAGAAGTTGAGGGTGGTGAGCACAGAGAGGTAAAGGATGATGGGTAGCCCGATCTCTTTCACATAGGCCTTCAGACAATGGGACGTATTGTTGACAGCTTCTTTAAAAACCATAAAAACTTCAGGATAAAACTGAAAAATAGCAGGCAGTCGGTACGGGCTGGCAATCCACTGGTTGGGCCATGAGAGGAATCCCAGAAGGTCGACTGCCATGTTGAATGTTGCAGGTGTCCTACGTGAAGGCAATCGACATCTGGATGGCCGTGTGCCTGCTCTTCGTGTTCTCTGCCCTACTGGAGTACGCTGCTGTCAATTTTGTCTCGCGTCAGCATAAGGAATTCATGAGACTCCGACGAAGGCAGAAGCGCCAATGCATGGTGAGTTTAACTAGGGAGGGGCCCCTTCCTTTCCCCTTGAACTCCTTCCCCTCTGCTACTCCTCTCACAGATCTAGGGCAGCCAGGACTAGCCAGGCAATCAGGAACCATGGATTCTAGTCCCAGGCTGGTCCCAGAGAAGCTAAATACTTCTTTGATTCCACTTCTTTATCTGTCTGATGGGACAGTAATCCTGGAGGGCGGCCTACTAGAGTGATTAAGAACACGGACATAGTGCCGCGTAGAGAGTAAGCGCTGGGGAAAAAATGTTAACCATACCATACTCTTATCCTCTAAGTTAATATGAAATTGCTTTGAGAATGAGTAATGGTGACTCCTGGCTCTCCCCCCACCCTGGAGGAATGTGCTCCAGGTTGCCATACACTGACTGGTGGTGAGAATTCAAGAGTCAGGCACTAATGCCTTTCTAGGGGAGCCTTATGAAAGCATAGCTAAGTTGGCATTGAAAAGGTCACTGCTTGCCTCTTCTCGCTGTTGGGGTTCTTCTTGATCTTCACTGGGTACATCAGAGTTGTTGAATGTGAGTGCTTGTTCTTCCCCACTCTTGTTTATTAATCCCATTTCTTCTCCAGTAGAGTGATCACCTGGAGAAACAGACTAGGAACCTTGTCGTCATGACAACAGAGGCACTTTATCCCTGGTTGCCCAGACAATAGGTGCTAGGTTCGTTGTCATGACAACACAGGTGGCTTGTCCACTCTCACAGAAGCAAGTGCCCATTATGCCTTTGTTGAGCTACTTACTGGCTGTTAAATCATCAGATGCACAGAGTTCTGGTCTGTCTTGAACTCTGACTCTGTTTTCTGCCTAATTTAGAGGCTCTAAAGCCAAAGGGGTGAGAGCATAATGGCCTGGGGTGGGGGTGGGGGGCAGGGAAGGGAAGAGAAAACTGATTTGAGCCCACCTTGAAAGTTCCGGCTCTAGCCCCTTGGGGCCTCTTTAGACTCTTCTCTCTTCCCATCACCTCCATTCCCATCTCAGGTGCTCCTGGGGTACCCCTCCCATATAGCTACACTAAAAGGATCTCACAAACTACCTCCAATAGTTCATGGCCCTGGGCCTCCCTGGTGGCACAAGAGATTAAGCACCGCACTATGAAGCAATCCGCAGCCTCTGCAGCAAGAGTTCGATTCCCAGTCGGCCAGGGAGAAACCCACATGGCACAGCAGACCTCTCCTGACTCACCCGCTGTTCCCCTCAGCAGTGTACTTCAGTCAGTCTGTCTGTTCTGTTCCCCACTCTGTCTCTGGTGAATCCTCTCACCCCCCCGAATCTCTGGCCTGTACCCCAGCTCTTATATGCATAATCTTTAACAAAAATAGTTCATGGTCCTAGCTCAGGTCCCCTTCTGCTGAGGGCAGGGCTCCAGTCTCATGTAGAGATTTTTGTAAGGATTTCTCAATTCTTGCCTGATTTTAGTCCTTTACTTGGGCCCTGGGAAACCCGCCCTCTAGTGGACTGATCCACAACTGCACCTCCTTGTGGAGGATCCATTCAATACCTGAAAGCCTTTTCTTACCATGTGCTGAAAGTTAGAAGGAATATGTAGACGTGGCAGAAGGGCAAGCAGAAAGGATACACCCCTTTCTAAGGTAACTTCCCCACCCCCTCTTCAGCCGTGTCAAACCTGCTTGCAGGTACTCAAACCTTATCTTTATAAGGGTCTTGATCTTGACACCTTAACAGTGCCTACCTTGGGCAACAAGAGCAGGCAGTCAACCAGGTTGAGTCCTTTTGCCAGCCAAGTTGCCTGTGTGGATGTTCCAGCAACAGAAGACTGCTGCAGTTACTGTAAAGCTATACCAGGTTGACACCAGTCCCACCCCCTTCCCTGCATGTCTCCAACCCCCAAACGCCAGCAGCCTCTTCCCTCCTGGTTATATACATGTTGATCGTGACCTCATAATGGAGTCTGTCATCACCAGTGCTCAAGTATTACACAGGTAGCAGCAGACTGGGCCCTGCTTAGCCCCTGGATCCTGCCTGAGAGTAGACTGAAATAATCATCAATGTAAATAGAACCTGAAAATCAAACCTGTGCCATGAATCATGTTCCCTTTTGAGTTTCTGAAAGCCATTGCCATCCCAGTAGAACCATAGCAGGAACTCTGGAGGTCACCTAGCAAGCTGGAAAGGTTGAGACAGTTCATTTCTAGAAGCTCTGGGTCCTGCTGTTCCAGCTAGAGCAGCAGAAGTCTTCAGTCTTAAAGGATCGCTCTTGGGGGAGAGGAGAGGAACCAAGTGATGACCAGGGACCTCCCAGTCAAGAGCAAGTTAGAAATATCCTAGGAGTCTCCCAACTGTTCACCCAGATCCAGGCTTAATCTTGTTCCTCTCTGACCTCCCCCCTTGCCCCCATCCCCACTGTGCAATGGTCTCCTTCCACATCCCTGTCGAAAGCAGTTTATTTTTTTCCCATATGCTTCTGCTTTGTCTTCCCAGCTAGTTTGTAAGCTTCACAGGGAAGGGTCTGTGTCTCTGGACACAGCCATACGTAACCCAGTCTGATTGGCAACTTTTTTCCAAGCTGGACAGGGAGAAAGCCTTGCCATTAAATAGAGTAACTCGAGGAACACAAGAAATTTCAAGATACTGTCAAGTCCTCTGAGGGTCCCAGAACCCTGCTTGTTTCTCTCTATCCCCTGGCAACCTCCCCCATTCTCCAGTCTCTCCACTTCCATACATATTAATAGCTATCATTCTTTCTCATCTCCACACCTTACTCCCCAGCTTGATTTTGGAATACCGTCCCATTCTAGCTCCCCAGCCCTCCTTGCCAATAGATAGATTCAAAGAAAATGTTCTATTTCAATAGCCTTGAAAGCCACAAGGTGGTACTTAAGTCTCTATAATTTCTTCCCAACACACATGCACACATATACACATGTACACATACATATACATGCACATACATACATACACACACACACACACACACAACCCTCATAAATTGGCCTAAATAGATAATATCCAAATCCAGGACCCAACCCTTGAATTTCAGGCCACCCAACTACAAGTGTGTGGTTTGTTCACCCAACTACAAGTGCTATTTTGTGTTAAAAGCACAGAGCCAAGGGCAACTTATTCTGTTGGCCATATTTTCATACTATACTCTGTGAACGCATCCTTTAGCTGGGGACTGAGGAGATCAGGATGAGTAATAGGGAACAGGGGTTCTGAGAGTCCTTGAACTAGAAAGCAAGAAAGAAATTATTTTATTTATGCTGTCATTTTCAATTACTTTGGAGATATTTTGTTTGCCTCTGGTTCTTCTCTAAAATGGGTCCAGCACCACCTCCCTTTGTAGGGATGGTATGAAAATTAACTAGAAATACAAATGGGATGAGGCAAGACCTTTGGTGGCTGAGGCTATGTAAGTAACTTTGAGCATAGAACTAAAGCCACCCCACGACAACAACTCAGGGTTGGACCACAACCACAATAGTGACAAATGTGCAGCTCTCCCCAGAGAGACCAACACAATCAAGACTCAGATTCTTTTTTTTTTTTTAAGATTTATTTATTTATGCATACAAGAGCTGGGGTATAAGCCAGAGGTGCAGGGGGTGAGAGGATTTACCCAAGACAGAGTGGGGAGCAGAATAGGCAGACTGACTGAAATATACTGCTGAGGGGTGCAGGGGAGACAGAAGTGGTCTCCTGCACCGTGTGGATAGCTCCCTGGCAGTCCTGGAATCAAACTCAGTGCTGCAGAGGCTGCGGATAGCTTCACAGTGCTGAGCTTAACCCCTTGCACCACCAGGAGGCCCTCGGATTCTTTCTATACCAAAAGCACCACACTTTCTAGTAGCCAACAGGCATCAGGCCATTATGTGCGGTGGGGCAGAGAGTAGTCATTTTTCTGGTTGAGCACTTTGTAATTTCAGTAAGTGTCTCTTCTGACCACTCTTCTATTTGCGACCCTGGGAGGACATTAGCTTCAAGAGAACAAAAACTCATTGCTTGTGCTGTATTCTGGAGCAAGGGGCTTATCAGTCCAGTCATTCATTCAACTGACCTCTGTGAGTGCCTATGAGATGCATTGTGCTAAGTACTAGGGATACAGCAGTGAACAAGGCCAACGCCTTTTACCATTGTATTAGGAGCCCATAGAAAGCAGAGGAAGAGATAGGACCTATCGGTGAATCTCGGTCTGGGCTTGTCTGCCCCTGTTTCCCAGTGACAGGCCAGACCCTCTAATGATGTAATAACCAAGGGTGATCAGGCCCACCTTGCCAATCTCTCCTCCATGAGGCCTCTATTCAATGTTACCATAGCTGCAGAGGTCCTGTTGAAAAGACCCTATGATGTTGTTCTAACTGGACAGCATGTGTAAAAACCTACCTTATCCACATCTTCTGTATATCTGTGTCGCATCCATTCAATTTACAAATATCTTATTCTTACAATTTGTAGTAACTGCCTCAGGGTGACCAACTCTTCCTAGTTTGCCTTGAAATTCCCCAGTTTTAGCACTGCAAGTCCAGAGTCTCAGTAAGCCCTCAGTATGGGGCAAACTGATATGAAAGTTGGCAGGATCCCCCAAAGGGGCATTTCATTTATGTAAGTTCTTAGATCACTGAAGCTTTAACTCCAAAAGTTTTTATTCCTATAAACATCAGTACTTTGAAAAATCGTAGCCATCTTTGAAGGAAGTATTTCTAGATTCTGGTGTATACTTACCTGTCCTCTAATATCCAGGCTATGAGCCATCACTTCTGATGACAGCGCATCCTTAGAAGTAAACACAATTAGGTGTGTTTGGGTTGTATATAAATTAAGGAGAAATAGGCTCTGAGTGGAGGCCCTAAAGCCTCTCTCTATTGACCACTCAGGGACTTTGGTTCTCTCTCCTATACATCAGATATACAGGATATGTCTCATATATGTAACATACTATTATAGATACCAATACATACGTACATACTTCTATAGATCGATCTATGGTTATGTCCTTAATCCTAATCTCAGCTGTGTTACAGCTACCTAAGTATGGCAGTTGGCCACTGGATAAATGAACTTTCTGTAGTCTGCTGCATTCCTTAGTGCTCATATAAAATTTACCCTTTCCCTGTTCACGTGTTCATCTTGTACATTAGTGGAATGTGCGTTGGGCAATAAACATTATCCTAGATCTGCTGACCCCTGTGTTGAAATCTGCTGTTGTACAGAGAAGTAAACATATCTGCAACATCAGTTTTACCCTCATTTGGACTAGGGTATTTAAAACTTTTGGAATTTTCAGCTTTGAGTAGAGATAAACAAGTTTTGAAAAGACTCTATGTACAGGAGAATTAATTCTACAGCTTTGGAAAGTCTTTAAGTCAAGTTCACCAAGTCTAACTATCACAGCTATGCTTTCTAAAGGTTTTATTGTTGTGTTTATTCTTGTTATTTCCAGTCAGTGACAACCTGACATTGCGGTGTGCCTCTCACAGTAGGTTGGTACTTCAGTGGGTTTTCCATAGTTCTAAATGATGCTGTGCTTTTCTAAAAGGCAACTCAGGGTCTATATACAAATAGATTTATAACATATACCATACACATGACATATAGCTGCTGAGCATAGATTTCTCATGAGTAGTTTTGTGGCCATAAGAAAGCATGTAGTAGGTGTGTGTATCCAGCTGCCTTGTGTGCATATTTGTGTGTTGTGATAGATTTGCATATGGCCTGGCCCCTCTCTCTCTGTCTTAAAGCTGTGACCTTAAATTCTGCCTTTTCTTCCTTGTAATTCCAGGAGGAAGATGTCATCCGAGAAAGTCACTTCTATTTCCGTGGCTATGGCCTGGGCCACTGTCTTCAGGCAAGGGATGGGGGTCCAATGGAAGGCTCTGGCATTTACAGCCCCCAACCACCAGCCCCTCTTCTAAGGGAGGGAGAAACATTGAGAAAACTCTATGTGGACCGAGCCAAGAGGATTGACACCATTTCCCGGGCTGTCTTCCCTTTCACTTTCCTCATCTTCAACATCTTCTATTGGGTTGTCTATAAAGTGCTACGATCAGAAGATATCCACCAGGCACTGTGAACAGAGTGGGGGTGACGGGGCCCTCTCAAGAAGCTGTTGGTTTCCTGCTTCCTCCAGGGTGGGCTTTTCCCCTCCATGAGAATCCATCAGGGGCTTGGGCAGTTCCTGATCTCCCACTCAGAACTTCAATGGCCAATCCCAAAGCTGTGTGGGGTGGCACACAGCTTTGGGATTGGCCGTGCATGGTACCAATTGTGGCTGTACTTAGAAAGATGGCTCATCTACCCTAATCCAGATTTCCTCCATGCTCTCCCATTTCTCATGAGAATATGATCTGGCCATGTTCCTGGGCCAGGATGACCTTCCTTTGCTGGAGCTTCTCCATTCCCCAATTCTCCAGTGGAGAATATTCAGGCCACTGCTGCTAGATTCTTGCATTTCTCATCTTAATCTGCACTACTTCTCACCCTGCCAGTGGCCTTTGTGGCGTCCTCTGTCCCTATTACTGCAGGCTCAACTAGGAAGTCTTTCCTATCCACAAGGGAGCCCTGTGTGGCCCAGTCAGGTTCCTTGATGGTGGAAAGAAGGCATGGGGACAGGTTCCCCACCTCTCAACCAGATTGGAATAGTCGTGGGCTGAATTGAGGTAGGTAGGATGGCGCTGTATGATACAACAGAGAGGTCTTCAATCTGCCAGGAAACAGCACTGTCAAAATGGGGCCAGAAATCTTGGAAGCTCAAAAAGATAACTCTTCCACAACTTCCACCTGAACTCTTCCACCTGAACTTCCTGCTCTCAGAAATATTTGGTTTATTCCCCAACTAAATAGCACAGTAGTGGGGGTGTGTTTGGCTACTAGGAAGTATGAAAGAAGAGAAAATGCTTATCCCTTTAAGAAACTTACTCTGGAATGCTAAGAAACATCCAAGGAAAGTGAACTCCAAAGTAGTAGGACCCAGGAGGGACAGCATATAGAAACTGCCCCTGCGTCTCCTGCTGGCTAGGCCTCCATGTGTCCTTTTTTCCATCTCTTTATTTCCCAGGACTCTTCATTCCCAACTTGTTCCTTCAACTCCTTTTGGCGATCAAATAATAGTGCTAGACATCCTTGTCCAGGAAAAAGTGGGCTACGGTGTTCCTGGGGAGAAACTAGGCATAGGGAGGGCCCCTGTGCTGAACAAACATTGACTTGGCCAACTAGAAATTAGAGTTGTTTTTTAACCCTTCTCTTGTAAGGAGAGGTTGCAACTAGTTGAAGCTGCCAGAAATGCCAGACTAGAAAGGATGTGGCCCATTTCAAGCCTGACACCCCAGTGGGACATGGGGAAGCATGGGTCTGATACGCCCAATCCTTTGAAGTGACCCAATTGTGAGGAACTGAAAATGGGACGATTAAATTAGTGCAGGGCTAACAGCTGGAAGACAGAGGTGATCAGATGCTATTTTAAATCTTTTGTTCTTTTCTCTGAACCTAGAGTAATTAACTGTGTGGGTTCAATCTCTCTCTCCTCCCTCACTCCCTCCCCCTGCCTTTCTCCATTCTTCAAAAAGGTGATCCTAACTGAAAGTCAATAAATCCAATGACCAAAACAAATCCTATGGTCAAACCAAGAGCTCAGTTTTCTTTCCCCCTTTTCATATTGAGCTTGTCTATTCTCTCCTGTTCACTGAGATGCTTCTCCTGTCTGTCTCTTGGTTTTGAGGGGAGCATTCTGGGCTGACCAGGGTAGTTACACCAGAAATTCTTATTGACGATATTAACTCTGATGTCAAAGAAATTCAAAACCAAGGGGCTGGCTTAAGGAAGGAGATTGAACTGAGAGGGCAGAGTCCCTGTTCTCCCATTTCTGCCCAGGTAGTGCCAATCAACGAGAGGACATGAGCAATACCCCTTTGAAAGGAGCAGAGAGCATCCCTTTGATACTCTCCATGGCTGGGCTGGGGTGTCAGGCTGCTGCAGCCCGAAGGAGGGGGTAGCAGCGGGGGGTGGACTATGGAGATGAGCTTATTGCACAGAGCTCTGCTTGTTAGAGATCTTGTCCAGATGGGCCAACTGCACAAATCTGCCCTGTTGGAAGTCTCAAGAACAATGCCCTGGAGACAGCTACAGCACTGAGCAATAGAGCCTGCCCAACTGGGACTCAGCTCAGGGCATCAGCTGGTGCTGGGAGCGAAAGAAACCAAGGTACCAACCAACATAATAGCCCAAAGGAGTTCACAAAGCTACTCAGAGGCAATGCCAGGTGGAAGGTACTGTTCCTCGCCACCAGAGCCCCAAGGGGAGACAGGAGACACAGAATGTCAGGATCAGGTGCAGATGTCTTTGGTTTTCTTCACCTTTCCTGCCATGTATGAGGTTCGGGGTGTGGGAATGGGAGTGGCAGATGTTAGCTTTCACTGAAAGCAACTGACACCTAGCAATCCAGTCGGTCATGGAATTCTTAAACTTGGACTCTTCACATCACAGTGAATTAGCAAAAGGTCATATAAGAGAATCTCTTGGAGGTCACTTCTACTTACCCTCATTCTTACAGTAGTCACCTCTCCAGAGACCCACATACGAAATGATTTTGAGTTTTAAAACAGTGTATTTTTTAAAAGGGAAAAAAAACTTCCTACATAAAGTGTTTGGGGGTGTTTTCATTGCTAATATTTAATGTCAGTTAAATATTTTATACATATTTTTCCAGGGAAAGGGCTTAATTCATTTGTTGTTAAGGCTATCAGCTCCTCCACCTGCCCCTCAGTTTGCTCTGTCCTGTCTTCCTCTTTCCCTTCGACCCATGAACAGGACCTCTTGCTCTTCCAGTATTCATGGTTAAGTCAAAGAGAGCTATGTGATTGACAGTGAATACCATTTATTCCTTTCATTTTCTTCTGTAAGTCATCTTGCTCACCGATCACCAAAGAACTGACACTCTGCTAACTGAAATGTTAAGATGACTCTGGTTATTTTCCCTTTTCACTGAGCCATGCAAATATCCCAACTTTGTTCACCTCCTGGAAATCTTTATACGTGTCCCATCTTGCCTCTCTCCACTCTTGATTTACTATAATCCATGTTGTCATTATTATTATCTTGTCATTTCCAGCTGTCAAAATCTTAAATTCAAATTCACTGTGTTGGGACTGCAGGTGTCCGCAGGCTGCTCTGCTGATGAAAGACACACCAGGCAAGTATGGGAGCTGCCAAGGAGCTAGGAACCTACTGCTCCCCAATGGAGGAAGTGTAGAATAAGCTCTTTGAGGGCAGGGACTGCTTCTTATTCAATGTTTTAGTCCACACAGTTTCTGGTGTATAGCATACTACACAGTCCGTATATTTAGAATGAAAGCACGACTTCTCACGTGATTCATGTACATACCACATTTCCATTTTCTCGTTGTGTGTTAACTTATTGATCACAGAAAAGCAGACCTGAAAAGAAGCTTATAAAATCAGATAGAGTTCACACACGGGCACACACACACACACACACACACACACACAAGCTGGTCCTTGGCTATAAGGGAACTAAATTTAAGAAGATATCAAAACCTTGTAAATTGCATCACTGAATAAAGAATGATAATGATCCGATTCAACAGTAATAATGTGTCAAAGATGAAGACTAGTATCAAGCTATATTTCCACAACCCATGACGAAAAATAAAAACTCGGGCAGTGACGAGTGCAGCAGCGGGGATTGGCAGTACAAGTGTCGGGCAAGCCAGTCACCCCTGAGGGACAGCAATTAGGCCTGTCTTCCCAGGCTCACATTCCTTGTTCGGATACTTCACATCCGGGATACAGTGAGAGTCTAAAAACTTGAGGGGACATCAGAACATCTTGTGAGCAAATTGCAGGCCAGAAGGAAGGACACCTCAGTCAGGGGCTTCCTTGTTCACAGAGCAACCTCTCCATGGAAGAATGAAGAATGGTTGCTGTTCTGAAACCACCTTAAAATGTCACACGAGAACTCAGTTACTGCCACTCCACCTAAGTAGCTCTGTTTTTCTCGGCCTCTGCTTTCACCAAAAAGCTTTCCACGAATACCCTGGCTGCATTAGACTGTGTGGCGTATTGCCAAGGAAGAACATCATGCCCTATCAACGCCTCAGAATAAGGGCAATTCTTGCTATCGCTGAAATTCAGGGAATGTTCTGCCTTGCAGAGCTGGATCCAGAAAAATATGCACACATTCTCTATTTTAATAGCTCCATTCATGACAGAGTAGCAATTAAGAGTGTAGCTTTGGTACCAGATGGAGCCTGGGTTCGCATTACAATTCCAACACTCAGATATGGGGTCTTAGACAAATGACTTCACTTCCCTCAGTTTCCTCTTCTAAAGGGCCATTTGAAGGCTCTGAAAGATCCAGCACACAATAACTGTGTCGCCTTCAGCAAATCACTGAGACTTTATGTGATTCCATCTTCCCATCTGTTAAGTGAAGGTGCCCACGGTGCCCACCACATAGCTCTGTTGTGGGAATTAAACGAGACCGTAGGTAAAGTGCTTAACTTGTGCTCTGCACATACTAAGTGCTCCACAAAGATTAGCTATGACATGACCACACGACATCATCATATCTTTCTTCTCATATATTTTTTGGTCTCTCCACTGCCACTGAGCTCTTCCCACTCGTATACAACATGTTTTCAAAGTTGGCAAATTGCTTCATCTGTCTGAGCCTCAGCTTTTTTATCGAGGAGGGAGGAAGGAGGAGGGAGGAGAAGGAGGATGAGGAGGAAGGTGTGGGAGAAAGAAAGTCTCTCCCTTTTCAAATGAAACATAAAAAAAATCACCCTTCTTTCAACCCTGATTTTCTCTCTAGCTCTTCATCCATTGCCCTCCTTCACCAAGTTTATTATAAAGGATGTTCTTATTGGCCATTTCCACAGTCTCACCTCTATCATTTACTGCTTCACACACTGTAATCTATCTTCTGCCTTCTTCCCCATCATTCCTGCGCTTTCGCCATGCTCCTGACACTACCTTCTTTCTCTGCAACCCCATGCCAGATGTCACACCCCATTGAAATTCTCTTCTTTGACCTTCATCATCCACCTCCTTCTCGTGCGTCTCTGGCCATTACTTCTTGATATTGTTATTCTCCAGGATTTCATCTGTGGCTTTTACTTCACCTCATTGTACACCTCCTACCTGGCTGTTCTTAGCTATTGCTATGGCTGTGATAGCCAATATGCTAATGAGTCCCAAATTCCTGGCACCGTTTCAGACTCTCCAAAGCCCTATTGTCCAATTCCCTGTTGAACATTTCACCTGGATGCCCCACAAGGACCTCATACTCAAAATGTCTAGAGCCAAACACCTAATCTCCTTCAAACTTCTCCAGCGCTCCCTCCAGTGTTCTCAGTGGGGGTGAGGGACACTTCCACATGCTCAATCACCTAGACCAGAAACCTGGGCTTCATCCTTGACAACTCCTGCTCTCACAGCCCTCAGCTCAAACTGATCACTTAGCCCTGGGGAGTCTACCTTTCCATTATATCTGAAATTTGTCCCCCCTTTTTCTCTCTCTCCTCCCTGACCTCATCTTGGCTCAGTTTTTGACTCCAATGTCACTCCCTATCCTCCACTCTACCATCACACTAGCGAAAACACAAATCAATTCATGGCCCTTCTTTGCTTTGACCCTTGGGCAGTTCCCTATTGTCTAAAGGGCAAAGTCCACATTCCTTAAACTGACCTAGAGATTTTCTGTCTCTCACCAGTGCTTCCACGTTCTTCTCTCATCACTTCCCTTGCTCCCCTAAATGCACCCTACATTTGGCAATGCTGATCCACTCAGGGGTCCCTGAACCCACCAACTCATTCTGTCTAATGCTCTGTGCCTTCACAATGTTGTTTCCTGCCTTTAAATGCCCTCCTCTGATCCCTCCGACCTGAAGTACCCCCTACTCATCTGTCAAGACTCTAACCAGATATCATATCTTCTGTGGAGACTTCTCAAGTTTCTGTCAAGTCCCTGTTGTCCCAACATCCAGACAGATGTGGATTCTCCAATAAAATCTGTAAATAACTCTACATTTGTACTTGTAAGATTATGAAGTGTTCTTCTGTCTGTTTTCCTCCCACACAAATATGAGTTTGAGGTCAAGGATTATAATCTATTTATCTGTGAATTGCCCATACTAAGCTCATAGCATGAAATGAGTTAGTATTTAGGGAGCACTGTAATTCTTCAAAACAAAATTTTTTCAACCACCATTTGGAGCATTCACTGTCCCCAAGTACACTTGTGGAATCAGGCATAAGTATTCTTAGCCATTGCTTTGTCATTTTGTGTGTAACTGCCATTTTAGAACTTTAGGATTTGCTGTCCTGGGAATGGCGACTGCATTCCAGAGATAGTTTCGACCCTCACTCCACCCTCACCCTCCAGTTACCAATGAGGGTGAACTTGCCGTAATTGGAGCTGCATCTCGGCCAGGCCAGTCAGCTTAGAATTATAGCCAGGCAAAGTTGAAGAACCCGCATCCTTGCAGCCAATGAGTAACTGCCAGCATGATTTAACCCTATAAAAAACCCCTGCTTCCTTTGTTCGGGGCTCTTGATATCTGCCACTGCGTTGGTAGGTGCCATGAGCCCGGACTCGAATCTGTAATAAACTCCCTTTTGTGCTTGCATCGGCTGTCTTTGGGTTCTTGGAGGCTATGCTCGCCGAGTCTGCCGATCTTGGGCACAACACACTTACTTTGTGTAGGTTGTGTCATGAGAAACATCTTCAGAGTAACAAGCATCCTGTACTCTTTACCCTTTCACAGCATTTAAGTGGCATGTCATCCTCAGAGCAAAACTTTGAGGTAAAATAACCCTGTCTCCATGTAACACATGAGAAAATGGGGTTCAGAGGGGCTAAGTGATTCACCCAAGTCTCACAAGTTAATGACAATGGCAAAATGAAAATCAAGTTTTCCATTTCTCAGCTCAATGCCTTATCTACTGGGCAAGGGATTTTCAAAGTCAGTTTCAAGGAGTCATAGAACAGACAGCCACTGTGTGAGTGTGAGTGTGTGTGTGTGCATGTGCATGTGTGTGTGTGCACACACATGTACACACACACTTTAGTCAGAACATTTCTACTTTCAGCTGATATGTTCACCTTACTGTAACATTTTGCTTGGGGCAGGGAAGGCAAGGAGAAAGTTTACTGCTGCTTTATAAGATTCAAAAACATAAAACTGCATCATCTACAACTCTGAGAGAAATCCATTCAGCAGGCATTACAGCTGTATTATTTAGATAATAACATAGAAAGGCCTTGGTTTGGGAAAATAGGCCAAAATGAAGGACAATCATGACAAAGGAATCTAATAATTGTGTACGTTACTGACTCTCACCTCTCTGACTTATCAACCAAGAAGAGTCCAGAGTCTTTATCAGTCTCTCACCTTCTATTTACTAACAACGTCTTGCTGATTGACCTCACTCTTGTCAGCCGTGACCATGGAAGGACCATTATGCTGGGACCTTTGGTTACAGCAACACATTTGCTGTCTTTACTGCTTTTACCACTATTCCCCACATAGAAAAACAAACAATTGGCTCTTTTAGAAAACTAATCTCTCATGGGATTTCCCATAAGGCAACTGGGCTCAATGGATCACAATGTTTTAGAATTTTAGAACCTGGTAAGATAAGAGTTGAAGGAACTTGCTAAATCATTTAGTATGTTCTGCTTACCAGACATGAGGACACTGAGGGCCTGAGTGGGCAGAGCCTGAGCTCTAGGTGTAACCTTTTATTCCCCACTTGGTGAAGCTGTAAAGGGAAAAAATGGAATAGAAAATAGAGGAACAGAGTGTGCCTTAATTTATCAACAACAGAGGCTCACTTCTGAGAATGTTCATACACATAGCCTGTGGCAGATTCAAGGCCAAAAGTAATCTGTAGCGGAGGAAACTGTTCCTGTGGTAACCATTCCATCCCCAACTTCCGTCATGTTCATCCACTGGCTAATATCTATATTAGATGTACACAGTCCCCAGAGAAAGGGGATAGCACAAATATTGGTAACAGTCATAATATTACAGGGGTAAAATGGTCGTGTCAAGCTCCAAATTGTTCAAACTCAGGGTATCCTTCTCCAGGGTTTCTTTGTGAATTTATGAGCAAGCCTTTAGAGTTCTACTTCTTTTAGCCTTTCCCCAATAGAAACATAACCTGTTATCATTATTTGATCAGTCTAAGCTTCAGGCTGGTCCTTTCAAAGAGGAGACTGTGTGGTTTCTCGTTAACATATTGTTATCCTTCTATAAAATGCACTCCACTCATTTTGGAGTTAATTCTTCCTGTCCTATCATTTAGGATTTCAAATTCCAGGTTTTGTGAACCCTGTTTACCCAAGGTTGCCTAAGAGAGAAGAGCAACGAATTGTGGGAATTAATCTCCTTTTCTATCTGCTACATGTGTGTTTTTTTCTCCCTGATACCCTGGTGGTGGATTCCTGTTCAGGGTAAAGAATTCAAAGGGCGGGGGGGTGGGGAGGCAACCAAATGAATAGCTGATACCATGACTCCAAGGGTGTCTGTCCCTCAAGAAAGAGATAATCAGAACTTTCTTCCCTTGACCCTTTCCTTAGGACAGAGACATGGGTATGCTGCCTCTTTGATAGCCCGTCCTTACCAGCTGGGAACTAAAATGAAAAGAGGCCATCCCTTGACATCAGTGTCTACCCCAGGGGAGGATGGATGCTATCTTTGGGAAGCTTCTTGAAACCACATTCTTGTTTCAATAGCCCTCAGGAAATAGGAGTAAAGGGGCAAGGAATGCCCCTTAGAGGCACGTATGCCTCACAAGGTTAAGGAAAGGCTACTGCCTGAGTGCCTTTCTGGAAATCTTCCACGCTGCCATCCACCCTTCTCGTGGAAAGGTAAAAATCTAGTGTAGATTGGCTTAAGCATCCCTATCCTGAGTCTCACAGAGTCCCCAGATTTACAAAGAGATCTACCCCTTTGTGGGCTCTCAGTGGCCTGAAAAGTCTCCCTCGCTGAGTCCAGGTAAGGCAGACTCCTTCACTGCAAACTTGAAGCTACCAGACGAATGATCGGTATGAGGGGGCTACTCGATTGTGAACTCCAGTAAGACAGGAAAAAGGTCTTGTCTGTAGCACAGTGTTTGAAACAACAGAGATGGGCAACAGATGCCCGGTGAGTGAACAATGGCACGTGTGGAAGTGCGCATGGCCTTACTACCAAGACTGCAGTTGGAAGGACTAATGACTAAGTTGTGCTGTGTTTGGAGGAGGGAATGGGGGGCAAAGGGTAACTGGGAAGGGGAGAACATGAGTTCACTAGATAATTGGGAGGCTACAGTTTGGGGTCAGCTGAAGTCAGAGCCCTCTGGGATTTATTAGTTTGAATTGCTTTTTTCCCTTTTTCTTTAATTATCGCAAATGGCAAGAGTTTCTCTTCTTTTAGTAGCTGAGTAGTATTCCGTTGCGTCTATACACCACCTTATACTAATCCACCCATCTTTCATCTGTCCTTGGGCACTTAGGTTGTTTCCTTATCTTGGTTATTGTAAATAGTCCTGCAATGAACACAGGGGAGCATATAGACCTTAAATATAAATCTTTATGATCTCATTCACTCCTGTTCAAGTCAAAGGTCCCAGCCCACAACATAAAATGTGGTGTGGATTTGGGCAAATCCCATTTCCTCCCTACTATTTCTCCCCCTCTCTTAAAGCTCTTTTGTTTTTTGTTTTTTTTTTTAGAAATCAATGTTCTGTCATGATTTCTTCTTCCCATAAACAAAACCTTGCAAAACCTTTGCCCACAGATGTAAGAACACTCTCTTCAGACTAGCTTTCACCTGCCAATATTGCTGCTTCTCTCTTGGATTCATTCACAAATGAATCTACATAATCACAAATGAATTCACATAATATGCCAAACAACGGAATAACTCCAAGAGCTACATAGTAAAGAGGAAACAGCCCCTGCCCTCAGAGGGGTTATGTTCTGAGAGGACAGACAACTTGAACTAAGTTATTGGAGAATAGTAAGATGAAGAAAATGCAGAGGCATTATGGAAATAGATAAGAGAGACCCGTGACCTAGTTGTGGTAGAAATTAGGGGAATAGATATCATGGAGGGCTTCCCTGACAGAGACATTTAAGTTTTTTTTTTTTTTTAAAGATTTATTTATTGATTGATTGATTGATTGATTGATTGATTTATGCAAGCACTGGGTACAGTCAGAAGCGCGGGAGGGTGAGAGAATTCACCAGAGCCAGAGCGGGGAGCAGAGCAGGCAGAAGGACCAGAGTACACTGCTGAGGGGAGCAGCGGGCGGCAGGAGAGGTCTGCGCGCCATGTGGGACCCTCCTCCGGTGGCCAGGGAGCAGCCGGGGATCGAACCGGCGCCGCAAAGGCTGCGGGCAGCTTTCCCTAAAAGACATCTGTTGCTGGCATCCAAATACCTAAGATTTGAAATCGACAGCTCCTTCCCACTGGCCAGTGCTTCTCACCCGCTTCCAATCCCGCTCTCCCACCACCACCACCTCCTATTGTTTCTTCTGTCTTCTGGTCGTCAGCCAGGATGAGAAAACGGTCTAGCTGTCCTCAGAGACTTACGCCAGCCTGGACTGCTCTGCAGTGCCATGAAGGGCCAGGACTTTTGTTTCCAGCTGGGACCATGGTGAGGCGGTGAGCACAGCTGACAGCCCCACTCTGGGGCAAACATCAATCTGCCTCTGTCTCTCAGCCAAGTTTCACAGACCAGCTCTATTGAAAGCTGGCCGCGCCCACCTGGGTCCCACTGACATGCCACCCACAGCTCTGGGTGAATCTCGGCTTTGTACCTTTTAGGAATGGCCCCGGCCCTCTTCTCTGCCCCCAGTTTCTAATCATGTTCTCTCAACCTCAAGGCCTTGAAAGAATATGTCCTCCTAGGTCCCACACCCTAAACGATGCTCCACCTCTCCTACCGTATCTTCTTACTTCCAGTACTGTCCCAGAATGCTCATTTGTTCAGTAAAAGCACAACAAAGGGAACGTCCATTTTCAGTGTGTGGTTTATGGTGCATGACTTTCTGAGCTGAGCAGTCAGATTCTAGGTCCTTGGAGTGATTGAGAGTGTGTGTGTGTGTGTGATATTTTTGCCTTTGGACAGGTTTCCCACTGTTTTTAAAACCTGCAAGTTAGGCCCTAGAGCCTTCAAAGAATGTTCTTTGTGATCTCAAGTGAGGGCTTCTTTGCCACATACTCTGCTCCCTGGTCTCCCCCTTCCTTAGTAGCTTGCCCCAGCCAGCATTCACCCAGGGTGAGAAGGCAGCCCTGTTCCACGACTAGATGTCTCGTGCCTCCACATTCCCTTTGCCTGTTTCTGTTTGCTGGCTAACAGTTTTCACCCACTAGCTGAGGTCTGTTTTGGTGTTTTCAATCTGCCCCCAATTCTAAATGCCTGAGGGAGGGATATGATACATTTCTCTCACTGACAGTGGTTCATTTACAGCAATACCTTCACCAGGGGTCTGGTGGAGGGGGACTGCGTGCCAGAAGAAAGTTCCCTTCTAGAAGACATTATCAGAATTTCCTACATGAGGCTTTCTTAATCTAAACCCACCCCCCCCCCAGATTTTTACATGGCACGTCTCTACTAAAGGGGTGGTCCTTCCACTCAATCCCTTGGTTAATAAGTATTCTAAAGAGAAACCCATGTGTGTTCTTCCCAGAACTGATGGAGCATTTTTCAAAATGTTTTTGTTTTTCTAAAATGTTTTATTCTGGAAACCTTCAAAGACTACTTGAAAGTGGGAAAAATAGTATAATGAACCCCTATGCAGCCATAACTAAGCTTCAACAATTTTGAAGCAGCACAAGTCAGTGTGAACAGGTGGAAGTCAGTCCTTATGTCTGTTGATTGATGTGGAACAGGGATGACTGACATGATCATTCTCAGTGAAGTCTGTGGTTCAACAAACCACAAATTCTGGTACATTGCATACCAACCTATGGACTCAAGAAGAAAAAACCAAGGGAATGTGTGCAATTCTGGTATGCCAAGGTCACTCAAGGACTACAGTGATTAGATTAGGATCTGAGTCATTTGAAGGAGCCTCTTTATGTCATTCAGAATAGTGGTGAAAGGAGGGGCTGATGACAGAAGGGGAGAGAAAATGGAAGAGAATAGATCCCCCTATAAGAATAAAACTTTCCCATGACTCCACTGTTTGTCCATGGGTTAGAAACTAGACTGATCCGGACTAATTTGCTGAGTTGCATTTATGAAATCCCTACAGAATGAGGCAGGTATAAATAGAAAAACATCATTATTAAAGAAATACCATTTTGCTTAGCCTTGAAATATTAGTTTTTTTTAATTTTTTTCATTAACCAAACATTATTTTTAAAATCATACAATAAGCAAGTCAGAACTCAATGAGCCATATCCAATTAACCTTCCAAAGGAACAATTTCATCTACTTCCCCAAAGCCCTGGAACACTGATGTCCCTGCCCACCCTTCAGAATACTTCAGAACAGACTGACCACTACCTTACAGACCAAGGAAGGCTCTCTTGACCACGAAGTAAGACAAGCAAGGCCAGCAGATACTGCTGGGCAGGACAGGCTGTACTGTGCACCAAGGTTTCCAACCGAGAGGCTACAAGTAGAGGCTGAAAGTCATTCTTCAACTGCCCTGGTGGAGGCTTCCACACCCCTGAGGAAAAAAAAATTATTTTTGTCATTGTTCCACTGGAGTGGACACCTTGTCTGCAATTTGTCTGCCCCCAGGTGGCGCATGTTTCTAATTAGCACAATGGTGGCCTTGATAATTAATAGAGAGTTCTTAAGAGTCACTGAATGGTGGGCATCCCTGGTGGCGCAAGGGGTTGAGCACAGTGCTGTGAAGCTGTCCACAGCCTCTGCAGTGCGAGTTCGATCCCTGGCCAGGGAGCTACCCACATGGTGCAGCAGACCTCTCCTGGCTCACCCACTGCTCCCCTTAGCAGTGTACTTCGGTCTATCTGCCTGTTCTGCTCCCTGCTCTGTCTCTGGTGAATCCTCTCACCTCCCACACCTCTGGCCTGTACCCCAGTTCTAAAAAAAAAAGTCACTGGTGGTCGGTGAAGGCTGGGACCACGAAGAGTCTCTACCTGGCTTTGGGCCTTGAAGCCAAACAAACATTACCCTAAACTCTCTTTCCCTTCCATTTGAAACAGATTGTGAAGACAGTGGTACAGCTGTAAATTCAAAAGGAAGAAGAGGATCCACTAAGGGTCACTGGTAAGTGGAAGGGCAGGAGAGTATTCACACTTGAGGACTGCGTGGCATAAGGGAAGACAACATGGACTCTGAAGTGGGAGAGAAGTCTGAATCTTTACTCTGCCATTTACTACGTGGCCACTTGGAGTGAGGATTTAACTTCTCTGGGCTTCAGTGAAGATTCATTAAGATTATATATGTCAACGACGGAGCACAGTGCTGCCTTGCACATAGAAGGTATTCAGTTCCTGTTTTTTTCTGCTACTATCCTACTCCAAAGTTAATTCACATGATTTATACCCTTGGCCTTGAGATGTCATTCAGTAGAGCATAAGCATGGGTTTACTAGACAGAATATTGAAGCGAAAGTTCAATATTCAAAGAGATATGGGTTTCAATATTCAAAGAGATAATGGCAGACATGCCCACGGGCCCCTTCATTGTGTTACCCCCCCTAGTCAGATCCTATCAATAAAACAGAGTATCTCTAGTTCTGATGGGAAAGAGGCAATCACTTTCCTCGGGCCTCTGCCATGAGATATACACTATGCTAGGCCCTTTACCTACCTCATACACACTAAATTAGCCCTGAACAGAATTTTCTGTATTGGTAGAAATGTTCTCTATTTGTTACTTTCTAACATGGTATTAATACAAGCCAGATGTAGCTATTTAGCCTCTGAAATGTGATTAGTGCAACAAAGGAACTGAATTTTCAGTTTTACTTTAAACAGCCACACCTGGTTAGTGGCAGTGGTGGTAGTGAAACTCAAGATTATGAAATTGGAATATTTATTTTCCTTTAATAGATGGTAAAACTGAGGCTCAGAAAAAGTTAAAAACTTGTTGAAAGTCACATAAATTGTAAGTAAACCAGATTCAAAGCCGAGCAATAGAAAGCTTAGGGTAGTAGAGGCAGATCTACTAGGAATTACCCAGGCTCCACTATTTACAAGTTATATGACCAAGGGAAAGTAATTATAGTCTCTAGCACTCATTTTCATCATCTGAAAATGATAATTGTCCCCTCATTTACAGGACTATTGTTTGGATTAATGAGTATGGAGCTATATAGTGTGTAACCCCTAATAAGCTTTCAACATGTTTTCTCACGACCCTGACTCCTCCCTCACACACAGAAGAGGTTCAGATATAAACTAACGAAGTTAACTACGGGGAAGAGAAAGCATTTGAGAAATATAAAAGCAAGCAAGGAAACAATGATGAGTTTTTATGTGATATCTTATTATAGAATGGAGATGAAGAAGGGTATGAAATCACCAAACTATTTGATTTGGTTTCTTTTCCTGCTCTTTTCTCTTTTTTAAAGATTTATTTATGCATACAAGAACTGGGGTGTAGGCCAGAGGTGCAGGGATAGGGGGGTGAAAGGATTCATCAGAGACAGAGTGAGAGCAGAACAGGCAGATCTCCTGAAATACACTGTAGAGGGAAGCAGCAGGCAAGACAGGTCTGCCTCACCATGTGGGTTAGCTCCCTGGCCAGGGATCAAACTCATGCTGCAGTGGCTGGTGATAACTTGATAGTGCTGAGATTTTAACCCCTGTGCCACCAGGGAGGCCCTCCTGCTCTTTTCTTGACACTCTAGTCACCATTACTCAAGCAGGGAACAAGATATCTGTAACTTATTTTGAGACCCAGAAA
This sequence comes from Talpa occidentalis, assembly GCF_014898055.3. Lineage (NCBI taxonomy): Eukaryota > Metazoa > Chordata > Mammalia > Eulipotyphla > Talpidae > Talpa > Talpa occidentalis. The sequence continues at coordinate 31,690,796 of NW_023601543.1, forward strand.
GGGAAGGTATTAAGGTTGGACAACAAAATACAGTCAAGGGCATGGACTTGAGAGAGAGGTAAAATTCAAATCCCAGTCCCCATACTTAAAGTATACACTGGGAAAATAATTTGACACCTCTACATATTGGTTTTATTTCTCACTATGAGATATACATTTAGAACATTTCACCAACCAGTAGCATGCAGACTAATGTTTCTTTACAAGTGAATAAAGAAAAAAAAAATGTATTCCAAACCACTAACAGATTAGTTCACAATCGTTCTACACAGAAAGATTAAAGAAATAAAGTCCAATTGGACCAAATCAGTGGTTAGCAGAAGGGAGTGGGTGAATTGGGTAAAAATGCTCAATTGTAGGAAGGGTAAATTGCACTTTTAGAAGTGAACTTAATACAGCAAATACAAATGTTGGTTTATAATGATGCATACCTAAATCTTATATATGTTATATGTTATAATGCAGTTACTTCAATAGAGTACCTGGAAGTAACTTTTGGAGAGACACCTGCCTTCCAACAGTGGTGCAGTTGCCAGCTTGCTACCTGCTGGAGGGACTTAGCCTAGAACTGATATCCAGCCTTTAACTGGAAGCACATTAGTTGTTTTTTTGCATTATAACACTGCATGTTTCAGATGTGCAGCACTGCAACTCAACACATGTATACGACACATTAAGTTCATCGCTGCACATTACTTTTTAATCTGTAAAATGGGTTTGATGATACGCAGCTATCTCAGTAACACACATATACATCACTTAATTTTTTGCTTTACATTCTGTAGCACCCTCTAGTGGAGTACACAAAATAAGCATGACATTTCTGCCCTCCAAAGGACTGGTTTTAACTTCAGTGTCCACTGATATCACCAGGAGAATTTGTTTTAACACCAATAGCCAAATCTATCCTTAGAATTTGATTCATTAAATTTGAGATGTGGCCTGAAATTGGACAACCTCCCAGGTGATAACAATACTACTGGTGTGTCTGAGAAACCCACTTTGAGAACCACTTCTCTAAATACCCTCCCCTCCATCCCAACATGTGTGTGTAAATACACACACACACACTCCCGATAACCGAAAGAGGTAGGGTTTTTATTGTTGATTTGGCCATATCAACAACCAATCTCGTAAGGATTTTGTGATGAATAAAAGAATATCCATGTCGAATATGACATAGTATCGAAAATATAGAAAGAAACCAAAAACTGAGGATCACAGAACATAAACCATTTGCCCAGAATCTCAGAGCCAGCCAGTGGTGGAATGGGGTTTAAAATTAGGTCTCCAACTCTAAAGAAATGGTAACGTTTAGCAATACAACTAGCAAAAATAGGGTGCAAACACACATATCTAATAAAATTTCAACAGGGAAAGAAAATCAGTTTTCAGTACCAGGGTCCAGGTTCTTATCCGTCTTTATGAACAGCCATCTGTATTTTCCATGTGTGGGGAGTTGTGCACATTGGAAATGAACAGAACAGGTTAGAATGTTCATCAGCATCAGTGCCTGGGGTTATTCATCAATTCTGACCTCCAAAAAGACAAAAAAGAAAAAAGAGAGACATGGGTTGGGGATCACTTTTTTTAAGGTGGCAAGAAACAAGGAAGATTTTCTTTTTTCCCTAGGGCTGTAGTGCTCAACCTGGTAGGACTATTTACAGAATTTGATTCCACCACCACCACCACCACCACCACCACCACCACCGGCAATAAAAGATACACGAGATTCCTATAGACGGCAAAGTTCAGCATACCAGAAAGGATGGGGTGGGGGCACACAAAATCCTATCATTCCAGGGACCAAATAGCCAATCCTTTGCTGGGATTTGGCGGCATCTTGTGGCTGACCGAGAGGTATAAACCTCACCCAGAGAACTTTCTGGAAAATTAACGGAGTGCGTACTTGCCTGAAGGACACTGTGCTCGGAGATCAGGACAAAAAGGTAAGAGAGCCTCAGCCCCCAAAGAAATTCGGAGTCCTTAGTGTACAGGAAGGGGGTCGTATACATTCTCAGCAGAAAAACGTACGAAGAGAATTGCAGATAACTGTGGGGGGGGGGTCGCGGGGAGGAAAAAGAAGGAATACTAGGGGACCTGGAAGAAAGCTATTCCTTGGAATTGCTCATCTGGGAGTGGGAGGGCGTGGATCTCAGCCACTGGAGGGCTGTAGTGCGAGCAGGATTTGGGCAAGAGGAAAAGGTGGGAGGAAAGTATTTTTAGGGTCTAAAACGGAATCGCTAGGAGACACAGAATTATTTCTAGTGAGGGCCCTTTATTTGTTATGGGCGCCTTGACTCCATTATTTTCCTTTTTATTTGAACAATTTTCGAACATGTAAAGTAGAAAGCGATCGGCAGAGAGCGGGCGCGTGGGCGCACACGCGCACACGCACGCCCTCGCCATGCAGAGCGCGTGCGCGGGCACACACGCGGACACACCGCGGGCCCCACGCTCGGGACGCGCGGCTGCGCACACCCACCACCTCCGGCGCCAAGAGGGCCGGCGTGCGCGCACACCCCAACCCCAGAGCCCCGCGAGCTCGCCGGGCACGTCCACGCTGGCGCCCACACCACCCGCCCGAAACACCCACACCCCCACTCGCATCCACATTGAAACCCCACCTGCCTTTTCTTTTCCTTTTTTTTTTTTTGGCTCTGAGGATTGCGCAAGAATTCGGGGGTGTGGCCCCCACACTTGACCTCTCGCTTCCCCACTCGCGGGAACTTTAGCTCATTTCCGCCCATCCTGTTCCGCAGGCCACGTAGACACTTCCTCTCCCAATGCGGGGGGGGGGGGGACCCATAATGCCTCCTTGCACGAAAAAAAAAAAAAAGCCGGTGGTCAGGGGAACTCTGGGGCGTGCAAACGGGCCACGTGAACACCCTGTCCTATAGACGTCTGACCCAACGGCTGTCGCGCTTTTGGAGGGCGGGCTGAGGATCTAGGAGGGCGGACGTCATTGGCCAGAGCGCGCACGAAAGGAGGAAGGGGATTGGTTTCCTTCCAAGCCTTAACCGTGAAGAAGCAGGTTGCTAGCCCCCGCCTTTACTGCGGCGAGGCGTCACGGCTGACGTGCGGGCCTCGTCCAATCATCTGCTTATAGAACATTCTAAAACTTAGACAAGACGACTCTGATTGGCCCAAGAGCAGGATCCCGCCTCCAGGGTGACGTGTCTGCCTATGGATATCAGTTGCCAGAGAAACCTGGCTTTACTATGGCGGTTGGAGGGACGGCAGTGATCACACGTCGGCTGCTGGAAAGAACTGGATTCTCGTTTCAGGTTTCGGGGTGGGGGTGGGGAGGAAGGGTTGACGATTTCCTCTTTTCGTCGCGTATCTAGACAAGATTAACGAATGGCTTTCCAATCGGGCAGAAATGGATTCGCATTCCTACTCGCCAACGCCCAGCTCGGGCTGCCTCCTGTTCTTTCTGTCTCGGTTTCCATGTTTGTAAAATGGTGATAATAATAGTATCTACCTCAGAGACGTGTGCCTCAGAGGCGTGTACCGTATATTAGTGCGAATAAGGCACTTGATACGAATCCTGGCCCCGAAAAAGATTAGCTATTATTGTGAGGCGAAAAACCCGCGTAACAGAATGAGAAAAAAATAGAAATTAGGTGAATTCGTTCGTTACAGTGTTTTTTCCTGTCCCTCCACTTATCTAGAAGAAATGAGAGCTACAAGGGAGATATATCAATTTTTATCGATGAGATAATTTGCTGTTTCAGAATTAACTCAAAATAGCGGGGATTGGAATTTTCCATATTGAAAAGTTTCAAAAGGGGGAGGGGGAGATGGAGACGCGAGCGATCTGGAGATAAACCACATGCGATGAGTAGGCCTTGTTTGGATCCTGATTCGAACACACCGTCTGTAAAAAAAAAAAAAAATGTTTTTAAGATGCATCGCGAACATTTAAAAACGGATACAGTATTTGATTTTTTTAAAGAATGATAATTGATGTCGATTTTTTTAGACGTTATAATGGTATTGTAGCTTTCAAATTTGTGATTTCAGATTTAGTAAATACAAAAATACTTACGACTTACACGGTATATGTCGTTTACAGTCTGGGATTCGCTTCAAAATGCGTTGATGATTAAGATTTGCTTCAAAATAATCTCAGCGGTAGGGGGAAGTGGGGAGGGGTATTCATAAAACAGAATTAGCCCTAAATTAATCATCGTTTTAGCTGGTGTTAGGCATATGGGGTTCCTTAGATTATTCAGTCCTCCTTGGTGTATGTTTGAAATTTTTCCTAGTAAAATACAAAAATTCAGCGAGCTTAAAAAAATCGGAGTGGGGGGGAGCAGTGGGTGGGGTTATAGATGAAACAAGATGGCCTTCAGTTGGTAATTGAAGCTGGATGATGGATTCGTGTTAGGTGTATAGTATCATTCCTTCTACAGTTTTATCTATTTAAAATTAACCTCAATGAAAAGTTTTTTAAAAATCACTTCATCAAAACCCAGGATAAATGTACAATAAAGTACATTTGGATATAAAACCACAAGAAAGGAAAAATAAGCACTTGTACATAATTTATCAGCTTTGCTGTCCTTCGTGCATGAGAAAATGCATTGATTGATTGATGGAGAAGACCATCATCTTATATCTTTTTATTTTATGTCCTTTCCCGTCCCCTTGTTTGACCTTCTAGGCGATCCTCAGAAAAGCTAAGTTTGCTGTGTAGTAAGGATCAGAAAATCTGATCCTGATTGCAGAACCTTCTCTGATTACAGAATCTTGGTAAGTGCCTCCCTTCTCCTGGCCTCAGTTCTCAAAACAAGATAATTCCACATAACCTTTCTAACCAGGAATATTTTGAAGATTAAGTGCTTATCTGGAAAGCACTCTTAAATTCTAAGGGAAGCATGGGGCTAAGTACACTGGTGCTTTCTGTATAGGAAAGTGCCTTGACTGTAATCTTGCTTTCCTTGGTAAAACATGCTGCGATTGATCCCCTGTAGTTAGTTCCACACATGCATATAATATTTTTCTTTGTGGCATCCCATACACAGCATATTTAGTTGGTTAAAAGCAAACACTGACTTCCTGAATTTAAATATTCTCTCTGCTGCTTAGTGTTTGATTCTAGGCAACATATTTGATTCTAAGCAACATACTTAGTCGCTTTTGTCTCTAAATTTTCACACATACACTGTTAAAGGGGATTACATATATGTAAAGTACCAGGACAGTACTTGGCACATGTAAAAGTCTAATAATAATTATGGCTCGGTTGGGCCTTCTGGTACATTCTGTTTTACATAAACACACTTCTAAATGCAGTGAAAAACTCTTTTTGGAAATGTGAAAAAAATAATATTGTTTTTCTCCTGATTTTCCAGAAGCAGCAGTTGCCACTAGAACTGAATTCTGCAGTTATGACTTCTGGCTTGTTCTAACAATTTTTTAAAAGTTTTGAGTATATTGATCATATTTGTAAGGGAATTTCCAGGAACTATAATTTTAACTAGCAAATTATACCATATCAGTCTGCTAAAAGCTTTTATAACAAAATTCCTCCTTTGTCTCGGATTCAAAAAAATTTGTTAAACATAAAGGAGGTGTTCTAAGGTCCAAAAGAGAATGGATATAAATGGAACTGTGTGTGCACATTTAAAGGTTTATTCCAACAAACTGTACACATACGCAAAGATGTGAGCATTTGAAGTCTGCTCTCCAGAATGGCCCTTCACTGCATGTGGAAATGAGGGGAGGCTTTTCAGTCTTGACTGCTTGGTTTTCTCCTGAAGTCAATATATCTTCCTTCTTGTTTTTTTCTTCTGAAAACTAGTTTGTGGAGGAGGGCACTGCCCTGGTGGAAAAGATACAGTGGATGGCTAGATGTAACACCCTTTTGCAGGGAGGATTTGAGAAATGCTCAAGGCTGAAGGGAGGGAGGTAGAGTGGCCAATAGGCGCTCGAGAGAAGAGCAGAATAGCCTGAAACAAAGTCTCAATCAAGGAGGGAAAGGACCTTGGCCTGGGCCTCCCAGGATGGGAGGAGGCGGCTCACAGTCTGAATACTATGCCTGCACAGCCTGATGTATGGTGATAATTAACTGAAAAGTCTGCTGAGGGTGTGACATCCATGGATAGGAATAGATCAGAAAATCATTGTGAATTTTAAATATGTATTTTAATGTAAATTTTAGTCACATAATTGAATAGTGAACACATCCTCCTTGTAAAAAGTATTTTAAAAAACTATAGAGCAGATTCAAGTTTCCTTTTCTCACTGCCCTCAAGAATCTTACTTTTCGGGATCTTACCACTATTAGTTCAGTTCCCTCTAGATCTCTAAGTTACGTACCTATTCAAAAAATGTATATGGAGATACATAAAGTGTTGTGGGGTTTTTTAATACAAAATAAGGTGTCGATTCTAGGTACTGTTTGCAACTTGGCTCTTTTCAACAAAATGTCTTAATTGTCTTCATGTCTGTTCTAACAATTCTGTTTCATTCTTTTCACAGTGGCATTCCTTTAATTTGCATAGTATTCCATATTATGGATATATATCACATTTTATTTTGGAAAATTACTATTGATAGTACCCTAGTTTGGCCCCAGTGTTTTACTTCTTCAAATAATGCTCCATCAAACATCCTTGGAACCCATTTACAAGTAATATTGTAGGGTAACATTTATTGTCTTTATAATTAAACCCATGTAATGGTGTGAGAACAGGAATGTCACTGTTTTGATATGAACAGATGACCTAGGAACTGTGATACCTTTAAAAGTTGAATAATCCAATATCACCGGAAAAAAATACCTTAAGAGATCCATATACCATTAAGAATTATCAAATGGCAAGCATTTCAAATCCAGGAAAGGATAGACTCTTCAGTAATTAATGTTAGGAAAAATTAGTTGTATATTTTGGAAGAAATATAAAAATGCCAAGAAATAATATAGGAAGCCATTTTTTACAATATTGATTTGGGAGCATTTTGCCTAACCATGACATAAATGCCAAAGTCCACAAAGGAAAAGATTGATAAGTTTGTGTGATTTACACATACAGATAGACCCACTTAGAAGAAAACGACGGTTTGGACAAAATATTTCCAACATAAAAAAAGCTTAGTGTGTAATTAAAATCAGAAGAAGCAACCTTAGTGAAAAGGACAAAAATATTCGCATAAGAAAAAGGTACATATGAATGTATGAAGAAATGCTAATCGTGAAGTCAAAAACATTACAAGTTAGCTAAGCAAAAATGTCTTTTTCCCCCCAAAAAATGCTCAGTGTTGCTCAAGGTTGAATGGTCTTAGCGTTTTTGCTTAGAGTACAAATTAAAATGGTTCTTTAATAATTGAGTTGGCCTCTATCTCATCAAAGTTGTAAATAAGCAAAGACTTTAAACAGTTACACTTCTGAGAACATGTCCTCCAGAAATACTTGACCTAATACTCTTATCTGTCTATACATAGATTACTATTATAGCATTTCTGGAATAATGAAGTCTTGGAAACCACATCAGTGTCTGTTAATATGGGACTAGCTAAATTAAAAATGAATATTAAAAATAAGGTACAAGCAGACATAGAAAGACGCAAGTGATAAAAGATAAAGCAACATGTAGCTCACATTTGTCAACAGATGCATGATACACACTTGTATATAATTTCATTTTGAAGGAACTTTTGTGAATGTGTATATAAGATTTGAAAGCATGCACATTCTGGGATTGAGGTGGGTGGGGAGGTGGTAAGGGGAAGATGCCTGCTCTTTATATTTTTAGAATTTATAGGACTGTTAAGGATAGATTACTTAAAATTGGTCAATTACATGGGGGGAAATAAATGTGAGTTTTCAGTTTATAACTTGATATTCTGGATGGATTAGGATATTAAAAGAATCTAAAAAGATGTCATCTTAACATAAAAGGAAGAACTTCACGTTTCATCATTAAAACTTAAAAGAAATCAGAGACAATACAATAGAGAAAATATTTGCCCCTGAAATGACAATTCTTGATGTGTAAAGAGCTCCTACATACATAAGTCACTATGAATCGGTTCAAAATTAATAGGTAGAGGACAAGTTAAAATGTGAATGGCTATTAGGCATCTTTCTAATAATAATCACTTGATAAATACAAACTGGACAATTAAGCGCACTTACAAAGTTCACAGGTTTTTAAATGAGGGTGACAAGTGCTGACTGGAGGTGCAATATTCAACTTTACAAAATAATTGTGAAAATGGAAATTGGTCCGGCTCTTGGGGAAGTAATATGGCAGTGTATTGTTACACCACGACCTAAATCTGGGAATCAAGAAATGAGGGTAAAACTGTTTAACTGGATAAATGAGTTGGGAGAAGAAGGGTTAAGGTCACAGAGGAGAGGGTGGTTAAGTAAATGAAAGTGCCCATTTGATGGAGTATCATACAACTCTCAAAAAGTGGATGCATACTGTAACCTTACTAGCATGTGGAAGTTATTAATAGGAATTTTTTTTGAAAGTTTTAAGATTGTATACCCAGTTTGAGTTTGCCTCTGTTTAAATCAGCTTTAAACAGGGGTGGAAGATAGAGAGCTAAGGGAAACAGACATGTTTTCTCAATGTCTGGCCTGCCCTGGAGCTGATCTGGGACACAAGTGGGAATATATTTGGTGACTTGTCCCTAATTTGTACCTTCCATTTTCTTTGTTAAATCACCTCCCTGATTTTGATTCATTATCATATATCCACCGGTGACCCAATTGCTGCTGCAAAAGATGCAAGATATGTGTAATAAGACCTATGGCAAATGGAAAGTGGTTTCACAAGCAGAACTAACCTGTGAAGCATTTAAATAACTACTAAGCTCGAGTACTCACATCAGCTTCATCCAGAATTGGAGGTGGGCGAGAAACATGGGCTACAGTAGTTGGAGATTTAAAGAGGAAATAGAATGTGACTTACTGAGGTGACGGAAGGAAGCATGTTTAGGGACAGAGTAGATATAAGTCTAAATAATGTGAATAAAGCCTGAAACTTAAAACTCAAAGTTTAAAACAACTTGAAATAAAGCAAATAAAAGTCACTGGGGACAGTTCTTTAGAAACACTTCTACCCTGGCTTTATGTGCTCTGGGCACTATTCACTAATAGTACAGGTGCTTTTTGTACTCAGACGCTTCATTTAACTTGGGACTTTATATGGTAGAATTTGTAGAGAATGGCAAAACTCACCCAGTTAATGAGAATGAGGCAGAATTCGTTTGTTTTCTTACACATGAATTTATACAAACAATACCGAAGTTAAACAGTAGGTTCAACTGTCATTCTCAGGTTCCTAAGGAATTGCTGGTGGCCAATTTGTCCTCCAAAATAGTTCACTATACAGCTGGGTTCTACTTCTGTAAGTTTTACACAGTCTGGTTGGCACTGAGCCATCTTTCTTTAGTTGGTGTTTTTTTACACTTACACTTGTTTGTGTAAGCTCTGTACTTATTGGCCCCAAGGTGGGATTTCTGGATTCCTTTAAGATTTATGTTTATTTATGCATACAATGATTGGGGTTTAGACCAGAGGTGGTGGGGGGTGGTGAAGATTCACAAGAAACAGTAGGGAGCAGAACTGGCAGATCTGCTGAAGTACACTGCTGAGGGGAGCAGCGGGTGAGACAGGAGAGGTCTGCAACTTGAGGGTTAGCTCCCTGGCCTGGGATCCAACTCGTGCCCCATTGACTGGGGATAGCTTGATAGTGCTGAGAATAACCCCTGCACCACTGGGGTGGCCCTTTTTTTTTTTTTTTTAAAGAAACATTTTGTAAGAGGGAAAGTTGACAATATGACACCATGACACTGGCCACTGCTTCGTAGAAAGTGAAAGTCTGATTCCCACAGGGTCAGTATTTAGTCACGGATTTAGATGTCCTCTGAGGCCATCTTCACCTTTTTTTTCTGCTCAGAGCTTTGTGCCCTTTCAGCTGGAGGTTTCTGCTTAGTCAAAGCGCTAGCACCTACACCTCCCTTCCCAATAAATGGCTTCCCTGATCCAGGCTTCTGGTTTTCTGGCATATCTTCCCTCCCATTTCCCCCTTGGGCTTTTCTGACAGCCGCCCACATCATGTCAAGGACTACTGATTGACTGAAGGGCTTTTTCTGTGGGAGAAAGTATAGTAACCAGGGAAACAACTGGTATAAGGCTGGTCCACCACCAATTCTCGTTCTCTTCCAGAGATCATCCTGATTTTTATCCATCTGCTTGCCTGTGCACTTTGTATACACATTGGTTGAAAACAAATGTGTATAGATCACATTTTTTTATTGAAGAATCATTGTTTTACATCCATCCTAGTGTTTTGACAGTATGGGATTCCCCTCAGGTGTGGTTGCTGTAGCACTTCCATCACTAGAGCACCCGTAGTCCACCAAAGTCCACTGTGTTCTCACCTCTGCCCCCCAGTCTCATTGTTCACAAGAACTGTCAAAAGGCTCATGCTTATTTCTCTACCTGTACGCTGAGATCTTATTGTACATATTCAAACTGCCTGTTTAGTAATATATATTGAACATCTTTCTATATCAGCAGGTGGAGCACTGCTTAGTTATTTGCATGTTCTTCCATAGTATTCATATATAATAATTTATATTACCATTTACCTGTTGAAGACTAGTTTAATGTTTAAAGTATTATAAATTACGCCACTACAACTTACATCTTTTGTATCCCTGTTCACATGTGCAAGTATTCCTGCAAAGTACTGTGTTAACTGTTAAGCTGTATCAAATGAAATTCTTTTTAAGTTTTTTTAAAAAGAATTATTTATGCAAACAAGAGCTGGAGTACAGGCCAGAGGTGTGTGTGGGGGGGGGGGGTTGAGAGGATTCACCAGAGACAGGAGCAGGACAGGCAGGCTGACTGAAATACACTGCTGAGGGGAGCAGTGGATGAGGCAGGAGAGGTCTACTGTGCCATGTGGGTAGCTCCCTGGCCAGCCAGGTATCGAGCTTGTACTGCAGAGGTTGCCGATTGCTTCATAGTGCTATGTTTAACCTCTTGTGCCACCAGGGAGGCCCTCACATGAAATTCTTAACCAGAATCTTTGAAGGCTAAGTAATTTGCCACATCCCATAAATGGAAAAAAAGGCTAAGAGAACCTACATATCTTGCCTAAGGTCTCACAATTCAAATAGCAGTGCCTAGTTGAAGTAGAAGTGTGTCTAACAGCAGAATTATATTTTTTCTGATAGCATAATTTAACTATGGGTTAAAATTTAGGTTATAGGGCCTCCCCGGTGGCGCAGCTCACCCCAGCGCAGCGGTTGAGCGCTGCGTTGCGAAGCCGCCCGTGACCTCTGCAGCACCAGTTCGATCCCCGGCTGCTCCCCGGCCACTGGAGGAGGGTCCTGTATGGCAAGCAGACCTCTCCTACCGCCCGCTGCTCCCCTCAGCAGTGTACTTCAGTCCTCCTGCCTGCTCTGCTCCCCGCTCTGGCTCTGGTGAATTCTCTCACCCTCCCGCGCTTCTGACTGTACCCAGTGCTTGTATATAGATAGATAGATAGATAGATAGATAGATAGATAGATAGATAGATAGATAGATAGATAGATAGATAGATCTTTAAAAAATTATAAATTAGGTTATACATTAGATTACTTTTTTCTTTTGCCCATTTTTTATTTCACAAGTTTATCTTCATTGTAGATACCTGCTTTCCTTTCAGGTTGTGTCTGCCACCTCATTCTTCCAGACCATCCCAGAAGATCTGTAGGATTCCATCTGGGAAAACACTAGGAGTTCTTGGAAGGGACAGAAGGAAGAGGATTATGTAAGTCAAAGGAATTGTTCCATCTGTCACACCTTAAGAATGATAGAATACTGCTTTTATCATTATCTTACTAACCTGCTGATGTATTTTATGCTGTGCTGTAGATTATTTCATTCCCGCCTTGAAATTCAACTTTGACTTCCAAAATAACATTCTCCTGTGACTGCTCTGGCCATTACCTTGTGTGGTTTCTCTGCTCACCCCTTACATCTCATTCCTTCTTAGGTTTTCCCAGAATCCCATAGTTGGTTCAGTTTTTCTTCCTCTATGCTCTATGAATGATTTTGTTGACGCTCACTTCCAGCCACACTATGATTACTCAGATCTCCATTTCTGGCACTGACTTCTCACCTGAGCTTTAAAGTCATATGTTTAACTGTACACCTCACACTTAATAAATCCAGGACTGAACTACTTTCCACACTAATCTGTTTCCTCCTCTAGATGCAGTCTCATTTGGTGATAATACTAATGACTTATCCACCTATTCTCCAAACCTAGGAGTCATCACTGGCTTCTCCCTTAACAACTGTTTTATTACCACATTCCATTTAGCAAGTGGTGTCATATACCATTTCTTGTTTGTGCCATACCTATCACTGTACTAACCTTGTTATTTTATAATTGTCACTTTAAATATCTGAACCTCTAGCACCTGAAGCAGATGAGCATGGCAACTAAATAGCTAACAAATGGATGGATTACCTATTTCCTATTTTACTGCCAATTCCAAATTACCCTGGCTTAAATTTGTAGAGCCACCTTTGACTCCTTCATTTATCAATACTCAGTTTTTCTTGACATCACCCTAATTTCAGACTTACCTGGACTTATATGAGAGCCTTTACTGATATTCATTTTTTTTTCATCCAATCAACTAAATTAATCTTTCTTTCATGTCATTTTTCCTATTCAGATGTCTTGAATTTCAACTTCACTGCCTTTTGTAGTTGCTTTCCCATTTAATTCATTCTTTGTCTAAAATTATATTCCTGTCATTGCCATCAAAAAAGCTAATTTATGGGCAGGTCTGATGAGTGAGTGGGTGCGCTGAGAGTAGTGGGAGGCAGTGAGGATGAAAGAGAGGGGAAGAGGTAGAAAGTGACTTACAAATGGTCCTGAAAAAGGATTTGAAATCCAAATTCCAAGAGAGAGGCATTGTTGTGCTTTGATGGTTCTACATGAAACATAGTGTGTTAAGATCACAGTCAGTAAAATACTTTATATATTACAGTGGTTTGAATAAAAACAGGGTTGAATGAGTTCCAGAAAGCAGGGATCTCAAACTCGTGGACAACAATCTGCAGAAGAAGACAACTTTAAAAAACCAACGAGAAGCAACATGCAGAGAAGCAAGATGAGAGGGGCCTCCTCTGGAAAGAAGACAGCTGGTCCACAGCAGAAGAACCTTGAACCAGCTCTCCCGGGAAGATGGGGGGGTCGCTCTGCGGAGAACCCCCCTTCAGGATCCGTGAGGAAGACAAGAAAGAACAAGCAGAAGGCTCCTGGAAATGGCGGAGATGGCGGCAGTACCAGCGAAGCACCTCAGCCACCTCGGAAGAAAAGGGCCCGGGCAGACCCCACTGTGGAAAGTGAGGAGGCATTTAAGAATAGGATGGAAGTCAAAGTGAAGATTCCTGAAGAATTAAAACCATGGCTTGTTGAGGACTGGGACTTAGTTACCAGGCAGAAGCAGCTGTTCCAACTTCCTGCTAAGAAAAATGTGGATGCCATTCTTGAAGAGTACGCAAATTGCAAGAAGTCGCAGGGAAATGTCGATAATAAGGAATATGCAGTTAATGAAGTTGTGGCAGGAATAAAAGAATATTTCAATGTGATGTTGGGCACTCAGCTGCTCTACAAATTCGAGAGGCCCCAGTATGCCGAAATCCTCTTGGCTCACCCTGATGCACCGATGTCCCAGGTTTATGGAGCGCCGCACCTACTGAGATTATTTGTAAGAATCGGGGCAATGCTGGCGTATACGCCCCTTGATGAGAAAAGCCTTGCATTATTGTTGGGCTATTTGCATGATTTCCTAAAATATCTGGCCAAGAATGCTGCGTCTCTGTTTACTGCCAGTGATTACAAAGTGGCTTCTGCTGAGTACCACCGCAAAGCCCTGTGAGGGTCTATTGGCCACTCACTGTTATGTCTGGTATCTGTAAACACTCTTTTTGTTCTTAGTCTTTTTCTTGTATAATTGATGTTCTTTAAAATTGTTAATGTATAACAGGGCTTATGTTTCAGTTTGTTTTCTGTTTCGTTTTAAACAGAAAATAAAAGGAGTACGAGCTCCTTTCTCATTTCAAAGTTGCTACCAGTGTACGCAGTAATTAGACAAAGAAGAAACATTCAGTAGAACATTTTATTGCCTAGTTGACAACATTGCTTGAATGCTGGTGGTTCTATCCCTTTGACACTACACAGTTTTCTAATATGTGTTAATGCTACGTGACAAAATGCCCTGATTCCTAGTGCCAAAGGTTCAACTTAATGTATATACCCGAAAACCCATGCATTTGTGCTCTTTTTTTTTTTTTATGGTGCTTGAAGTAAAACAGCCCATCCTCTGCAAGTCCATCTATGTTGTTCCTTAGGCATTCTATCTTTGCTCAAGTTGTTGAAGGATGGTGGTTTGTTTCATGGTTTTTGTATTTGAGTCTAATGCACGTTCTAACATGATAGAGGCAATGCATTATTGTGTAGCCACGGTTTTCTGGAGAAGTTGATATTTTAGGAATTGTATTTCAGATCTTAAATAAAATTTGTTTCTAAATTTCAAAGCAAGTAATTTGCAGTGTGCCTTTAATGTTACTGAGGCTGACGAGTCAGCAAGCTCAGGAAATATCTAGGTGGTATCAAATGAGAATTTGAACCCCGCTGGAAGAATTCCCTTCTCTGTTGGGCGAGGAAACATGGAGTAGGCCTGGCCTGTTCCCTCCTCTGCCCTGGGAGTTGCTTCTCAGTGGGATTGCATCTTCATGGTCTTAGAAGAACCAGTTTTGTTCCTGAGGCTCCTTGCCCCTATGAGTTGGGCTGGTATGATAGGGTGTTTCATGGGTACTTAACAATCCCTTACACGTATATAGAGCACTGTTTGCTCTTTTCCACCAGGGGATGCTTGGGCGACCACCTTCAGTAGCGCTTCTATTAGAAATACTGGGAGATTTGGAGCCAGAATTGACAGCTTTCCCTGGTTCCCACACGGATTTCATTCCCTCTGATTTTATAATCCCTTGAACATGACATTTGGGAATCCTAGATTGGGAACCTCTGGGTGAGAGGGATGGTGTTGGATGCCTTTACTTACAAATCCATTTTATATGGAAATTTCACAGTCAGAACAACTTTTGTTTTGTGACAGTGTTTTCCACTTCTTGAAACAAAAAGAAAATCTTCCCGGGTTACTGTAGAAACTGGAAAACACAAAAAAATACGGAAATGAGAATCGCATAATCCTACTAGACCAGTTGGGGTCCCAGCAGATAACAAATGGGACTCAAAAATGTATAATGTGAGGAAAGTTTAATAAATTTTTTTCCAAGTTGTCAGCACAGAAATCGGGTCATGGTATTAGTTTGCTGGGGCTACCATGTCAAATTTTCACAGACTGGGTGGGTTAAACATCAGGAACTTTCTCATAATTCTGGAGGCTAGAAGTCTGAGATGAAGGTGTTAGCAGACTTTGTTTCTTCTCAGGCCTCTCAGCTTGTGGATGATGCCAACTTCTCCCTGTGACTTCACATGGCCTTTCATTCTGTACCTGTCTGTGTCCCAGTCTCCTCTTAAAAGGATGCCAGTCAGGTTAGGGCCCATCCTGATGGTGTCACTTTTCCTTAATCGCCTCTGTAAAGATTATCCAAATACAATCACATTCTGAGATACTGGGGCTTAGGACTTCAACATATGAATTTGAAGGTGACCTGGTGTTGCTACCTCCAGGCAAGGAAGAGTAGGAGGAGGGAGCAGGGGAAGAGGGGAGAGGGTGGGGAGGGGTAGAGAAGGGAGCAGGCAGTGCTGGAATGATAGACAACTCTGGAAAAAGACACCTGGTAGAAATTGATCTTCAGGATGCAGTCAGCTCAGAGACCAACCTTGAAGAAAATTCAGCACAAGGAGGAGTCCTGGACCTTCCTCTTCCCTTCTCTTTCTCTCCTGCTGGGTTATTTCCCTTTGACCAAGCTGGAAGCTGATGGGCAAGGAAGGCCTTTGATAAAGTCTATTGGTAAGCCTGAGGGACACAAAACAGGGAGAAAAAGTGGATGGGGGTGGTGAGGGTGGGTGAGAGATTTCTAGCACACACTTGAAATAACTATAGTTCATACTTTGCCAATAAATTCTTAGAAGAATTGGATCCTTTGTGGGACTAGGCCTGGCCAACTAGATGAGTTCTTACAAAAAATGCTTTTGTCTAGAGGACAGTTTCTGAAATAGCTCATGGACTCCGGGAAACACTTCATAAGGGTTTGTTCCTGTTTGTTTTTTTAAAGATTTTATTTTTGTGTAGAAGAACTGGGGTGTAGGGTTGAGGGGATGTGAGAGGATTCACTAGAGACTGAGTGGGGAGCAGAACAGGTGAATCTACTGAAACACACTGCTGAGGGGAGCAGCAGGCAAGATAGGACACATCTGCTGTGCCATGTGGGTCACCTCCCTGGCAGGGGATCAAACTCAGGCCACAGTGGAGGGACTGAGGGCTGAGGTGGTGGTGGTGGCCGTGGTAGCATTGAGACTGAGCCCCTAAGGCATCAGGTAGGCCCCTGTTTCCTTTGTTATTTAAACTTTGAATCAGACCTAGCAAACAGGTGGATCTTGGCTCATACCCTTGAGAAGGTTAGAAATACCGTGTTTTAAGATTGCATTAAAGGAACATAATTTCTGGGATCTAAATGTAGTATGTTGGTGGGATGTCCACTAAAATTATTGGGGACTTCCCATCTCAGTTATACAAACATCCTGTCGTCTTTTTTTTTTTTTTTTAAGATTTATATAAGAGCTGGGTTGTAGGCCAGAGGTGCAGGGGGGTGGGGGAACACAGAGTGGGGAGCAGGACAGGCGGATCTAATGAAGTACACTGCTGAGGGGAGCAGCTGGGAGACAGGAGAGGTTTCCTGTGTCATGTGGGTTAGCTCCCTGGCTGGGCATCGAACTCATGAACTCTGTGCTGCAGTGGCTGCGGATAGCTTTATAGTGCTGACACTTTGTTGTGCCACCATGGAGGCCCATCCTGTGTTGTTTCTGTTTTGTTTTGTTTTTTTTTTTTACTTTTTTTTTTTAAGATTGATTTATTTATACAAGAACCAGGGTACAGGCCAGATGCGCGGGAGGGTGAGAAGATTCACCAGAGACAGAGCGGGGAACAGACCAGGCAGACTGACTGAAATACACTGCTGAGGGGAGCAGCAGGCTCGGCAGGAGAGGTCTGCTGCGCCATGTGGGATTCTTGCCAGCCGGCCAGGATCAAACCCGTGCCGCAGAGGCTGCGGACAGCTGCAGAGCGCGGCGCTCAACCTGCTGCGCCCAAGGCCCCATCCTGTGGTGTTAAGTAGCACCAAAGCCTGAGGTCCCTAGACACTTAAAGGTCTTTAAAGATACCTTTAAGAATTGAAGAACTCTTTTGTCACCTTTTTTCTGATCCATTAATGCATTATGAAGGTAACACTTAGCTTTTTCTAGTATGTATTTTCTAGCATATATTTGAAAGTGTATAAACAACTATAGCAATTTAGTTTAGCTTGCTTGCTTATACAAATGTCAATTATCAGAAGTATTTTTTCTTTAAATGTATATACTTTTTCCCAAGATATAAAAATCTGCATAAGAATGAGGAAATTGAAGCTACTCTTGACTTCAAGTTAAATAGCAATTCAGCAAAATCTAAAACATTAAAATAGAATATAATAATCTGGTCTAGACCCAAAATACTAAAAATGGATCTACCATATGACCCACCAATTCCACTCCGAGGTATCTACCAAAGAATACAAAAACAATAATTTGTAGGAATATATGCACTCCTAAGTTCTTTGCAGCCCTGTTTGTAATAGCTAAGTTATGGAAACAGCCTAAGTGCCCAAGGACAGAGGAGTGAATCAGAAAAATGTGTTATATATCACAATGGAATACTACTCAGCTATTAAAAAGGAATGAAATGCCATTTGCAACAACATGGATGAGACTGGAGAGGATGATGCTAAGAGAAATAAAAGGAAAAAGACAAATACTAGATGGTCTCGCTTATATGTGGAATATAGAGAAACATAACAGGGTCAATCAAAACCAAACTAATAAACTCTTAACATCTCTCTGCAAAACTGAGGCAACCAGAGGGGGAGGGTGGTGGGGTGTGAGAGGGGCATGGAAGGGACCCAGTGGAGCAGGGTGGAGAATTGTTGGGGCACTGGTGGTAGGCAAGGTGTGAAAGGTTTGAACCTATAACCCCTGGAGCAGATTCAAAGATGTTAACCTACTTTATCTCAGTAAGTAGAACTTGGGGGGGGAAAGATGTAAATTCTAAAGAAATCTTGATCCTACAGAAGACAGGAAAAGAGAGGAGAGGATACAAAGAAAAAACATGGTAAATAGAAAACAATATAAAATGGTAAAATGCATATCTATAATGTGTTAATCACAATAAATGTAAATGGATTAAGCTCATTGAAAGATAAACCCTCAGATTGGATTTTTTCCAAGGCACAGAATCTAGTTTCATGCTTTTTCTCAGAAGTGCTCTTATAATTATCCAGAAAAGTTAAAAATAAAAGGATGGTGGGACACATACCAGGCAAATACTAAGCAAAAGAAGGCTGGTGTAGCAAAATTAATGCAAAAATATTAGCATTTAGTAATAGAAGCAAGGCACAATATATACCTTTAAAATTAAATTTTTTCCAGCCCCCATGCTACTCACTTTGTAGAGCCCCTGCTTGTCATTTTAAATCACAAACGGTTTCAGTGATTAGAACCCCCAGCTCCAAATAATGAAAGACTCTCTGAACTCTGTTTAGAGTGAAGCTTCTTTCCACCCCAGCACCAATTTCTAGTGGGCCTCCCACTTTGAGGGGAAGAGATGTGCAGGGTTTCTTTTTTCCCCACCCTTCCCAGCTTTCTAATTGTGACTTCAGGGGTTAAAGGGGCCTGGGGTTAAAGGAAGGGTGTAAGCAGAAAGTTTGCGACTGGCTGTGAAGTAAGTTAGCTTCATGCTTTCTGGGTCTAGCTGATATTTAAAGCTGACTCATGATCTCAGGCTCCCCTAGTGCAACCTCTGTGTCAAGAGCAAAACATTCTATTGCTATTTCCCCTTCAAGCTCTGGGATTAACAGTAGTCCATTCCTGTTTCTCTGGTGGTATCCATAGCATGCCCAAACAGTTCTCTTTGGCAGGCCTCTCAAGCACTTTGTTCTCCTGCAGGACCCACTTCTTTTTTTTTTTTTTTTAAGATTTATTTATTTATTTATACAAGCACTGGGTACAGTCAGAAGCACGGGAGGGTGAGAGAATTCACCAGAGCCAGAGCGGGGAGCAGAGCAGGCAGAAGGACCGAGGTACACTGCTGAGGGGAGCAGCGGGCGGCAGGAGAGGTCTGCGCGCCATGTGGGACCCTCCTCCGGTGGCCGGGGAGCAGCTGGGGATCGAACTGGCACTGCAGAGGCTGCGAGCAGCTTCGCAACTCAGCGCTCAACCACTACACCACGGGGGAGGCCCGCAGGGCCCACTTCTGGTACATGAGAACCATTAATGTATATTTTGCCCCCAAGAAATTGGGAATACAGACACCCCAATACAGCCGCTTCTCATTTGCTCCCACCATCACCACAGCCACATTCTCTAGCCCACGAGATTTCTCATGCTTTAATCAGATCTCATTTCACTGTGTCTCCAAACTCCAAAAGCTACATATCAAGCTGCAAAGGGCCCAGGTAAAGCCTTCAGGTGCAAGGGGAAACCACTCCAACTCTCCCCTTCTTTGGAAACCCATTGCAAAGAAATCCTCACAATTTCCTTCTCCATATTGACTCTCTTGACCCTTTTAATATTTGTATGTTTGAGAGCTGCTTGGTTATTTCCTTTGAAAACCTAGCTTTAGAATGTCATGTCTGTTGTATCTTGGTCATAAGAGGAAAATTCCCATTTAGCATCCTGTCATGCAAATTTAAATCAACCAATCCCCCAGTTCTGGAAGATCACCATCTAAAGTTAAAAAAAAAAAAAAAGTAAAGGTAGGGTATGGGCTTTGAAGTGTGACAAACCTAGGTTAGGAATGCAAGCTCTGTAATTTTCTAGATTCAGAATCTTAGAAAACTCTACAAGTTGTTCCTTCTTTGTTTAAGGGAAGTGGTGCTACCTACCTCAGGATTGTCACTGGGATTAAAGAACCAACCCAAAGCATCTTAGTGGGGTCAAATGTTGGTTTCCTTACCATCTTGCCCTTTTTCCTTCCTTGTAAAGCATACTTTAGACACACTCACCAGTAAAGAGCGTTTGCTAATGTAACAAGAAGAGGAAACAGGTATGATCTTCATTGCCATTTCTGTATTCCAGAATAAGTCATCTGATGGATATAGTCTAGGAAAAAGATCAGTATTATCGAGCCTGTCATTTTTGGAGTTACCTATCCAGTGGAATTGAAGGTAGGTGACACAATCAGCATGCCATTGTAACTAGTTTATGTGTTTTCCTAAAACTTAATTTTAGCTTCTTAGTTAAAAATGAACGAAACATATTTACTTAAAGCTCCAGAACTTTAATAAGAGTTCTAGTGTCAGACTCATCAGTAACTATAGGACCTGGAAAGACCCTTCCCCTCCTCTGACTTCATCTATCAAAGATGATAAAATAACTGATATTGGAGCCTCCCTGGTGGCAAAGGGGTTTAAGCTGCAGCGCTGTCAAGCTATTACCAGCCACTGCAGCAGGAGCTCCATCCCCAGCCAGGGAGGTGATCCACATGTCTCAGCAGACCTCTCCTGTCTCACCCACTGTTCCCCTCAGCAGTGTATTTCAGTCAGTCCACCTATTCTGTCCCGCACTCTGTCTCTGGTGAATCCTCTCACCCCCACCCCACCCCCCACAAGCACATTTGGCCTATACCCCAGTTCTTTTTTTTTTTAAAGATTTATTTTTATGCAAGAGCTGGGGTACAGGCCAGAGGCGCCAGAAGGTGAGAGGATTCACCAGAGACAGATCAGGGAGCAGAACAGGCGGATGGCAGAAATACACTGCTGAGGGGAGCAGCAGGCGCAACAGGAGAGGTCTGCTGCACATACGGGATTTTCGCCAGCCGGCAGGGATTGAACCCGTACTGCAGAGGCTGCGGACAGCTTCACAGCGCGGCGCTTAACCCGCTGTGCCACCAGGGAGGCCCAACACCCCAGTTCTTATATGCATAAATAAATAAAAATAAATCTTAAAAAATGGCAAAATAGCTAATACTATTTAACATATGTGGGACACTACCTGCTCTGTATAATAATTTATATAAAACTCATAACAACCCTAAAAGGAAATCTATTTTAGATTTCCTATTGTAGAGAAGGGGCACAGAGGCCGAAGACAGATAAAAGTGGGAGACTTGGGAGTTAAACCCAGTTAGTCTAACATTTTTTATTTATATATTTTTTTTTTTTTATTTTTTTTTTTTTATAGAGGCATGTTTTTTTTTATTTATTTATTTGTTTGTTTGTTTTGTTTATACATGCACTGGGTACAGTCAGAAGCGCGGGAGGGTGAGAGAATTCACCAGAGCCAGAGCGGGAAGCAGAGCAGGCAGAAGGACCGAAGTACACTGCTGAGGGGAGCAGCGGGCGGCAGGAGAGGTCTGCGCGCCATGTGGGACCCTCGCTGGTGGCCGGGGAGCAGCCGGGGATCGAACCGGCGCCGCCGAGGCCGCGGGCAGCTTCGCAACCCAGCGCTCAACCGCTGCGCCACCGGGGAGGCCCACATTTTTTATTTATATATTTTTTACCTCAGTCTTCATTTTTGTACAATGTGTGCTTCCTCCTCTCAGGTGTAGTCCCCATAGAATTCCCACCACCAATTCACCCGTGCACCATCACGGTAGTCCCTTGTGCTCTTCCCTCTCCTGTTTTTATCCCTCTCCCTCCCCCTGCCCTGCAGAATGTCCCTGGTTTATAGTTGCCTGTTAGTTTTGGTTTTTTATTTATTATAATTATTTTTTTCCTGATACTGTGTTCGGTTCCCCTATATTCCTGCTATAAGTGAAACCATCCAATATTTTTCTTTTTCCTTCTGGCTTATTTCACTGAGCATAATCCCTTCCAGCTCCATCCATGTTGCTGCAAATGGCATGAGTTTATCATTTTTGATTGATGAATAATATTCAGTTGTGTTTATATACCATATCTTCTTGATCCAGTCATCTGTTTTTGGGCATTTGGGTTTCCATATCTTACCTATTGTAAATAGTGCTGCAATAAACATAGGAGTACAGGTTTCCTTTCAAATTACTGTTTTTGTGTCCTTTGGGTAGAATCCTAGGAGTGGAATTGCTGGGTCATATGGAATCTCCATTTTTAGTTGTCTGAGGAACCTCCACATAGTTCTCCTTAGTGGTTGGACCAGGTTGCACATCCACCAACAGTGCAGGAGAGTTCCTTTTTCTCCAGATCCTCGCCAACATCTGTTGTTGCTAGTTTTTTTAATATGTGCCATTCTCACTGATGTAAGGTGGTATCTCATTGTGGTTGTGATTTGCATTTCTCTCATTATAAGTGATGTTGAGCATTTTTTCATATGCCTATCGGCCATTTGCATTTCCTCTTTGGAGAAGTGTCTTTTTAGCGCTTCTGCCCATTTTCTGACTTGATTGTTTACTTTGTGTTCTTGAGTCATGTGAGCTCTTTATAGATCTTTGTGATCAGTCCCTTATCAGTTGAATGGAGTGCAAATATTTTCTCCCAATCAGTGGGGTGTCTCTGTTTTGGTTAATGTCTCTTGCTGTACAGAAGCTTTTCAGTTTGATGTACTCCCAGCTGTTTATCTTTTCTTTCACTTTCTTTGCTTTAGGGAATGAGCCTTTAAAGATGTTACTGAGATGTATGTCATGTAGTGTTTTGCCTGTATTTTCTTGTATATATTTTATGGTTTCTGGTATTATGTTCAATTCTTTATCCATTTTGAGTTGGTTTTCGGTTTTTGTGCATGGTGTGAGGTAGAAGTCTAGTTTCATTCTTTTGCATGTAGTGATCTAGTTTTCCCAGTACCATTTATTGAACAAACTGTCCATGTTTCATTGTATGTTCTTTGCTCCTTTACCAAAGATTAGTTGTCTGTATATGAGTGGCTTTATTTCTGGGTTTTTTATTTGATTCCATTGGTCTGTGTGTCTGTTTAGTCTAACTTTTAACTATTATATTATGTTGCCTCTCTGGAAAATAAGTTATTAAAAAAATGTGAAATTTGAGATTTTATCTGTGTATGCACCCTGATTCTATATCATTTCTGGCTCTCATAGAAGCAGGTACCAAGACAAGATCAGACATACAAGAGATTTATTGGGGAAATATCTATGACAGATAAAGGGAGAAGGTGCAGGAGGAGATGGGGTGAGCCTTCAGACAGTGATGTATGTCTCACACCTGTGAAAGGAGACAGGAAAGGAAGTAGAATCAGGCAGAAAGAGTCTCAGACTGGGCCTCCCTGGTGGTGCAGGGGTTAAGACACAACCTGTGAAGCAATCCGCAGCCACTGTAGCACAAGTTCTATTCCCGGCTAGCCAGGGAGAAACCCACATGGCGGGACAGAACTCTCCTGTCTCACCCACTGCTACCCTCAGCAGTATACTTTGGTCCGTCTGCCTGTTCTGTTTTCCACTCTGTCTCTGGTGAATTCTCTCACCCTCCCATGCATCTCTGGCCTGTACCCCAATTCTTGTATAAAAATAAATAAATCTTTAAAAAAAAAAAAAAAGCCTCAGATTGCAGTGCAATGAAAAAGTAGACACCAGGCCAATGGAGAGTCCCAGCAGGACTAAAGGGGTCCTGAAATGAGCACAAATGCCCCAGCTCTAGCCACCCAGCTGCACAGCCATGGTATGGGAGCAGTCCAGGGCAAGTGTGCCTTTAGCGTAAAGGTCAGGGGAGCTCCAAAGGTTCTTTTGAGAAAATATCTGAAAGATGTGACTCCATGGCCTCCACAGTCCCAGTGACCTGAACCTGAGACTCTACGCCACCTCACCAGAGGGGTTCTGCTTTTTTTTTTTAAAAAAAGGATTTATTTATTTATATATACAAGAACTGGGGTATAAACCAGAGGTGTGGGGGGTGAGATAATTCACCAGAAAGAGTGGGGAACAAAACAGAGAGATAAAGCAAAGTACACTTCTGAGGGGAGTAGCAGACGAGGCAGGAGAGGTCTGCTGCACCATGTGGGTTACTCCCTGGCCGGGGATCAAACTCTGCAATAGCTGGTGATAGCTTGATAGCACTGTCTTTAAGCCCTGCAACACCAGGGTGGGGTTCTACTCTTGCTGTCTCCTAAGAGGTAGGGCATCCTGGTTGCTGAGGGCCCTTTCCAAGGTCCTGGACCCTCAATGATTTCTGCTTTGGAACATAATTCCTACTCTGCAGGTCCCTTCTTGGACAAGTGATTGGGATGCCTTCTGTGGGCACAGAGGTAGTGAGGACTTACCTGAAGTCTAATCCCGTGGAGGGGACTACTTCCCTGGACTCTGAAAGAAGGGCCAGCTCCATCTGTTCAGCCCCAAGTTACCTGGTCAGGCCCAGGTCAGACATCTGCTTGCTCAGAGACTATCCCAATCATGGTTCTGTTAGGAACCCCTGGGTGTTATGTCCCCCCCAAGAAGGGCTGCCCCAGAGAGAAAGGCAAAAGGAGGGGAAGGCAAAGTGCTCTGACCTACAGTGAGGACAGTCGTCATCCTCCAGGTATGTATGTCAGGACAGGTCAGGGGCCATCACTTAGGAGGGTCTGGTGCCCGCTGCAGGCTGGAGCAGAGAAGCCAAAGTCAGAGCCTCCTGGAGAGGAGTGGGTCTTGGGGGAGCCCTCTACATCCTTCCTGGGTGGCACCCCTCTGGGCGCCAGGCTGATAGATCCATCCTGTCTTGTCCAACTGGCATAGGGTGCCCCTGGACCCACATCTCACTCCAGGTGGAAAACAGTACAAACAGTACCCACCAGGCCATTTCATCCTTGAAGAAAGGACTGGAGATATGAAGATCCTCCAAAATGGCATCACAGAAAACAAAGAGCCAAGAGCACATGCATTCTTGCTTTGCTTCACAGGAGCCTAATTTTCTTATATTACACTTGTCACTTTTCCCTTAAAATTTTTAAATTTGTTGTGTGTGTGTATTTTGGAAAGGCATCCCCCCTTGAGGTCTTAGGAATATTTTTTTAAGAAGTGGGGTACAGGCCAGAGTCACAGGGAGTGAAAAGATTCACCAGAGACAGTGGGGAGCGGAACAGGCAGATGTACCGAAATACACTGCTGAGGGGAGCAGCAAGCAAGACAGGAGAGGTCTGCTGTGCCATGTGTGTTGCTCCCCAGCCGGCCAGGGATTGAACTCGCGCCACAAAGGCCACGGACATCTTCACAGTGCTGTGTTCAACCCCCTGCGCCATGGAGGCCCAGGAATATTTTCTTACAGTTTCTTTTTCTCTCTTAATAGTTCACACACACAGACTGTACTTTCTAGTCCCATATCCCTGTCCCAAGCCCCTTGCTGTTAGGTGAGACCATGTGACTAGTTTGGGCCAATCAGCCAGGCACTGTAGTGACTTACATTACTTCTAAAGTTACCCTGGAAGAATGGGTGACAGAACTCTGTGACAATCTCCCCTTGCTACTGTGGCCAGCAACATCAGAGATACAGCTAACCTTCTAGTATGTTATGTCAAGAATTTTCCCTACAAAAGAGGAATGGATAAAAATAATCCACAGTACTTCTTTTGAAACTCCATTATCTCCCCTGAACAAACACATAAACACACACACGTGTGTGCACACACACACACACACAGAGAGAGAGAGCAAGAGAGAGAGAGAGAGAAATAGGGAATAATAGTAGGGAATAATAGTCCTGGAAATGGATGGTTCTGGTGTGACATAAGCCCCACAGGACTTGCACTGGGTCCCAGTATCCACTTTCCTTCCTGTGGTTGGCAGGTGACTCCCACCCTCACAATGACTTGAAGGTATCACAGGCATATTCCACCTGCTCTTCCTCCTATTTTCCAGTTCAGAGGCCAGCCTGCTTTCAGTGCATTAAGGAGCTGGTACCCAAAACTGCAATGCCATGCCCTCCCCTGAACCCACCATTTTTCACCCCCGAATGGGCCAGAGCAATGGCACGAAAGGGGTATAGGCAATGCAGGCCTGGTCCTGCCTTGGTGTTTGCCCTAGACTTTGCATAGCCTCTGCCCTCGGGGAAGTCTCCTCCTGGGTCTAGCATCTGAAAGTGTGCCCTTTTGATCCAAGGTAACAGAGATGGTGCTAAGGTGGGAAAGAGGACTAGGACTACACAGTGATATAAATTCACATCAGCCCTTTGTCCAGCAAGGCCTGGACAAAGTGAGCTGAGGCCCCAATTAACCCAACAGCACTGCAGCAGGGGCTGGGTGGTCCCTCCCAGCCCAACTCTACCCCCCCAAACCCTCTTAACACTATTAATCCTTTCCTTCTTTGCCAGAAACATGAAAAGCATATCATCCCCCTGGGATTTCTATTTGCCTTTTTCAGATTATCAGGGAGGATCAGCCCCTTGGGGTTAATAGATCATGTCCCCTTTTCTCCTCCCGAGACTCTCCACTACCCTTTCCCCAAGACCCTAAGGTTTACTGTTTCTTTTGCAGTCCTGTCCAAGCATTGACACTGGACTTTGGAAGTGAAGCTGGAAGTGAGAGAGAGTTTTTTAGTAGCTCCTTTTAATATTTGTCAGCTCTGTTTCTTATGCTGATCATTTAGCAATTGCTGATAGCAGTTTATTACTATCAGCCTACATCCCGTTATGAAAAAATACAAAAGAACTATCTATTGTCACTTGGGAAGCCGGAAGTGAATTCAATTTGGGAGGGAGGCAATAAACAAATAACCTAGCCACCTGTTTTTACTGCTCAGTGACTACAAATATAGATTCTCCAGACAGTTGCTTTTTTTGAAGTTTGAAATACACAGAGCAGCTGGAGGCTCCTGTTTGTGTGTATGTGCGGGGGCTTACCATGACATCAAACTCTGAGGTCACATAATCTTACACTTAGGAGAACATGGAGGAACTTCTGGTCTTCAAAATTATTAACTCAGCATTCACAATTGCTCTATTTTCTAGTTCCCTATCCCCTTCACATCCTAATATCCCTCTCCAATTGCAACCAAAACTTTACTGCTATTTCTTACCCATCAAAGATAGTTCTAGGTTGTGGGGCCTGAAACTTAGAGTTTGGGGGACAGTCTTTAATAAAAATGATATTAAAAAGGTATGGGTAGTGCAGGCAGTGACCGAAGTTAATATTCATGTTAGCTGTTAGTATTCATGTTAGCTGTTAAGTTAATGTTTATGAGAAAAGAAGTCACAACAAATTACAGCATTTGAACAGCTGACATAGATAAAACATCCCAATTTCCAGGCAAATAACATTTTTATTAATTTATTAATTAACTGCCTCACACATTTCTATGATCTTTTTCCCCCACGTTTTTTGATCCTCTCTTCAAATGCTTTGATCCTCTCTTCATATGACATTTTTGTAATACAATTTTTCCTAGAGAAAATGTAGAGAATCCAATCTTTCCTTTGCACTGTTAATAATTTTTATTACTATTGATAAATTTCAACTTTACAAATCATTATTAGTGATGGGTAAATTTTCAGTATTGTCAAATAGGAGACAAGTTTCTTTCTTACATGGGCTTAAGATTTAAAGGTTCTTTTGGGTGTAGATTTTTTTTTTAAAGATTTATTTATTTATACAAGCACTGGGCACAGTCAGAAGCGTGGGAGGGTGAGAGAATTCACCAGAGCCAGAGTGGGGAACAGAACAGGCAGACTGACGAAATACACTGCTGAGGGGAGCAGCGGGCGGCAGGAGAGGTCTGCGCTCCATGTGGGACCCTCACCGGAGGCCGGGGAATGAACCAGTGCTGCAGAGGCTGCAGGCAGCCTTACAGCCCAGTGCTCAACCGCTGCGCCACCAGGGGAGGCCCTGGGTGTAGATTCTTAAGGAATCTGAATGACACAAACTAGTTTGATGTCAATGTCCTCATTATATAGTGTATTTTGAGTTTTATAGTATCTTAGTCAATGTCAGTATTTATGCCAAATCGCCAAGAAATTAATCAAGCCTGTGGCTACCACTCCCCTATTTCACATTCATGTGAAAAGACACAGCTTGATGCAAACATTCTATTAGCTTAACTACCTCACAGTTATAATATCACGTAAGCCGCCACTGAGCTCTGGCCACACCATAGTGACATCTAGACAAGGGAATAAAATTTTCCCTCTACCTTTCTAGGTTCTTGACTGAGAACCCCTGTAATAAAAGATTGACAGAAGAAAAGCCAACAGAAATTTAATAACATGTAAACTGAGTAACACCTGGAAATGGCCCAAACCATCACCTTAAATACTATCTTCAGCTAAAGAAAAAAAGAAAGATGTTGGGGCCTCCCCAGTGGCGCAGTGGTTGAGCGCTGGGTTGCAAAGTTGCCCGCAGCCTCTGCAGTGTTGGTTCGATCCCCCACCACCGGGTGAGGGTCCCACATGGCGGGTGAGGGTCCCACATGGCTCGCAGACCTCTCCTGCTGCCCGCTGCTCCCCTCAGCAGTGTACTTCGTCACTCTGCCTGTTCTACTCTCCGCTCTGGCTCTGGTGAATTCTCTCACCCTCCCGCGCTTCTGACTGTACCCAGTGCTTGTATAAAAAAATAAGTAAATAAATATTAAAAAAAGATGTTGGGGGTTACCTGGACAATTAAAAGGGGTGTGGTTGTTACTTGGATTTGTCGGTGCCTTCTTTAATGATAGGAATGTCTAGAGATTGAGTCAATGCCCTCTTCTTGGTACAGCAAGTGAGACACCATCACAAATGGAGAGTTCCCGCATACACACAAATATCCCTTACAACAGGGTAATGTGGGGGCTCCCTGGTGGTGCAAGGGGTTAAGACGCAACCTGTGAAGCTATCCTAAGCCACTGCAGCACGAGTTCTATCCCCAGCCAGGGAGTGACCCACATTGTGCAACAAAGGTGTCCTGTCTCGCCCGCTGCTCCCCTCAGCATTGTATTTCAGTCAGTCTGCCTGTTCTGCTCCCCACTCTGTCTCTGGTGAATCCTCACCCCCCGCACCTCTGGCTTGTACCCCAGTTCCTGTATGCATAAATAAATACATCTTTTAAAAAAAGGGTAATGTGGGCTTGGTCCCACCCTAAAGAGCCAGATAGACTATTCAATATGCCCAGAGTAAGTCTCCTGTCACCTTGGTATGGGAATTAGAGGTCAATCAAGGCTTAGAGAGCTTCCAGAAGTATATTACCATTACTTAAAAAATGCAGAATATTTTAGGTTAAGAGCAGAGAGGGCCCTAAATGATAGGAGAAGCTTCTGACCTTACCTAAGTCCTCAGCCCCTACCTAACCAAAGAAGAGATACCTAGCAGAATGTAGTTTGGAAGGTCTTATCCAGTTCTAGGCTACGTTTATCAGTAACTACGTCTTTGCTAGCTAAGAATCTCTTTACTGGAGCCTCCCTGGTGGCTCAAGGGGTTGAACACAGCACTATTATGCTATCCACAGCCACTGCAGCACAAGTTCCATCACCGGCCGGCCAGGGAGCAACCCACATGGTGCAGCAGACCTCTCCTGACTTGCCTGCTGCTCCCCTCAGCAGTGTATTTCAGTCAGTCTGCCTGTTCTGTTCCCCACGCTGTCTCTTGTGAATCCTCTCACCCTCCGCACTTCTGGCCTGTACCCCAGTTCTTGTATGCATAATTAAATCTTTAAAAAAAAGACTTTCTTTACTCTCAGAGTAAGGATAAGATCACCCCCTCCTTGTCTGTCATGTGAAGTTTCCCCCTCTTTGTTATGACACTCTTGGTCACAGAATGAAGGATAAATATCTTGGTCCACTATATTATTCTTTAGAATTTATAACCATGTAAATTTTCCACATATATGTTATTGTTTGTCCTTTGCTAACTCATCTGATCTCTGATTACTCCTTCAGCCCAAGAAGGATCCACAGGGGTATGGGTTGATATCTTTTGTGCCTTAATAGTAATTTCTACTGGGTTTTAAGAACTTTTCCTATGTCTGCTGTTTCTTTATTTTTAAATTTATTTATTTATGCATATAAGAACTGGGGTATAGGCCAGAGGTGGAGAGGATTCACCAGAGAGAGTGGGGAGCAGAACAGGCAGATCTACTGAGATACACTGCTGAGGGGAGCAGTGAGTGAGACAGGAGAGGTCTGCTGCGCCATGTGGGTCAGCTCCCTGGCCCAGGATCCAACTGGTGCTGCAGTGGCTGCTGATAGCTTGATAGCACTGTGTCTTTAACCCCTGCGCCACCAGGGAGGCCCCCTGTCTGCTGTTTCTTAAAATTAACTAGCTTGGTATTTTAAAAATATGAAAAGATGCCTTTTGGGACAAAATGGGTGGATTTTGAGGTGGCTATGGTAAGTGAAATAACTAAAAAAATGAAAGATTGTTGCTGGATGGTGTCACTCATTTGTGGAATAGAAATAACCAAAGAAAACAAACTGGCAAAATACAGTAAGTATAATTCTTAGACTGAAAAATATACAGTTTAACAAAAGAGATGGGGAAGAGTGAGGTGGATAGTGGAGGAAAATATAGTGTATTGACATTGGAGTTTTGATGGAGAGTGAGTGAAGCCTGTGCACATCTGGATGGTGCGGTTGTTCTTCCAGAATTACTTAGTTATGTAAGTGATTGGCAAATCAGTAACATTTGAGAAGGAAAAAAAGAAAAATGCAAAAAAAAAAAAAAAACAGCCCAAAATAAACCTTATGCCAAAAGACACATTATGAGGTGACAAATGTTGCTCCCCTTCACATACAGGACATAGAATGAGTTGCTGCATTTAATCATTTGCTCTGTCATTTATATTATATCCTTCACATTGTATATTTGCTACTTTAATAATAACCAACTTTAAATCAAGTCCAAAGTGTTATTTCTGTACATCTCTGAATTCAGACTAGGCTGAACATTTATAAATATATATTTGAAGTACTCTAAGGGCACAATCTTATAATTCTGCCTTTTTTTTTTTTTTTTTTTTTTTTGTGGGACCCTCGCCAGCGGCCGGGGAACGAACCCGCCCTGCAGAGGCTGCGGGCAGCCTCGCAGCCCAGCGCTCAACCGCTGCGCCACCAGGGGAGGCCTTTATAATTTTCCTTTTGATTCAATTTGTAGAGGAGAAAATAGAGAAAGACTTAATATATTGCTAAGTTCATCTAGCCAGCCAGAGAAGAGATTGGCCCCGAACCCGCATCTGTGGACTCCCAGTTGTTCTCACTAGATGCCTTCATGAAGGATTTACTCCGCACATCACACCCTCAAGAGTTTTTCAGAATATGTTACCGACATCTTCCCTCGGTGAAAGCAGCTCCTAGAGATGCGGGCTCCAGGCACAGGCGCGCTCAGCCAGGGAGGGCAGGCAGCACAGGCTTTTCAGGTGGCAGAACTAAAGGTATCAGAAGGCAGGACAGCCAGGCAGACCAAGGGGGAGAGCAGCCAGCACGGGCAGCTGTTGCCGTGACAACAGTCTCCAGGGGCGTGGCCTTTGCCAGGGTGAAGGGGCCTGAGGCAGCCCTGGGGGAGTTTTTCTGGTTCAGGCATTCCTGTTTCCTGGTGAGGCTGCCCTTCTGTGGCAGGCAGCGTGCCCCCTGCCCATCCCCTCACACAGCCCCTCCACAGCATGTTTGACAGAGGCCAGCTTTCACTTAGCAGGGTCTGTCCCCCCAGCCCGGAAGTCCCCTGAGCTGCAGCTGCCCCTGATAACACCCATGGCAGTCCTCTGCTCCCCAGGTCCTGCTGTGGACTGGCTGCAGCAGGCTCTGTCCAGTCTGTGGCTCTCAGACTTTCCTCCTGCACCGGGGCCCAGGGGTGAGCCCACACACACCCCCACCCCAAACAAGCCCTGAGAAACCAGGGACTCTGAGGTAGCAGCTCAGGCTGCTGGGCCACATAGGGAAAGGGAAATGTCCTGGGCTGGAGGTAGGTGGTGCCAGGCTCTGGGCTGGGCAGGACTCATGTTGTCCCTGTCACAGGAGGGCTCTGCAGGCTGGGGAGCCTCTACTCCTCTCCAGGCCTCTGTGTCCTTCTCCTCCCTGAAAGGTGGGGGCATGGGGTGTGGGAGACCAGTGACTGAGGACCCTTCCAGCTCTGCTCCATCCTCCACAGTGCCCTCCACGGTGAGGGGGGCTGCTCTTAGGAACTCCATTTGGCCTGAGTGGGCACGGCTCCAGACTGTGGCTGCTGCTACCTTCCCCAGAATCCAGGCAAGCTCAGAGCAGGGAACTCAGAGCTCCTCTTAGGCTGGCCTTCCCTGCTGGGCTCCCACACACTCACAGCCCTCCTCTTGGCCCCGGGGCCTCTGAGAACAACCTTTAGAACAACCCCAGTCTGAGGTCTGGGTGACAGAAGTTGGGACAGAGGAAACAGAGTCACAATCTTGGTTATTTGATTCAACAAACTTATATTTCATGAGTGTTTATTTTTGCTTCTTTTCTGTATGCACTGATGCATGACACAAATGTCCTGGAGGATCTCATTGACTTATAGTGGAAAGAAATTTCTAAACATAGTTTTTAACACATGATGATAATAAATCTGTGTTGCCTGGCGACTAGGCACACCAGGAAAGGACACCTAATTCAGCTTGCTCTAATGACTGTCAGGGAAGTCCTCTGGGAGTAAATGATACTTAAGAAGGATTTTAATGATTGAATAGGATTTTGCTTAACAGAAAAGGGGAGGGCATTTTAGATCGGAGGAGGAACATAAGAAACCTTGAGGCAAGGGCATGGAGGCTTGGCCTCAAGGGTCTGACTGGACCAGACCAGTCAATAGCTACTAAGAATTTAGTTGACAAATGTCCATTACACAGTCCAGCTTGACAGTGTATCCTAAATATACCCTATGACCCACAATCCACTTGTAGTAAGCAATCCCGGTGAAATACTACACTAGCACGAGGAGGTATGCGTGCATGTAAAAGGCCATTGCAGCAGGTTTGTAATAGCACTGGAAACCATCTAAACCTCTTATCAACAAGAAAACTACAGTATTTCGCAGTATAATATATGCAGCAGCTACATGTGAACTAGTCTTACAGGTCTAATGTATGTATGTGTGTTTTACACACCAAGCAATTAACGCAATTCTGACACTGAGATAGTGCCAGATCCCAAAAGATAAGGGCTCAGTCTCACAAGAGTGAAACCCACCCCTCCCCCCAACATTTCTGATGCCAATTTCAAGACCAGGCTGTCAGCTGTGTCCTCTGACTGACTGACTGATTATAGATCGGCAGTGTCTTCCAACCCTCTTGAGGTTTGATTAATTTGTTAGTCTGACTCACAGAACTCAGAGAAATGGTTACTTACAT
The DNA here is from genome assembly GCF_014898055.3 of Talpa occidentalis. Taxonomy (NCBI): domain Eukaryota; kingdom Metazoa; phylum Chordata; class Mammalia; order Eulipotyphla; family Talpidae; genus Talpa; species Talpa occidentalis. The sequence goes on from NW_023601543.1 coordinate 31,724,188, forward strand.
TTAATTGTGAAGGATACAGATGAATATCCAGATGAAAAGGGACAAAAGGCAAGGTCTAGAAGGGTCCTGTCCCCCATAGAACTGGGTGTGCTACCCTCCCCTCACATGAATGACTTCATCAACCTGTAAGTCATCAAATCTTGTTCATTTTCCCTCTACCTTTCTTAGGTTTTTGGCTGAGACACCATCTATAATAAGATTAATAGGAAAACAAAAGTTTGATAACATGCATACCTCCTAAATAAATGGGAGAGACCTAAGTAAACCAAATAATTAGTTGAAATGGCCCCAGCCATCATCTTAAACATTATTTTCAGCTAAAAACAGAGTTGTTGTGGGGAGGGGAAAGCCAATTGTGGGAGGCTACCAAAACAGGCATAGTAAATCGTGTGGTAGTTGTGTAATGGGTGACTTCTCCATTAATGAATAATTCCTAGGGCCTCCCTGGTGGCGCAAGGGGTTAAGCACAGCACTGTGAAGCTATCCGCAGCCTCTGCAGCATGCGTTGATCCCCAGCCGGCCAGGGAGCTACCCACATGGTGCAGCAGACCTCTCTTGACTTGCCTGCTGCTCCCCTCAGCAGTGTATTTCAGTAGATCCACCTGTTCTGCTTCCCTCACTGTCTCTGGTGAATCCTCTCAACATCCCCCCCACATCTGGCCCGTACCCCAGTTCTTGTATGCATAATTTTTTTTTAAAGAAGAAGAGTTCCTAGACATTTGGTCATCCTCCACTTCCTGGTCCAGAGAAGAAGACACCCTTCTAAATGGAGACTTTCCCTCAAACATGTAAATAAATGTCTCTTACAAAAGGGTCACTTCTTGGGGGCAGAGGTACTCCGCTTTTCCTATGTCTGCTGTTTCTTCAAATTAAATCAGCATAAAATTATCCTTATGCCAAAGAGAAAAATATTTGAGGGTGAACAAATTTTTCTCCTCTTGAAGAGTTTTATAGAACTTAATCTGCAGTTCTCCCCAACTTCCCCTGGCAGAGGTCAGTGGGTGGGGATGGAAGTTCCACTTGCTCTTTCTGGTAACCAGCTCTGTTCTAAGGACATGTAGGGGACTGGCTCCAGGTTACCTTATTATAATAAGCTCAAAAGGGGTTCCTTATGAATGACAAAAGATGCCCCTATCACCTAGAAAATTCTAAGGCTTTGAGGAGCCTTGTGCCAGGAAGGAAGATCAAATATATTTTTTATTATGAGACAATAGGTAACAACATAGACAGATTTCCAAGAAATACTGCTGATTGAATAAAAGAACATTTTGTGTAATGAATGTAAGGTATAATGCCATGTATGTAATGTCATTTGGATTCTATGAGAGAGAGTGTGTGTGTGTGTGTGTGTGTGTGTGTGTGAAAGAGAGAGAGAGAGAGAGGTGTTCCTTTTTATGTGAATTACTTCTCTGTTTTTTATTCAATTTCTATTGGGTGAAGAGACATTAATGATTTTCAAAGATACCTCTAAATCTGTAACATGTTTTAAATATTTCATTCCAGTTTCTCTTGTGCCATTTAATATTCTCTGAGATGTTTTTGCTTTATAGACTTTGAAAGAGAATTCTTTATGATTTTTTCTGACTGCAAAAGCATTATTATAATAAAAAAATTCAAACTCAGCAACAGTAGCGCACGAGGAGAATGTTCAATACTTTTCTGACATCTGAAAGATGAATGCCTCTGGACTCAGCAAATAGAGAGAAGGTGTGTAATTTTAGGAGTAAGCAAGGCATAATGGCTAAGAGGTGTCGACTGCAAAGCAATCACCGCTGTGTGGAGGAAAAGGAAAGCTTTTATTTCCAGAATCAAAACTGAGGGTTAACCTAGGAGAAAGCAAGCCGTCCAGGAATGCAGAATGCCCCCGCCAACTGCTTTTATCACTCCCTGTCCCCTCTACCCGCCACCATCCAAGGTAGGATCCAGGTTATATACCATTGGCACAGACAGACTCTTTTAAGTAGAAAAACAGTTACGGTAAGTCAATAATGTTAGAGTAGCAGAGCATTTGTTTCATTTTCATACGATCATTTTCTAAAAACTTGGCAGAGTAGGATATGTATACTTAAATGCAGGGGGTTGTTACCTTTATGTGAGAAGCAATAGGTGTGTGAAGAAGGCAAAAACTTAAGAGATAAAATCTATCATAAGGAAATGCCTTTGTTTCAGATATGTTAGATAGGGACTCTTATCTCTTTGGGTGGTGGTTCTGCTCAGGACCACAGCAGGCAAAGCAAGCCGCAGGGTGCTCTCACAGCAAATCCCTTTGATATACTGACTCAAACCTCTGCAGGTCACTTTGTTTGTACATTGTGCCCAAACTTTGCAAATTTCTTGCAAAGGGCCTCCCTGGTGGCACAAGGGGTTAAGCACATTACTGTGAAGGTATCCCCAGCCTGTGCGGCATGAGTTCCATTCCCTGCAAGCCAGGGAGCTACCCACATGGCACAGCAGACCTCTCCTGTCTCGCCCGCTGCTCCCCTCAGCAGTGCAATTCAGTCAGTCTGCCTGTTCTGCTCCTCACTCTGTCTCTGGTGAATCCTCTTACCCCCCGCACCTCTGGCCTGTACCCCAGCTCTTATATGCATAAATAAATAAATCTTAAAAAAAATTCTTGCACAGAGATCTGACTTAAGAGTTAGACAAATCTGATTTCAAATTCAGGTTCCTGGACTTACTGGCTGTGTGACCCTGGATAAGTCACCCAAACTTTCTGTGCTTCAGTTTCTTCATGTGTAATAAAGTAATAATGCCTCCTCCAAAGAGTTGTAAGGATTAAAGAAGATCCCAAATAGAAAGTAGCTGGCCCAAAGTCCTTGATTTATTTTTTTTATGATTTATTTATGCAGGGTCTCCCCGGTGGCACAGTGGTTGAGCACTGGGTAGCAAAGCTGTCCGCAGCTTCTGCAACGCTGGTTTGATCCCCGGCCACCAGGCGAAGGCCCCACATGGCGCACAGACCTCTCCTGCCGCCGTAAAAAGGAAAAAAAAAAAAGATTTATTTATGCATACAAGAGATGGGGAACAGGCCAGAGGTGTGGGGAGTGAGAGGATTCACCAGAGACAGAGTGGGGAACAGAACAGGCAGACTGACTGAAATACACTGCTGAGGGGAGCAGCAGGCATGTCAGGAGAGGTCTGCTGCACCATGTGGGCTGCTCCCTGGCCGGCCCGGGATTGTATGCATGTATAAATTTATGCATGCTGCAGTGGCTGCAGACAGCTTCATAGGTTGCATCTTAACCCCTTGGGCCACCAGGGAGGCCTCTTCTTGATCATTTTGAATTTCTTTCCCCAACTCCAAATGAAGCTAGTATTCTTTCTCTGTCTTATGTATTTTTGAGGATCTCCGCATTCATGTGGCTTTCAGATGTAGTTCTGAGATCAAAGGGAATAACTTTATCTTCATTAGAGACCTTACCAGCAAGGGGTGTGGTTGATGGAATACCAATATGGATGAATGGCATGGCATGTATGCAAACAATAATAAAGGAATAAATTAAATATCTGCTATATAAGATATAACTATCAATGTATAAATACATAAAGGTATTTGAATATGTAATATATACATTTATAAAGTACTATACATATATACTATATAAAAAGTAAATTGACAGCCTATGTAAAAGGAGCTATACAGATACTTGATGTATGTCAATTACTTTCTCTGGGTAGAGGAACTAAAGATATTTTTAGCAGAAATGTATAACTTCTACAATCAGAGAAAAAGTGAAAAATATAAGACCATTCAGTTTAAACACATATGCACACATGTTTATCTTGGCTTGATACAGGGAGAAGCCATTCAACTATATGTTGATTCTTGTGGCACCTCACCCCAACCCCTAGGAAGAGGCTCATACTTAATCAGTCCAGTGTGTCAGGGTTGAGGCAGTTCCCTCCCCGATAAGAAATCTCCTCCTCGGGCCTTCCTGGTCGCACAAGGAGTTAAGAAACAACCTATGAAGCTATCTGCAGCCGCTGCAACACAAGTTCGATCCCCGGCCAGGGAGCTACCCCCATGGCACAGCAGACCTCTCCTGACTTGCCTGCTGCTCCCCTCAACAGTGTATTTCAGTCTGCCTGTTCTGCTCCCCACTCTGTCTCTGGTAAATCCTCTCACCCCCCACACCTCTGGCCTGCATCCCAGCTCTTGTATGCATAAATAAATAAATCTTTTAAAAAAAAGAAATCTCCTCTTACTCCCTTGTAGTATCTATCTCTCCTTCCTTCAAGCCTTCCCACTCTTTTGTTAGCTGTGTTCAACTCACAGTTCTAATTCCAGCCACAAGAGGACACTCTTACCTCGAGTTTCTAAATACTCTTCAAACCAGGTATTGTCTTGTTAGATTTGATGAAAAAAGTTCATTTTCTACATACAGGCTATAAATCAGTACATCCAGGGGAATCCCACTTCTATTTAAAATATTCACAGACCAGGAGGGGAAAGCGAGTCTTGGGGTGCTGTGGGCGGTGATGGTGGAAAAGCACAAGGGAAGATGGACTGTGGGTGCCGTGGTGGTGGTGGTGGTGGTGGTGGTGGTGGTGGTGGTGGTGGTGGTGGTGGTGGTGTTATAGGACAGCCCCGATATTGAACGGGTTCCTGGCTGTGGGTCCTCACCCGTGCGCTTAAAAGGGACTTATTAATACTCCACTACAGGCACACACAAAGGTTAATAAAAGGTTTATTTACAATGGAAAAGGAAATAAGAAAAATGTACAACTCAGGGAGAAAATAGGGAAATAAAGTCTTTACTGCGTCCTACCCGATCCGCCGACCTGGAAACCCAAAGTCACTCTCAGAGTTGGCCAGACGCTGCTGGCTGGTGGCGAGCCAAAATGGGGGACCCCCCCCAAAGCCCACGTGTCTGTCTTTATACCAAACCTGGCTGCTTAACCCCACCCTCAGGTCCCAGCCACCTTCCCTTTGGTGGTGATGGGATTTGGAGTTCCCAGTGTCTTTGGCTTTGGCCTGGGGTGGGGATGGAGTCCACAAAGCCTGTATGGAATTAGCTTTAGGACATCCTTTTCCCCCTAACATTCCCCCCTTTCACTTTATGCCACCATTTCCATGGTGATGAAGATCGAATATATGGATGTTGGGATGTTCCCCCTAACAGTGGTGGTGGTGGTGGTGGTGGTGGTGAACTACAAAAAGCACTATAAAAAAAGAAAATATTCATAGAAAAAGAGAGGATATATAATTGAATTCTTCATCTAACTCAACAAATATACACAGGGTGTTTATTATGCCAGCTATGTATTTCCACGCCAAACTCTTTTTCCAAACTCTAGACACTTGTATCTTTCTGCCTAGCAGACATTTCAGTTCAGAGAAAGAAAATAATGTAGAAACTCATCCAAAAGCACAACCCAACAAAAATACCATACTTAGCAAGACTAAATTCATTATCCCCTAAGCACCAGAAAGTTTCAGTCTCAATCGGAGGGTGGAAAATGGGGAGAACATAGAATTTTTTTAATAATAAATTTTATTTTTATATTCCCATACAATTGCAGCCCCCCATTCTGACCCCAATCCCTCCCCTCCCGCCCCGCCCCCTAAAAGTGTCTCTGGTTCATAGTTTTTTGTTGATTTTGATTTTCACTTTCTTATAGTTATTCATTTTCCTGGTCCCTTATTTAAGTTTTCTAGATTCCTGCTATGAGTGAGACCATCCGGTATTTTTCTTTTTCTTTTGGGCTTATTTCGCTGAGCATGATCCCTTCCAGCACCATCCATGTTGCTGCAAATTGCATGTGTTTATCTTTTTTGAATGCTGAGTAATATTCCATGGTATATATGTACCACATCTTCTTGATCCAGTCATCTATTTTTGGGCATTTGGGTTGTTTCCAAAGCTTAGCTATTGTAAACAGTGCTGCTATAAACATAGGGGTGCAGGTGCTCTTTGGAATTGATGTTTCTGTGTCCTTTGGGTAAATACCTAGGAGTGGAATTGCTGGATCATATGGAAGCTCTATGTTTAGTAGGTCCAGAAATCTCCACACAGCTTTCCACAGTGGTTGGACCAGTTTGCACTCCCACCAACAGTGCAGAAGAGTTCCTTTTTCTCCACAACCTCGCCAACATTTGTTGTTGCTAGTTTTTTTAATATGTGCCATTTTCACTGGTGTAAGATGGTATCTCATGGTAGTTTTGATTTGCATTTCCCTGATGACAAGTGATGTTGAACATTTTTTCATATGCCTGTTGGCCATTTGCATTTCCTCTTCAGAGAAGTTTCTTTTTAGCTCTTCTGCCCATTTTTTGACTGGATTATTTTCTTTGTTGTTGTTGAGTCTCATCAGCTCTTTGCAGATTTTTGTGATCAGTCCTTTATCATTAGTGTTGGGTGCAAAAATGTTCTCCCAGTTGGTGAGATTTCTCTTTGTTTTTTGTTATTGTCTCTTTTGCTGTGCAGAAGCTCTTTAATTTGATGTAGTCCCAGCTGTTTATCTTTGCCTTTACTATCACTGCTTTGGGTGATATGTCTGTAAAGATGTCTTTGATGTGCAAATCATGTAGTGTTTCGCCTATAAAATATAGAATTTTTTTAAATGATTAATATTTTTAATATAATAAAGTTGCACACATTATTCAATCCTAGCACGTATTTTCTGTAATCTTGTTGTGCCCAAATACTTCTTTACTCATGTCATAAGTTCGTAATAAATTGGATATCTAAACATCCCATAAACCAAAAGAAAATTTAATCTAAATAATTTTCACCTGTGAAATCAAAGTAAGTATCTCAGCCTAGGTTGGGAAAATAAAGTTGGAACCAACATCTTTTCTTTCTCGTTATATGAAATTTACACTCAAAATGAATTAGGTCAGGTTATGGCAAAAACGTGCATATATCTACAGAGATTTTTTTAGGCAATAGTTTGAAAGCATTTTACCAGAAAGTGACAGTGATTGCATTGATCCTAGTGAAAAGCATTTCGTTTCATTTGCATAAATTCGTATATGTTTATTTGCTTGACCTAGTAACAATTTAATGATATAAATATGGCCAACTAAAAATCACCCTAATTTTCAGATTGGCTTCCTCAAAAGAGTGATTAGTATGCTTTGATATTTGCAAAAACTTCACTTGGGATTACTATTTGTAATACTAAGTAAAGTTTACAAGATAATTTCTTTTTCATTAACTGAATATAACTGAATATAAAGTACATGTAAATATATGCATATAAAGTACATGTAAAAATGAAAAAATGAGAGAATTGATACAGAGAACCTGGAACTTATGGAGTAGTCTTGATTTTAGCCTATAAAAATAATAGAGCTCCTCTACTGCAATTGAGGGGATATGGATTGCATTAAAACCATTTCTTTTTTTTATTAAAATGACATTTCATCATAGCACTATGTATGTTTCAGGCATGCATCATTGAGAATTCAATATGTTTTATGCTACATAAGTTCACTATTTAAAGTTCAAATTATTTCTTCACCATATCAGAGAACATAGAATTTGATTCAAACACATCTGAGTTAGAACACAGAATCTCTTATTTATTTGTAAAAATAATTGGATTAATTGGTATTTCTGAATGGGAAGAGAAGACTGGGCATTTTTTCAAGAACATATAGACCTGATCCCTCTAAGCTGCCTCCCCAGAGGGTCTCCCACTCTCATGCTATCTCCTAAGAGCCAGGGTTCCTGGTTGAAGAGGGTTCTCTCCAGGGTCTTGGAAGCTCAATGCTTTCTGCTCTGGACTTGGGGAGGCAAGCCACTTCCTGCACATGTGACTGGGATACCAGCCTTGTGTGTTAGCACGGAGATGGTGAGGGCCAGAGAAGCAGGCCCCGGATGCTGCTAATCCTCCAGCACATATCATCAATGCCTTCAAAAGTATTGTCACACAGCTTGACTGCCCTCCTAACCCCCAAATCATAGACAGGCCTGCAGTGCACAGGAGTGTTCACACAGGGGGTGAAACCCCCTTTCTCCTGAGCTATGGGAACACATGCCTTTGCACTCCCTTTCCCTGGGGTCTCTGTGCCTCTGGGGCTGGGCTGACGCAGACATGAGAAGCACTGCACCAGGCACACACAGAGCTAAGTTACCACAGAACCATCCAGACAGGCAGGGGCTCAGTCAAGGCCCTTATGGGAGTCGGAGCAAAGGGGATAGGAGAGGGATGGGAGGGGACTGACTTACCTGAGGTCTAATCCCGTGGAGGGGACTACTTCCCTGGACTCTGAATGAAGGGCCAGCTCCGTCTATTCAACCCCAAGTTACCTGGTCAGGCCCAGGTCAGACATCTGCTTGCTCAGAGACTATCCCAATCATGGTTCTGTTAGGAACCCCTGGGTGTTATGTCCCGCCCAAGAAGGGCTGCCCCAGAGAGAAAGGGAAAAGGAGGGGAAGGCAAAGTGCTCTGACCTACAGTGGGGACAGTCATCATCCTACAGATATGTATGTCAGGACAGGTCGGGCCACTGCTTAGGAGGGTCTGGTGCCCGCTGCAGGCTGGAGCAGAGAAGCCAAAGTCAGAACCTCCTGGAGAGGAGTGGGTCTTGGGGGAGCCCCTCTACATCCTGCCTGGGCGGCACCCCTCTGGGCGCCAGGAGGATGGATTCATCCTGTCTTGTCCAACTGGCATAGGGTGCCTCTGGACCCACATCTCACTCCAGGTGGAAACCAGTACAAACAGTGACCATCAGGCTATTGCCCGAAACATGAAGATCCCCCAAAATGGCATATACAGTGAAAATGAAAAGTCAAGGGCACAGGGTTGACTTAATATTTTGTGAGCTAATTACCAAAGAACTTTGAATTTATATCTGATGCATTTTACTCATATTGGAAATAATGACATTATATAATATCAATTATGGAAAATACATCTTGTCATTTTGTCATCTACCTTCACCTTATTTCCGTATATGGTGTTGTTTTGATGCCAGAAATCTAGAGTTTAGCAGTATCAGTGAGGATGCTTTTAGTTCTTAAAAATGTCTTTCACCCTTTAAATTCTGATGCAGTGATCTGTACTTTCTTCTATTTATGACATAATTTATTCTTACTAAAGGCAGGAGACTATTGAATATAGCAGTGGCTTTCTGCTATACAGAAAAACAAAGTGGGTCTGGGGTAGAGCTCAGGTCTGCCTTTTTAATAAGAGAAACAGATATATATATATATATATATATATATATATATATATTTTATTTTATTTATGCATCCAAGAACTGGGGTGCAGGCCAGAGGTGTGAGGGGTGAAAGGATTCACCAGAGACAAAGTGAGGAGCAGAACAGGCAGATCGACTGAAATACACTGCTGAGGGGAGCAGCGGGTGAGACAGGAGAGGTCTGCTGTGCCATGCGGGTCAGCTTCCTAACTAGGGATGGAACTCGTGCTGCAGTGGATGTGGATATCTTCATAGTGCTGAGACTTAATTCCTTGCGCCACCAGGGAAACCCCCAAATATATATTTAAATAATTTTAATGTTGAATTTGGAGAAACAATCCCTCTCCCCACTTTGATCCTTTCGGAATTGCTAACCGTGCTTTCTAGAGAAGTGAACACTTATTGAAGCTTGTTTAGTCAATCAAGCAGAAATTAAAATTAATCACATAATTTAAAAAAATGAACCACCGTGTTTCTAGAATTAACAAGATCAGTAAAAGTCTTAGGTTTTATAAGGTTATTTTAATAGAGAAATCATAATATCTGATACACATATATATGTATATGCACATACATATATAGCATTTTAATGAATTATAAAGTACATTTGCATGTTTCTTATTGATGTGGGGTGGGGTTCAAGGGAAACGACCTAAGTCTTATTTTCCTCTTCAATTTATACAAGTTGAGCAAGACAGTTGAACTGGTAAGGCAAGGCTGCCCTTGGAAGCCCTTGGAAGAGAACCCACCGTAAGGCAAGTTAGGTAATTAAAACCGAAGTTATCCTTGGAGATTATTTCGGAGGAAGATTCCAATTCTGAATACACAGCATTGTCTGGCTCACAAATTTGTCTCCTAACCCAGGTTCCATGTTTGAATCCAGTGGAGAAAAGAGAGGCTTTCAGAAAAAAGAAAAAAAAAAACAACAGGAAGGACTATTTTGCTAAGAATTCTTTAAGACATTGAGGTTTAAGCAGAACTGGCATAGTATCCAGCTGGATAGGTACAATATTAAAGCTGGAGGAGGGACATTCTCTGTAGACCTATAGGTCATAGGGTTCAGCTTTGACCCATCATGGACTCCAGAGCAAGTGAGGCTTTGCACCTGGAGGACTCCAGCACTTTGACCTTGATGGAGGGGCCATAGAAGGAGCAGGACCCAGGAGAGCAGCTGTACCCAGTAGACTTGTCAGTATCCAAGGGAAGAAAAGAGCCGGACAGGGATAGAATGTGTCACTCATCTGTAATCTCACAGGAATTGTCTGAAAGCGTAAGTGAGACCTCCTTTGGGTACTATCCCCTATCTGGAAGGGAATTTAAAGTTTGGGGTCCTGCATGTGCAGGTGGGGGGGAAACAGTTCACAAGATCTTTTTATCTTACTGGGTTCCACAGCAGCCCTGTATTATTCCTATTTAAATGGGAAGAGAATGACCCTTAAATACAATTAGTACCTCGTTAAATTCTGCCTAAGAGGTTCAGAAGAAACATAGGATTAACTTTTTTTAAGTTATGACAAGTGTTTATTAAGTGCCACATTGTCCTTATAAGTTGATTAACAGTCTTTTAAATTGCTTTACATTTTTTCATTGTTGTGGTTTTTGTTGTTTTATTGGTTTTTTTTTTTTTTTTGGTTTTTGGTTTTTGTTTTGCAACATAAGTAAAACGTGTTTGTCTTGGAAAAGTGGGAAATTCCAAGAAAGCAAAAATGAAAAAATAAAAATCACCCATTGTCTTATCATACAGGTAGCCACTGTTAAGCCCCTGAAGTATATACACTTTAGTTTTTTCCTTGTATATTAATATATAAATATTTTTTTACAAAAATGGGACACTACATATACTTTTTGAAAATTGCCCTTCTCACTTCACAATATATAATATACATCTTTCCATGCAAATGGGTTAGATTTATGATTGAAAGAGGGAGACTTGCAGATGGAGGGAGGTGTCAATTTTAGGCCAGTTACAAGCGAAACACCTAAAATGAAGTCACGGCAAAACTGAAAAATTAAGAAGACGGGAAAGGTATTTAAGAAAATGCCAAGTTCAGGTGGCAACACTTATATCAGGCAAACTAGAAGTAAAGGCCCAGTAGTTAAATAGGATAAGGGCGGTTACGTCTTGCCTTCCAATGCATTATCATCAGTTTATTTCGTACTCTTTTCATCTCTTCCATCTCCTCTGCCACCTTTATCATCTCCTCGTTGCTTAAATTTCTACCATGGATGTCCCCTCTAAACTGCGGGCGAGAGCGGGCCAGCCTCTCCTTAAAGCTTCCTTCTTCCAGCTTGTGCTTCCCCACCCCGCACGGAGGCTGCTCCATGGGAGGGCGCTGCTCGAAAAGGTCCTTTCTGGAAAGGCGCTCCTGCGGAGGGCGCTCCTCCGACACGAGCATCTCGGGAAGGAGCTCGGGAAGCAGTTCCTCGGGAAAGAACTCCTCCTCCGAGGACTGCTCCTCCGATGACGGGTCCTCCAGAACCGGTTTCCCGGGAGAGGGAGGAGGAGGAGGCCGCGCCTCCTCCGTCTCGGGCACGCTCTGGGGCTGATCTTCGTTGTCTTGGCAGGATTTTTCCATGTTGAGAATGGTCTCCTTTAAGCACAGTTATGCACAGGAGACAGAAAGGCACAGTGGAGTCAGGATATTTGATGGCTGGACCGCAACCCGGCCACCGGTGCCAACGCCCGCCTCTGCGTGATCGGGGACCCCTACGCTGACCCAGAGGCGCTCCGGGCTCCTGGACCCCGCCGCGCCTGGCCCCCACGCCTCCCCCCACCCCGATAGCCGCCCCTCCTTCCCGAAAGCCACCATTTTCCCAGCAGGCCTTGCCATAGGCCTCTCCGCAGGGGCAGGGGCGGGGCGGTGGGGCCGCGGACTCCGCTCCCGTCAGCATCCTCCCGGGCACCCATCCCGGTCCACTGCCCACCCTTTCCCCGACCTGGACCTCGCCCGCAGCTTGCTCTCGGCCGTTCTGTCCTCGAGGTGCCCCGCTGTGCCCGGCAGACCTGCAGACAGACGCGAGACAGGGTAGGGGGCGGGGAGGAGGGACGGGCTGACTGCCACCCACGCCCCTTTCCTGGGCACCAGCCACCACCCCCACGCCAGGCTCTCTGGTTAACCCCCACCCCATGCCCCCTGTCTGGCTGCGCGCTGCGGCCCTTTGGCAGCCCCCCTCGCAGCCCCCCTTCCCCGCAGTGTTCGTCATTTCTTTTCAGGCGGGGGATGGAAGCGAAGGATGACTTGGAGACAGGTCTCAGCGCGTCAGTCTCCCTCCCAAGGGGACATCCCCACCCCCACAACTCACCTTCCTCCCCACTCCCCAAGACCACCATTTTCTGCACCGAAAAGTGGGCGCGGGGGGCGGGGCCGGGCTTAGGGAAAGGCCTGGACTCTCTGCCATCCGGACCCCGAGTGTCGAGCAGCAGCGGCTGCAAAGCGATTTAAGGGAACCGAGGGAACTTACTTCCTCTGTTTCCCCCTCGACCGAAGGGCAATAGGGAGACGCTGTCTGGACATGCAAAAAGGACCAGGACGTGAAGGACTTGGGCAGACATAGGCTCCTGGTCACGTGAGGGCCGCGCGTCACCGCCGAGCTCAGATCCCCAGTTACCACTTTGACCGGCGGCCGTGCTGCTGCAACCTGCGGGTGTTTCCTGACGCACAACACAGCGGGCACCACCACTCACCTCTCTTTGTTTATATTTGCTTTTTCCTGGTTACCTGTCTTGGAGCTTAGCCCCTCTTCGTCTCTGCGGCTTCCCCCATACCGCCTCTCTCCCTCATTCTCCCTTCCTTGGCCTCCAAGGCCCAGTATGTCCCTACAGTGCTCATCCTGCGCTGAAATTTAACTGTTTCACCTTAATGAAGTTTTGTCACCTGCCGTCCTTCCCAGCTGTAATCCACATACCTAACCCCATGGTGTCCATTTAGGCTCTGTCAACACGGTTTTCATCTCTTGTCACTTTCATGGGAGACAATCTTTTACTTTCCAAGATTTCAGTATTTTTTTTTTTTTTTTTTTTTTTATAGAGGCATGCTTTATCTATTTGTTTGCTGGTTTGTTTGTTTTGTCTATACATGCACTGGGCACAGTCAGAAGCGCGGGAGGGCGAGAGAACTCACCAGAGCCAGAGCGGGGAGCAGAGCAGGCAGAAGGACCGAAGTACACTGCTGAGGGGAGCAGCGGGCGGCAGGAGAGGTCTGCACGCCATGTGGGACCCTCCTCCGGTGGCCGGGGAGCAGCCGGGGATCGAACCGGCGCCACAGAGGCCGCGGGCAGCTTCGCAACCCAGCGCTCAACCGCTGCGCCACCGGGGAGGCCCGATTTCAGTATTTTTAAAAAAGATTTATTTATTTATACATACAAGAACTGGGGTGTAGACCAGAGGTGTGTGTGGGGGGAGGGGGTGACAGGATTCACCGAGGCAGAGTGGGGAACAGAACAGGCAGACGGACTGAAATACACTGCTGCGGGCAGCAGCGGCAGCGGTTGAGTCAGGAGAGCTCTGCTGTGCCATGTGGGTAGCTCCCTGGCTGTGGCTGGGTCATAGGTTGTGTCCCAACCCCTTGCGCCACCAGGGAGGCCCCGATTTTAGTATTTTTTTTGACCCCAGACCTATATCACAAAAAGAAGCTCCAGTCTAAATGAGTAGTCATTCAGTTTTAGCACCCCATGCATAATTAAATTTGTAAATTATGGAAATAGAAAACAACAAAACATTTTGATTTTCAAAAACGAAAACACATTTGTCCATCTAAGTACAAATAGTCTGAAAGCCTATCTTATATGGGGGCATGGGCAGTGGCATTATATATAGCATATATATGTTTATGTCCCTGTGTGTGTGTGTGTGCACACACTCATCAGTAGTTACTCATAATAGAAGGAAGATTTTGCTGGGGCTTTAATTCCTTAACCAGCCACTTCTTGCTGCTGCTGGCTGAGAATGTTTATATTCATTAAATCAAGAATTATTTGGGTCCTGGGACTGCTAGACCCCAAAAGATGGATGCATAGCAGGGGACATTCAGTATTAAACTATGCAGTAATTTTATTGACCACACTGTGCACACTGTAGCAGGATTAAAATCATGCTAACATACTCAGTTGTCATTGCAAGTGCTTTTCCATCAAATGGTGTTTTAAGATCTTCAACCTAATGCTTACATTTTAATTACATCAGCCTGGATGCTATTTTATCCCTGGGGGTCCATTTTCTTCTAGAAAGCACACTATACTTCTCTCTGTATTTTTCACTTTCAGGGTGGGTAGCCATCAAGTCTCCGTGAGGATCTTTAGATTGTTTCTTCAAACCCAGGCTGTCTAGTAAGTTTCCAAACAAATTCATACCTGAAATTGCCGTTCAAAGAACTTTTTATCACTTTTCTCCAACATCAAATTTTCTTTGTGTTGAGATAACACTTAGATGGATTTGTTTACTTTTATATATTTTCCATAACTATTTTGTAAATTTTTCAGTGATGGGTGTATTTTTAACCAATTTTCATGATACTTTGTTCTTTCCACTAAGGGTTGGCTTCATCATTTTATAGTTTCTTTTCAAGTGGAGTCTCTTTTCATTCATTTTTTCATTTCTGTCCATTCCCCCTCCCTTAACATTCTGTGATGGAGGACTCACTGTCTTAAAAGATACCCTGTTGAAATTTCAGACAGTTCTAATCATTCGGAGTACTTTATTCTTTTGTTGAACTGAAATCTACCTCCCAATAGTTTATACACAGTGGTCCTGGTTTTTCCCTCTCAACAGCACAAAACAAATATAAATTAGGAAAATGCCTTTTACCCTTGATAGCCTGAAACTACAAGAGTTAAGGTTCTATTTCTTCTTCCCATCTTTGAGACACACTGAGCAATCTACTTGATCTTCTGTGACTCAGTTTCCTCATTGACAAAATTAGAGGCATAATGGTACCTATCTCTTAGGATTGGGAAGAGTAATAAATAAATGAGCAAGCATATGGAAATGACCTGGAATAGTGCCAAGCACATAGAATGCACTCTAGAAGCCTTAACTATAATAGTAGTAGTAATGTAATAGTATGGCATAGTGCTAATAATACTAATTATCATTCTTTTGTGATTAACATTAATTGAATACTTATGTCAGGCACTGCACTAAGCACTTTTAATATGCTATCTCATTTAATCCTTAAATGATGATATCCTTTTTAAAAGATTATTTATGCATATAAGAGCTGGGGTGTAGGCCAGAGGTGCAGAGAGTTGGGGGGAGGTGAGATGATTTACCAGAGACAGAATGGGGAGCAGAGCAGTCGGATTGACTGAAATACACTGCTGAGGGGAGCAGCGGGTAAATTCAAAGAAGTCTGCTGCACCATGTGGGTTACCGCCCTGATTGGGGATTGAACTCATTGCTGCAGCAGCTGCCAATAGCTTCATAGTGTTGGACTTAATCCCTGGTGCCATGAGGGAAACCCCTAATTGATGATGTTCTTACCAACATTTTTTTTAGGTTTAACTTCTCCTGTTATTTCAGCTCTTTCTAATGTGATTTTTTTTTCCAGTTACCACACTACATGGCCGTGTATTTGTAATTATCTCTGAAAATATTGAATATTCTGTGTAGTGTGGCATGGAGGGACCTTATCAAACCCCTCATTCTAGAATAACCTCCTGTGCATCTATAGATGAGTCCTAAGATCATAGATTTTGTGACTGCCATATCACACATTTGAATTCACTTTTAAGCTGCAGTCAACTGACACGCTCAAATCTGTTTCATACATCTCTGTTAATGCACCTCCGTAAATCATTTTATTTTAATTCAAATACAGAAGTTCTGTTTTTCTGGGTTAAATTTTAGTTGTCTGGTTAGATTCACTCCCTCATCTTTGAATCCAGAGCCTATTCAGTTTATTAGCTACAAAGTGTTCACTGAAATCACGCTATTTGTACTAAATAAGATGATAAATTCAGCAAGCTCAGGAAAGATCTAGGGGAGATTGCATCAGAGAGCTCTACTTCCTTTTCGCTATTGGGTGTGGCAGCCAGGAGTGTGCCTGGCAGCCAGGAGTGTGCCTGCCAGCCAGTTCCCCTCTTTTCCACTCTCCGTGTGACTTCTCAGAGTGGAGATATTTTCTAGTGCTGCTGGCAGAAAACACAGTTGCTGCTGAATGCTCCCAAGCCAGCATAAATTAGTCCTTGGTGAGAACTTGGTAAACATGGGGGCAGACAAGGGAGTTATGAGGAATTAGTACCAGGAGTAGAAGAATGAAGACAGTAACTTCCTATTTGTTCTGTGTCTTCCTGACAGTTGCTGATATGGAGCTCATTTAAGAAAAAGTGCTCTCAAGAGGGAATAAGGTGGAGTGGTTCTGCCATGGCAACAAGCCCTTGTTATAAAGGAATGTGGTCTGCCACTTTGTACGTGGTTCAGGTGGGGACTGTGCGATTATTCTTCTACTGGATTGGATTTGATACTGGTAATTTAGGGTCCTGTAAGGGCCTGCTGCTTGGCTTATTGTGGCCAGTGAGGGTGTAAGCCACAGGAACTCCATTTTAAAAGTGAGATAGCTGGGCCTCCCCGGTGGCGCAGCGGTTGAGCGCTGGGTTGCGAAGCTGCCCGCGGCCTCTGCGACGCCGGTTCGATCCCCGGCTGCTCCCCGGCCACCGGAGGAGGGTCCCACATGGCGCGCAGACATGTATGTATGTATGAATCAATCAATCTTTAAAAAAAAAAAGAAATATATACTCTCAGGGCCTCCCTAGTGGTGCAAGGGGTTAAGTCTCAGCACTATGAAGCTATCAGCACCCACTGCAGCACGAGTTCCATCCCCAGCCCACATGGCGCAGCAGACATCTCCTGTCTTGCCCGATGCTCCACTCAGCAGAGTATTTCAATAGATCTGCCTGTTCTGCTCCCCACTCTGGCTCTGGTGAATCCTCTCGCCCTCCGCCCCTGCACCTCTGGCCTGAACACCAGCTCTTATTTGCATAAATAAAGAGATCTTAAAAAAAAAAGTAATATATACTCTCATGTCGCATTGCCACTTTTAAATCCCATCTCAACTACTTATTATCTCTTTTGCCTTGAAAACAACTTGCAACCCCCCCATAGCCTTAGCTATCTCACTTTTTTTTAAAGAATTTTTTTTATAGAGGCATGTTTTTATTTATTTGTTTGTTTGTTTTTGTTTATACACGCACTGGGTACAGTCAGAAGCGCGGGAGGGTGAGAGAATTCACCAGAGCCAGAGCGGGGAGCAGAGCAGGCAGAAGGACCGAAGTACACTGCTGAGGGGAGCAGCGGGCGGCAGGAGAGGGCGCGCCATGTGGGGCCCTCCTCCGGTGGCCGGGGAGCAGCCGGCGCTGTAGAGGCTGCGGGCAGCTTCGAAACCCAGCGCTCAACCGCTGCGCCACCGGGGAGGCCCGAGAGTATATATTTCTAATCACTTTGTAAAACATCCTGGGCAGTGTGCTCCAGGCACATGCTTGCTCAGCCAGGGAGGGCAGGCAGCACAGGCTTTTCAGGTGGCAGAACTAAAGGTACCAGAAGGCAGGACAGCCAGGCAGACCAGGGGGAGAGCAGCCAGCCCCTGGCAGCTGTTGCCGTGACAACAGTCTCCAGGGACGTGGCCTTGGGGGTGGGGGGTTCTGAGGCAGCCTTGGGGGAGTTTTTCTTGTTTTTCTTGTTCAGGGATTCCTGTTTCCTGGTGAGGCTGCCCTTCTGTGGCAGGCAAAGTGCTCCCTCCATCCCACAACACCTTTACAGCATGTTTGACAGAGGCCAGCTTTCACTTAGCGGGGTCTGTCTGCCAGAAGTTGAGGGATTCTGCTCTGCCCTGCCCAGAGGTCCCCTGAGCTGCAGCTGCCCCTGATAACACCCATGGCAGTCCTCTGCTCCCCAGGTCCTGCTGTGGACTGGCTGCAGCAGGCTCTGTCCAGTCTGTGGCTCTCAGACTCTCCTCCTGCACCAGGACCCAGGGGTGAGCCCACACACACCCCCACCCCAAACAAGCCCTGAGAAACCAGGGACTCTGAGGTAGCAGCTCAGGCTGCTGGGCCACACAGGGACAGGGAAAGGTCCTGGGCTGGGGGCAGGTGGTGCCATGCCCTGGGCTGGGCAGGACTCATGCTGTCCCTGTCACAGGAGGGCTCCCTCTGTTTGTGTCCTTCTCCTCCCTGAAAGGTGGGGGCATGGGGTGTGGGAGAGTGACTGAGGACCCTTCCAGCTCTGCTCCATCCTCCACAGTGCCCTCCACGGTGAGGGGGGCTGCTCTTAGGAGCTCCATTTGGCCTGAGTGGGCACGGCTCCAGACTGTGGCTGCTGCTACCTTCCCCAGAATCCAGGTAAGCTCAGAGCAGGGAACTCAGAGCTCCTCTTAGGCTGGACTTCCCTGCTGGGCTCCCACACACTCACAGCCCTCCTCTTGGCCCCAGGGCCTCTGAGAACAACCTTTAGAACAACCCCAGTCTGAGGTCTGGGTGACGGAAGTTGGGACAGAGGAGACAGAGTCACAATCTTGTTTATTTGATTTAGCGAACTTATATTTCATGAGTGTTTGTTTTTGCTTCTTTTTGTATTCACTTGATGCATGACTCAGTCAGTTGTCCTGGAGGATCTAGGTAACAGAGTTTGGGATAGAGCCAGGGTAGTCTATGTAATTTATGGGGCCCTCGTTGAAAAGCGATTTCAAAAGTGCTGTTGCAGGGCAAAATGAAGGGCATCCCAGAATCCCAAAACTGTCCGCTCTAAAAACTATAGGTTCTGCCACCCACTACATCAAGGCAAATTTACTCTAGTGCAGTGGGCTGTTGATAGCGCTGAGACTTAACCCCTCGACCACCATTGAGGCCCAGAAGTTTGTTTTTTAATAGACATCATTAAAAAATGTTTTAGATTTAAAGAAAAATTAAGAAGATGGTATAGAAAAATCCCATATACTCCTACCCAGTAGCATCTTACATTGTAGTATGGTACATTTGTTATAATTAATGAACCAGTATTATGTCACTAAGCCTATACTTGCCTGAAATGTTCTTGTTTTTACCTAATACCCTTTTTCTACTTCTGGATCCCATCAAGGATCCCACATTACTTTTAGCTTCATGTCTCCTTAGATTCCTCTTGGCTATGACAGTTTCTCACTTTGTATAATTTTGATGACCTTTATAATTCATAGTCAAGTATTTGTAGATTACACAGCTATTGGGATTTGTCTGGTGTTTTCCTCTTGAGTTAGACTGGAGTTATGGGTTTGGGGGAGGAATATCCCAGAGATAAAGATCCATTTCATTACATATCAAGGCTACATACTATTAATGTGATTCATACCACTGATGTTGAATTTGACATGATTTTTATTAATGTTATTCTAAGTAAAGGAAAAAAATTTAAAGTATTAGCTTGAATTATATAGTTCATCTTTATGTTGTATAATGCTAGCTTTAAATGCAATTACAAGAGCATTTGACTCATATGGAGAATCACCAAAATTACATAACTCATATCTTCTAGCTTGTACATGCATATGTATTTCCTTTTTTTTTAAGATTTTTTAATTTATTTATACAAGCACTGGGTACAGTCAGAAGCGCGGGAGGGTGAGAGAATTCACCAGAGCCAGAGCAGGGAGCAGAGCAGGCAGAAGGACCAAAGTACACTGCTGAGGGGAGCAGCGGGCGGCAGAGAGGTCTGAGCGCCATGTGGGACCCTCCTCCAGTGGCCGGGGAGCAGCCAGGGATCGAACTGGCGCTGCAGAGGCTGCGGGCAGCTTTACAAGCCAGCGCTCAACCGATGCGCCACCAGGGAGGCCCTATATTTCCTTCTTAGCAGATAATGGAAATGCTACACAAAACTAACTCATCTGTTTTTATTTCAGTTCTTGATATGTGCACAGTCTGTAAACATCTTCTACCATTGTCTTGCTGATGAATAAGGAAGGATTAACAGGAAAAGGAACTGTGGGATGTGTTTTCCTTTCTCTTCTTTGTCATCATTTTCAACATAACTGGTTGGTGAATACAGGAAAGTGATACATATAAGAAAAGATATGGCTTGGTTTCTTGGTGATTTGTGATTTTTATAATGTGATTCTGTGTTTGTAATAAGTTCTCAATGGAACCAAAAGGGGGGGGGCTCTCCTGGTTATCATTAATCATAGACGTAATTTGCTTTTATTTGTTCTGAATCTTGCTGAAATCCCATGTATCGAGGGAGTTTTGTGCTCACGGAGCATGAGGAATATAAGCGGGGCAGTAAGGATGGCACACACATATATTGTTGTACCTCCTTTCCTATTAATTTGCCAATACCACACTGTCTTCATTTCTGCAGCCTTCCATGAAGGCTCAAGTTTAGGTTTAAGTCCTCCAATATTGTTCTTTTTCAAGATTATTTTGACTTTCATAGATCCCATGCATTTCCTTTCAAATTTTAGAATTAGCTTATTGCTTTTCACCAAAAAAAGTCAACTGGGATATTAATTGGAATTACACTGAATATACATGATCACATGTTTGATAGTATTGAGTCTTTGCTACATGAACATGGTATACTTTATCATTTTTTTAGATCTTCCAAATTACCCTCAGTAATTTTGTAATTTTCATATATTTCATAAAATTTATCCCTAATTCTTGTGTTTTGATGTCATTACAACTCAATTCACTTATTTTTATAACTAAATTCTAGTAGGGCATTCTTTTTACATTCTCATGCTATCCCTGCAAATAAGGGCATTTTTATTTCCTTTCCTATTTACATACCTATTTTCCCTTGCCTTGTTGTACTAACTAGGATTTCCATTATATTGTTGAACAGCAGTGGTGAGAACACACATCTTTCAGTTTTTCATTCTTAAGTATGTCAGCTGTGGTTTTTTCATAAATGCCTTATTTCAGCCTGAGGATTTTCTTTTCTGTTCATAATTTCCTGAGAGATTTTATTATAAATGGGGGTGATTTGTCTTTTATCAAATGCTTTTTCTATATCTGCTGAGAGATGGTCATAATTTTCTCCCTTATTATGTTAATATATTGAATTACATTGACTTTTGAATGCTCAACCAACTTTGCTTTCCTGGGATAAACCTTATTTGGTCATGATGTATTTATAAAGTTTTTATAGATGACTGGATTCAATTTCCAAAAATTTTAAAAGAACTTTTGCATTTGGGCCTCCCTGGTGGCGCAAGGGGTTAAGACACAACCTATGAAGCTATCCGCAGCCACTGCAGCACAAGTTTGATCCCAGGCCAGGGAGCTACCCACATGGCGCAGCAACCTCTCCTGTCTCACCCGCTGCTCCCCTCAGCAGTGTATTTCAGTCTGCCTGTTCTGTTCCCCACTCTGTCTCTGGTGAATCCTGTCACCCCCCCCAACCTGTACCCCAGTTCTTGTATGCATAAATAAATAAATCTTTTTTAAAAAAAAGAACTTTTGCATTTATATTCATGAGGTATATTGGTCCTCATTTTCTTACAATGTTTTTGTTTTAGTATCAGGATAAATCTGGCCTCATTATACATAGAATAGACTATTTCATCTACTTTCTGAAAGAGTTTGTTTAAAATTGTTATTTCATCCTTAAATGTTTGCCAAAATTCACTAGTGAAGACATCTGGGCCTGGAGTTTTCTTGGAAGGTTTTTAATAACAAATTGATTTTATTTCATAGACATAGGCAGTGGCACGCTGGAGCTGCCTTGTACCGGCTAATGAGAGCTGATTGTTTTCATCTCTGAACAAATCCTTATTCAGTGATGTCACATTGATAGACTGAAAATGGCTGTGGTTTATACCATGGAAATTAAATAGGCTTACGAATCAGGGGCTTTATTTTCTTCCGGAAACCTGGTGGCTAAATGCTGCTTTTTGTGTGCAGGTTTTCTATTTACTTTTTGAGTGAATTTGGTAATTTGTGTCTTACAAGGAATTTGACAATTTTATCTATGTTACTGAGTTGATTAGCATAAAGTTGCTCATGTATTTCCATCTGTCCTTTAAATGTTTGGAAGATCTGTAATGATGGCCCCTTTTCATTTATTTTAAAAAAAGTTTTATTGAGATATTATTGTTCCCATACTATACAATTTACCCACTAAAAGTGTACAGTTGAGTAGTTTTTTTAAAGATTTATTTATTTATGCATACAAGAACTGGGGTGTAAACCAGAGGTGCAGGGGGGATGAGAGGATTCACCAGAAAGAGTGGGGAGCAGGACAGGCAGATCTACTGAAATACACTGCTGAGGGGAGCAGCAGGCTAGACAGGAGAGGTCTGCTGCCCTTTGTGGGTTGCTCCCTGGCCAGCCAGGGGATCAAACTTGTGCTGCAGTGGCTGCTGATAACTTGATAGTGCTGTCTTTAACCCTTGCACCACCAGGGAGGCTCCCAGTTGAGTAGTTTTTAAATACAGTTGACCCTTAAACAATACAGGGGTTGCTGACCTCCCTGCATAGTCAAAAATCCATTTATAACTTCTGACTACCCCAATATTAAGCTATAGTTTTCTCTTGATATCTGCAGGGGTTTGGTTTCAGGATCCCAAGGATACCAGAATCCTTGGATGCTCAAGTCACATATAATTGACCCTTATATCTGCAGATCCTGTATCTGCAGATTCAACCAACTGACATCCCCAGTTTGTTGAATCTGTGAATGAAAATGCAGGAATATAAAAAAAAAAATTCACTTAGAAATGGCCCTTGCAGTTCAAACCCCTGTTCTTCAAGGGTCAACTGTATATTCAGAAACCTGAATGACTATCACCTCAATCAATATTAGAGCACCTTCAACTCAAAAAGAAAGCCCATGTCCTTTAGTTATTCAACCCTCATCCCCATCCCCAATATCCCCAAGCTTGGGCAACTGCTAATCTTCCTGACTATGGATTTGCCTATTCTAGACTTTTCATATAAATGGAATCATGTAACTTGTGGTCTTTTGTGACTGGCTTCTTAGCAAAATGTTTTCAAGATCTGTCCATGTTGTAACATGTAACAATAATTTATTGTGTTTTATGACCAAATAATATCTCATCATTTGGATATGCCAGTTTTTTTTTAATCCATTCATCACTTGATGGACGTTTGGATTGTTTTCACTTTTTGCTATTATGAATAATGATGCTATTAACACTCATGTACAAGCTTTTTTTTTTTCCTTGAGTATATAAGTAGGAGTGGAATTGCTGATTCAAATGGTGACTGTTGAATATTTAGACTCATCAGTTTCTTCAAAGATTTACTCAGGCATTCTTAGAGGGATTGCATGTAATCTGTAGTTCAGTTTGGGATTTATTGCCATTTTAACAATATTAAGTCTTCCAATCCATGAACAATCCTTGTACTTTCATTAAATTTGGCCCTGAGCCTCCCCAGTGGCGCAGCTGTTGAGCGCTGGGTTGCGAAGCTGCCCGCAGCCTCTGCAGCGCCAGTTCGATCCCCGGCCACCAGCGAGGGTCCCGCATGGTGCGCAGACCTCTCCTGCCGCCCGCTGCTCCCCTCAGCAGTGTACTTCGTCAGTCTGTCTGTTCTGTTCTCCGCTCTGGCTCTGGTGAATTCTCTCACCCTCCTGTGCTTCTGACTGTACCCAGTGCTTGTATAAATAAATAAATAAATCTTTAAAAAAAAAAAAAAATTTGGCCCTGAGTATTTGTTCTTTTTGGTGCATATTACAAATGAATTTGCTTTCTTAATTTTATTTTTTTGGATTGTTCATTGCAAGCATGTAGAAATAAAAATTAATGGGCCTCCCCGGTGGAGCAGCGGTTGAGCATTGGGTTGCAAAGCTGCCCACAGCCTCTGCAGCGCCGGTTTGATCCCTGGCCACCAGCGAGGGTCCCAGATGATGCACAGACCTCTCCTGCCGTGCCCGCTGCGCCCTTCAGCAGTGTGTTTCATCAGTCTGCCTCTTCTGTTCCTCACTCTGGCTCTGGTGAATCCTCTCACCCTCCCGCTCTTCTGACTGTACCCAGTGCTTGTATAAATAAATAATAAAAAGAAATAAAAATTAATTTTGTATATTGAAATTGTATCCTGCCACCCTTCTGAACATATTTATTAGTTCTAATGGTGTTTTCAGTGGATTCCTTAAGGTTTTCTATATAAAACCGTGTCATCTGTGAATAGACATAGTTTTACTTCTGTTCTCTTTAATCTGGATCTCTTTTATTTCTTTTAATGCCTAACTTCCATGGCTAGAACTTCTAGCACAATAGAAGTGGAGAAAACAGACATCCTTATTTTGTTCCTGATCATAAGGGAGAAACATCCAGTCATTCACCATTAAGTATGTTAGTTGTGCATTTTTCAGAGATGTTCTTTGTCAGGTTGAGAAAGATCTAGTCCTAGTTTGTTTTGTGTTTTTATCATGAAAATGTGTTGGATTTTTAAAATGCTTTTTATGTGCCCTTTGAGATTGTCATATGATTTTTGTGTTTTATTCTACTGATATGGCATTTTATATTTATTTCTGAATGTGAAACCAACCTTACATTCCTGGAATAAATCCCACTTTGTCATGTTATGTCATTCTTTTTATATATTGCTTGATTCATTTTTTAGTATTTTTGGAAGATTTTTGCATCTAATTTTATGTAAGATATTAGTTTGTAATTTTGTATTTATTCTTCTTTACATGTCTAGCAGAATTTAGCAGTGAAGGGCCTCCCTGGTGGCTCAGGTGTTTGAGCGCAGCACTGTGAAGATGTCTGCAGCCTCTGCAGTGCCGGTTCGATCCCCGCCCGCCGGCCTCAGAGCAACCCACATGGCATGGCAGACCTCTCCTGTCTCACCTACTGCTCCCCTCAGCAGTGTATTATTTCGTCAGTCTGCCTATTCTGTTCCCCGCTCTGTCCCCGGTGAATCCTCTCACCCTTCCGCACAGCTGGCCTGTACCACGGCTCTTGTAAAAATAAAATAAATCTTTAAAAAAAAAAAGAATTTAGCAGTGAAGCCATCTAGGCCTGGACTTATCCTTCTTGGTAGCTTTGTCTTTGTTAATTTATTCCCTTTACCATTATAGAAGTGTACAGAATTGCTATTTCTTCTGGAGTCAATTTTGGTAGTTTCTGTCCATTTCATCTAAATTATCAAATTTATTGGCATATAATTATTCATGGTTTTCCTTCATGATCTTTTTATTTCTGTGAAATTGATAGTAATCCCCTCTTTCATTTCTGATCCTAGTAATTCGAGTTTTCTTTTATTCTGGGTAATCAATCTAAAGATTTGTCTATTTTGTTGATCTTTACAGAGAACTAGCTTTTGTTTTTACTGATTTTTCTCTTGTTTTTTGATTCTCTGTTTCATCAGTTTCTGCTCTAGTCTTTATTACTTCCTCCTGCTTGCTTCAGGTTTAGTTTGCTCTCTTTTTCAAGGTCTTACATTAGAAGGTTAGATTTTTTTTTTGAGATTTAATTTTATTTATGCATACAAGAACTGGGGTGTAGGCCAGAGGTGCGGAGGGTGGGGGTGAGAGGATTTACCAGAGATAGAGTGGGGAGCAGAACAGGCGGACTGACGGAAATACACTGCTGAGGGGAGCAGCAGGCGAGACAGGAGAGGTCTGCTGTGCCATGTGGATCACTTGCCTGGGCGGGGATCAAATCAAACTCAAGCCACAAAGGCTGGTGATAGCTTGATAATGCTGAGACTTTAACCCCTGCAACACCAGGGAGGCCCAGAAGGTTAGATTATTGATTTGAGATCTTTATTTTTAATATAGGCATCTGCAGCAATAAATGTCCCTCTAAGCATTACGTTAGTGGTTTCTCCTAAGTTTTTTATATTGTGTCTTCATTTTCAGTCATCTCAATATATTTCCTGATTTCCTTATTAATTTCTTCTTTGATCCCACTGATTACTTAGGAGTGTTATGTTTAATTTCCCATATTTGTGTATTTCTGAATTTCTGTTTTTCTTTTTTGTTTCAGGCCATGTTAGTAGAAAACATACTTAGCATTACTTCTAATTTTTTTCAAATTTATTGTGATTTGTTTTATTGCCTACCATATTGTTTATTCTGCAGTATATTTCATATACACTTGAGAAGAATGTATATCCTACTATTGGATGAAATGGTCTGTAATGTCTATTAGATCTACTTATTTTATAGTGTTGTTCAAATCTTCTATTTTCTCTTTGGTATTCTAGTTTTATTCATTACTAAAAGTTGAAAGTTTGCAGTTATTATTGTTGAACTATCTGTTTCTTCATCTTAATCAGTTTTTCTTCATGTATGTTGATTTCTATTTTTAAATACATACATGTCTATAGCTTAAATCTTACTGATGGATTTATCCTTTCATTATTATAAAATGTCTCTCTTACGTCTACTAACATTTTTGTTTTGAAGTAAATTTTGCGTGATATAGTGACAGCCTTTCCAACTTTCTTGTTGCTGTTTTTATTTTTTAGTCATTTCTTTCTTTCTTTTTTTTTTTTTAATAGAGGCATGCTTTATTTATTTATTTATTCATTTGTTTGTTTTGTTTATACATGCACTGGGTACAGTCAGAAGCACGGGAGGGTGAGAGAATTCACCAGAGCCAGAGCGGGGAGCAGAGCAGGCAGAAGGACCGAAGTACACTGCTGAGGGGAGCAGCGGGCGGCAGGAGAGGTCTGCGCACCATGTGGGACCCTCCTCTGGTGGCTGGGGAGCAGCCGGGGATCTAACTGGCGCTGCAGAGGCTGCTGGCAGCTTCGCAACCCAGTGCTCAACAGCTGCGCCACCGGGGAGGCCCTTAGTCATTTCTTTCAATCTATTTGTATCTTTGAATTTAAAGTGTTTCCTGTAGACAGCATAGCATAAGATTTTGGTTTTTTTAATATCTAATTTGACAACTCTTCCTTTTATTGGATAGTTTAAATTCCTTTACACTTTCTTATTACCGAAATAGTTGGATTTGCAACTGCCATTTTACTTGTTATTTTCAATGTCTTATTGTTTTTGTTCCTTTATTCTTCTTTTGCATTAAGTGAATATTTTCTTTTTTCTTTTTTTTTTTATAGAGGCATGTTTTATTTATTTATTTATTTTATTTGTTTGTTTGTTTTGTTTATACATGCACTGGGTACAGTCAGAAGCGCGGGTGAGTGAGAGAACTCACCAGAGCCAGAGCGGGGAGCAGAGCAGGCAGAAGGACCGAAGTACACTGCTGAGGGGAGCAGCGGGCGGCAGGAGAGGTCTGCGCGCCATGCGGAACCCTCCTCCGGTGGCCGGGGAGCAGCCGGGGATTGAACCGGCGCTGCAGAGGCCGCGGGCAGCTTCGCAACCCAGCGCTCAACCGCGGCGCCACCGGGGAAGCCCTTAGTGAATATTTTCTAATGTTGCATTTTAATTTCATTTTTTTTTAATTTTTTAAAGATATATCCATTTTTACACAAGAACTGGGGTATAGGCCAGAGGTGCGTGAGGGTGAGAGGATTCACCAGAGACAGAGCGGGGAACAGAACAGGCAGACTGACTGAAATACACTGTTGAGGGGAGCAGCGGGCGAGACAGGAGAGGTCTGCTGCGCCATGTGGGACCCTCGCAAGCCAGCCGGGATCTAACCGGCGCTGCAGAAGCTGCGGACAGCTTCACAGCGCAGCGCTCAACCGCCTGCGCCACCAGGGAGTCCCACATTTTAATTTCATCAATGATTTTTTGCTATATTTTTAGTTACTTCATTAGTGTTTGCTCTAATGCATACCACATGCATATCAGAATCAGCTTCACGTTTAACTAACTTAATTCTAGTGAGATACAGAAATGCAGCTTCTAGGTAGCTCTGTTCCCTTCCTCTCCTTTTTTGGTGATTTTATTGTTATTCTCTTTCTTCCCTTTTTATCATTTTATTGTTTTTTATATATACAAATATGTATAATATCTGTACATCTTACAAACTCAATCGTATACTATTATAATTATTACTTTATCTAACTTTTTATTTTTAAAGATTCGGAGAGAAGAAAGGAATAGTTTTTGTTACATTAACCTCTTTATTTATATCTATTCTTGATCTTTTCATTTGATTCCTCTGGATTTGAGTTACCGTTGGAGTCATTATCTTAGCCAATCTAATACTTATTAGTAACCCACATTTCTCTGAAGCTCTGTTCATTTATCTTCAACCTTTTTTTTTTCTCTGCTGTTTCATATTGTTTAATTTCCATTAGTGTATGTTCAAGTTCACTAACATGTCTGCCAGTTCAGATTTCCTGTTGAATTTTTCATTTTGGTCATTGTATTTTTCAACACCTGTATTTCCATGTATTCTTTTTTAATTTTTTTATTTATTCATGCATACAAGAACTGAGGTACAGGCCAGAGTTGTGGAGGGCAAGAGGATTCACCAGAGACAGAGCGGGGAACAGAACAGGCAAATTGACTGAGATACACTGCTGAGGGAAGCAGCGGGTGAGTCAGGAGAGGTCTGCTGCACCATGTGGGTAACTCCCTGGCCGGGGATCGAACTCATGGTGCAGTGGCTGCGGATAGCTTCATAGGTTGTGTCTTAACCCCTTGAGCCACCAGGGAGGCCCTATTCTTTTTTTTTTTTTTTTTAATTATCTTTTTGACTTTCTATATTTGAATTCACATTGTCATCATGTTTTCTTTTACTCCTTTAATCATGGTTTTCTGTATTTCTGTGATCCTATTTATAGTGGCTACTTTGAAGTCTTTATTAAATTTGACATCTGGCTATTCTCACAGGGCGTTTCTATTCTCTGACTTTTTCCCTTATATATAGGTCATACTTTCCTATTCCTTTGTACATCTCCTAATTTTTTGTTGGAAACTGGACATTTTAGATAATATATTGTAGTTTCGGTTTTCCTCTCCTCCCAATCAAAGGCTCGTTTTTATAGTTTCTATATTTGTTTAATGAATAGCTGGATTATTTTAGGTAATTGAGATTATTTTAGATAACCCATCTAATCACTAAACAGATAATGTGTGTGCTCATACAGTGTGGAACCTCTTTTTTGCTCCTTAGTAGGCACTGTCTTAGGTGTGCCCACAGTCACCCTGTGGTGACAGTGGTTTGACAGGGCTTTCTGCAAGTCTAAGTCCCTGACCACACAGACCTATTAACCACCACTAATAACTTGATGATTGCTCTATTATTTTCAACAATGCCCTGAAACATAGATTATTCTACTGATTATTCTACTGATGACTTCTCCTGAGAGGTCTCCTCCTAGATCTCCCTTTCCTAGGTTTTTCTCTGATAAATGAGTTTACCTACAATTTAGTCTTTATCTCGAATGAGTCTACTGATGTCCTCTCAATTGTTTTTTCACCTTGAGTGATGTTATCTGAACCAAATGCATGTTTTTCAATAACAACCAATTCTCTGACTTCCCAGCACCATCTGGATTTCCTGCAGTTTAATTCATTTCTGATACTAACTCATCAGCGTTAGTACAGACCACAGGTTAAGGACTCAGTCCTACAAGAATGCGTTCACTTCACATAGCAGACACAAACGGGAATCCCAGGCTGCCCACACTTCTGCCCAGATACGTATAAATTAGGGACTTTTCATGATTCCCTCTTCAATTTCAATGATTTACTAAAACAACTATCAGAACTTAAGAAGCTGCTTCACTTATTATTATAGGTTCATTGTAAAGGTTACAACTCAGGAACAGCTAAATGAAAGAGAGGCCAAGGTTTTAGGGGGTCGATTTTAGGGTTTCCATGCTTTCTCTAGGCACAACTCTTTGCTAACACATAGCTATGTTCATCAACCCAGAATCTCCCCAAACCCTGTAATTTAATGAGGGTATATGTGTTGCCAAATGTGGGCCTGCTCCCCAGTGTCACAGATGCCAATACCATACCACCAGCTTTTGGTAAAAGAAACAGCTGAATGCGAGGTCACCTGGCTGGAGACTGGAGGCAAGGCTCCGATTTCTCATCATTGTCACCAAAACTTGTTATTTCCTATCCTTTTCATTTTAGCTATTATATTGAGTGAAGCATTATTCCTTTTTGGTTCTGATTTATATTTTTCTAATGACTAATGAATATCAATCTTCTTTCCTGTGCCTATTGATTGGTCATCTACATATATTTGGAGAAATTTGTATACAAATCATTTGTCCATTTTTAAAAATTGGGTTATTTGTCTTTTTATGGTTGCATTTCCAAAGTGTTTTGTACATTCTGGAAATTAGTCCCTTATCAGATACATTATTTGTAAGTATTTTGCAAATACTTTTCTGGGAATTGTCTTTTACTTTTTTACTGGAATCACTTGTGGCACAAAAAAATTTCACTTTGGTGATGTCTAACATATATTATCTTTGGCCACATATGCTATCATTTCTTAGAATTTTATAATCTTAGCTCTTACATTAATATTTTTGACCCATGTTGAGTTAATTTTGGTATATGGTATGATACTGTGGTCTAAATTCAGTCTTCATCATGTGGATATCCAGTTGTTCCATCACGATTAGTTTAAAAACGATTCTTTCCCGCTTTGAGTTGTCTTCATACATTTATCAATAATACATTAACTCTAAAAGTGAGGATTTACTTCTGAGTTCTCAGTTATTTTCCGTTGTTCTATATATCTATCATATCAATACCATTCTGTCTTGATTACTGTCATTTTACAGTAAGTGTTGAACCTAGAAAGTGCAAAGTAAGCAGTGTCTTTCTTTCAAAGACTGTTTTGTCTATTCTGGATCCCTAGATTTTAAGATCATCTTGTTATTTTCTACATAGAAGCCAGGTACAATTTTGGTAAAGATTGCATTGGATCTGTAGCTCAATTAATGTATATTGCCATCTAAAAAATACTGTCTTTCAATCCATGAACATAGGATTTATTGTCATTTGTTTTGATATTCCTTGATTTTCATTCACATTTTGTGTTTTCAGTTTATAAGTCTGACATTACTTTTGTTAAATATATCTCTAAAAATGTTTTTGTTTTTTGATGTCAATAGAATACTTTTCTCAAGTTCATTTTCAGATTGTTAATTTCTAGTGTAGAGAACTACAATTGAGTTGTATATATTGATATTGTATACTACTACACTGTTCCACTCATGTATTGGTTATTGTGTTTTTAACAGATTACTTAGGATTTGTTATATATAATATTATTATCGTCAAATAGAAATCATTTCACTTCTTGTTTCCTAAATGAATGCCTTTTTATTAATTTTTCTTGCCTAGTTGCCCAACTTGAACTTCTAGTTCAACCTCTAGAAATGGCAAGAAAGGACACCCTTGTCTTGTTTCAGTTCCTAGAAGGAAATTTTTCAGTCTTTCACCATTAAGTGTAGTGTAAATTGCATGTCTTTGGTGTATTTCATTTATCAAGTTGAAATTCACTTGTATTCTTAGTTTTTTATTTATTTTTATTTTTTTAAAGATTTATTTATTTATGCATACAAGAGCTGGGGTACAGGCCAGAGATGCGGGGGTGGGGGGTGGGGGTGAGAGGACTCACCAGAGACAGAGTGGGGAGCAGAACAGGCAGACTGACTGAAATACACTGCTGAGGGGAGCAGCGGGTGAGACAGGAGAGGTCTGCTGCACTATGTGGGTTTCTCCCTGGCCAGCCAGGGATCGAACTCGGCTGCAGAGGCTGCAAAATGCTTCATAGTGTGGTACTTAACATCTTGCACCACCAGACAGGCCCCTAGTCTTAGTTTTTTAAATGACAAGGTACTGGATTTTTCAAATGTCTTTTCTGAGTTTATTGAGATGATCATGTGGTTTAGGACCTTCATTCTGTTAATAGATGGTTTATATTAACTGATTTTTGTGTGTTGAGCCAAACTTGCATTCCTCAGACAAATTTCACTTGGTTATTGCATATAATCCTTTTTATTTATTGCTAGTTTCAGTTTGCAAGTAATCGTTGAAGATTTTGAATGTATATTCATTAAAAATATTGGTCTGTAGTTGTCCTTCACCAAGTCTTATTTTGATATCAAGGTGATACTGGCACTGTAGACTTAATCAGCAAGTATTTCTTCCTCTTCTATATTGTTAAAATAATCAGACAAGGAAGCCATGAAACTGAAGTGGCTCTAACACCCTGTAGTCTATGTAAACAAACTGAAATTTAACCAGAGTCAATTCCTGTACATGCTTCAAGGTTAAAAAGAACAATCACAACTATATAGCCAGTCAGATCATTTCCTTGATTTGCTTCCACATCTTCCTAAAAACCTTGCCCTTAGCTCCTATTGATGGAGCATATCTAACCACTTCCAGTTTTACACTGCCCAGTTGGAATTGATGTATGCTCAAATAAACTCTTAAAAATTTTAATATGCCTCAGTATGTCTTTTAACAGTTATAGTGTCTAAAGGAGACCTCCAGTGGCCCCAAGGAGCAATGAATAATGAGGAATAGGCACTCACCCAGTCTGTCGTGCTCACTGCTTTCTTGCAGTGTCTGGAAATTGTAAATAACTAAGACAATATACCAAGACAACTCAAAGGGGGAAAAGAAAAGTTTTTAAAATAATCATGATGGAAAAACTAGATACCCACACGATGAGCCAATATGATAGCTAAGATGAAAAGGATAGGAAGTAACAAGTTTTGGTGACAATGATGAGAAACTGGAGCCTTGCCTCCAGTCTCCAGCCAGGTGACCTCGATTTCAGCTGTTTCTTTCACTAAAAGCTGGTGGTATGGTATTGGCTTCTGTAACATTGGGGAGCAGGCCCACATCTGGCAACACATATACCCCAAAGTTACTTGAACCTTTCTTTTTCTGGATCAGGTCTCCAAATGAACTTAAAGTGGATTGGGTTTAGTGTGAGGCCACAGATAAATACAATTTTCTTACGAAGGGAAAAAAGATAAATTTGGTTCCTCCAAGTTCAAAGAGTCTGGGATTATTCCATCCGCGACTCTAACTATATGTACAGAAATTATGGGCCCAGTGCCTTTCTGATGGCTCAGGGGTTGAAGTCAGTGCTGTCAAGCTATCACCAGCCACTGCAGCAAGAGTTCAAACCCCGGCCAGGGAGCTAACCCACATGGCACAACAGACCTCTCATGTCTAACCCACTATGCCCTCAGCAGTGTATTTCAGTAGATCTGCCTGTTCAGCTCCCCACTCTGTCTCTGGTGAATCTTCTCACCATCCCCACCCCTGCACCTCTGTCCTACACCCCAGTTCTTGTATACAGAAATAAATAAAAATAAATCGTTTAAAAAATTATGGGCCCATAATCTGTGTTTGTTTAAACAAGTGGGTTAACCTTACCAAAGACAATTTTGAGTTATAGTGCCCACAATAGAAAACTTTTAACTTAGATAAACTTCTCCATTTATAAGATGCCCTAGAGAAAATGGTCTCAGTCAAGAACTCAGAATAATAGAGGGAAAATTATTTTTCCTGTGCTATAATTTCTGGTGACTCAAATGAGACTGCTGGACTACCTAACTTGCTGCTGAAGCCTGCAGATGGGACCCTAGGAAAACTAGCAGAAGCTGGTGAAAGGTAAAAATTCCTACCAATATCATCTCTCCTGCATCTCTGTCTGTAGTGCCTGGTTTGTGAGACAAAGGTAAAATTTCATATTGTCACTTATCTAAATTCAGACCTATGAATTTGGTATCGGGGTACCCATTGGTTATTGATAATTGTCTTCGCAGGGACAGCTGTTGTTTTCCTCATTTTGTGTCCTGAGGACTTGAGTTGGCTTTTCTCCTATCGGGGCGCATGGTTATCTGTACTTTTATGTACAGGCAACTCTGCTTTTAGGTTAAGGGACCCAAGAATGTTGCCACACAGAAATGTAGGTTGTGACCATTTATGGCTAGCATGCTATTGAACGTCGCCAGCTCTCAGGAGAATTGACTTAAGTCTTTCTTTTGATTATCTTTGTAAATGGTTCTAGATTGTGGGAAGTCTGCATCTCTTGCATCCTTTGGAGATACCTCCTGCATCCATGGTTAAGCTATAAAATGGCTTACTGGTTTGGTTTCAATACTTCATGTGTATTCTTTGGTTCACAAGGAAGAGGACAAAAAATAATAATAAAGAGTTTAATACTTCCAGGAATATTTACTCTTTATCTCAGCTGAGACTTGTTTCTTCATGACCATCCATATACCTTCTGTGGGCTTGTGTGCGAATACTACATAGGATGGGCCTGATCTCAGACACTGCCTCTTCAGAGTAGTCCCCACTGACAAATATTATCCTGTGAGCCCAGGAAAACTAGTTAGTAGTAGGCTCTCTCATTCCCAAACTCTAAACTTCTGTGGGTTTGAATGGGCAAATCTATCCTTAGAAAAGTAATTGAGATTAACAGACTTCCATATAGACAGTGAGGGGCCCAGAGATCCAAATTGTGATCCAAATTCCTCTACCTGGAATAACAATCTGGATGTTGTAAGCTTGAAGAATAGTCTGTAGACATCAATGGTCAAAAAAATAAAATTACAAAGGAAACATAAAAAATTTCAGTGAGGGCACAGGCTGATTCATTTTGTAAGTTGATCACAGAAAAAGGGCTTTGAATTTATTTGTGATAAATTTCAATGAAGTTGGAGGGAGGGAATGCAAGAAATTAGGCATTTGTTCAGTCAAGGAAAACATGTTATATGTATTAGGGTACTTAGTCACAAAAACCAGCTCTGGATAATTTAAACAGGGGATGCATTAAAAGGGTATTGGTTAGCCTTGGTGTGGGGATAGGAGTAGGAGAGACAGAGGGTAAAGCTTATAGTTTCCATAATTAGGAACAACATTCAAAATTATACTTGAGAATCAATCTGATTTTTATCCTTATACTTTGCTTTTTCCAAAATGTCTTGTAAATGGGACCATACCAGAGAGTTACCCTTTTTGTCTGACTTCTTTCACTTAGTCAAATGAATTTGAATCATTTATATTTTTGCAGGTACCAATAAAGCACAGTTTATTCATTCACTATATGAGGGCCCTGCAATTATTTCCAGTTTGGAGCTATTATGAATAAACTTATTAAAATGTCCATTTCACTTGAGTAAATACCGAGGCTTGGAATTACTGGGTCATGGTAAATGTACGCTGCCAGACTTTTCCAAAGTGACCATGCCATTTTTCATTCTCACCAACAATGAGAGTTACATTTGTTGTGCTTCCTCGCAAGGACTTTTTTTTTTAAGGATTTATTTATTCATACAAAACCGGGGTACAGGCCAGATGTCCGGAAGGGTGAGAGGATTCACCAGAGACAGAGTGGGGAACAGAACAGGCAGAAGGACCAAAATACACTGCTGAGGGGAGCAGCTGGAGAGACAGGATAGGTCTGCTGCACCATGTGGGATTCTGTCCCGCCGGCCAGGATGGATCCTGCACTGCAGAGGCTGGGGACAGCTTCAGTGCGGCACTCAACCACCTGCGCCACCAGGGAGGCCCCTCTTCTTTTTTTTAATGGTTGCTCTAGGGATTGCAATATACATCCTTAACTTTTTATAGTCTCCTTAGTGTTAATATTTTACAGCTTCATGTAAAAATTATAAACTTGGTAAACCATGTAGATCTATCTCCTCTCTGCCCTTCCTATCTTTCATGGTCCTTTACACCATACCTGTCATCCATTTCACATTTATATTTTAGTGCCCACAAGATAATATCTTTACTTTCAAGAAATTTTTTAAAGATTTATTCATCTTTATTTCTGCATACAAGAACAGGCCAGAGGTGTGGGGGCGTGAGAGGATTCACCAGAGACAGAGTGGGGAACAGAACAGGCAGACTGACGAAATACACTGCTGAGGGGAGCAGCGGGTGAAACAAGAGAGGTCTGCTGCGCTATATGTGGGTCAGCTCCCTGGCCAGGGATCAGACTCAGGCCATGGCAGTGATAGCGCTGACGCTTAACCCCCAGGCCACCAGGGAGGCCCAATGTTGAACATCTTTTCATGTGATCGTTTGAGATCTTCATCTCTTCTTTGGTGAAGCATCTGTTCAAATCCTTTGCCTACTTTTATTTTTTTTTAATTAACTTATTTATTTTATACAAGAACTGGGGTACAGGCCAGAAGCGCGGGAGGGTGAGAGGATTCACCAGAGACGAGCTGGGAACAGAACAGGCAGACTGATGAAATACACTGCTGAGGGGAGCAGCGGGCACGACATGAGAGGTCTGTCGTGCCATGTGGGACCCCAGCCAGCCAGGCAGGATCAAACTGGTGCTGCAGAGGCTGCAGACAGCTTCACAGTGTGGCGCTCAACCCCCTGCGCCACCAGGGGAGGCCCATGCCTCCTTTTAAACTTTATAATTTGGTGGCTGCTGGTGCTCATCTTGGTGTTTGGGTGCAAGGTCCTCAGGATCCTCCTCCTGCCCTCCTCCCACTCCCTGTCCAGAGTGTTGTAGAAGGATGCAGAGCAGGAGTCACAGATGAGAGCCCGATTCCAGGACATGAAGCAAGAGCTCCCCATTGTCAACATGATGGGTGACTTTGCCGGAGACTCCAGGCTGGAAAGAAAGATCAGCATGCTGACAGATAAGCTCAACGCTCATGTGAAAGCTCAGGCAGCTCAGTTAGCCAAGATGAAATGGGTTCTAAATGTTACCTTCTACATATTGCAAACTGCCCTGATGGTTTTGCTCACCTAGAAGTATTATTTTGTGGCTGTGGTGCTGAGTCAATGGCTAACTCCACTAGACTACCTGGTAGCATTTCCTGCTAGAGCGGCAGGTGGTGTTGGTATTACCTGTTGGATTTTGGTCTGTAACAGAGTCAAAGCTATTGTGCTTCACCCTTTCAGCTGAAAAAGATCAATGCAGCTAGACACTTTAAGAAAACGGATTTTAGTAGATTAAACTGATTTACCTTGTTGTTTTTTTTAAGAAACATAAGTGCACAGGTTAGTTTTTTTTTTTGTTGATTATGTTTGTTCTTGGACTTTAAGTGAAATTCTTATGAGAAACATGATCTTGTACACTTGTATTGAGCCAGAAAGGTCAGCCTGCAGCACTTATGTACCAGCTGGCATACTGCCAGGTTTGCGCTAAGAAAAGTGTAACCTGGGTGTCTCCAAGTTGTTACTTGTGATTCGCACTCGCATAATTTTACACATGGCCAATGAGAAAGTCAGAATTTTCTAATAACTTATTAAAAATAAAACTTGGTGTTATTTTTAATCCAAATTAGACAGGAACTTGATTTTAATACCACTGCTAGGATTTGATCATTTGTTTTCTTTACTCTCATGCAGTATACCAAAAGAATAACACTAATTGACATTGCTTGCACTTTGTTATTCATTTAAATCTTTTAGCCAATCCTTCTGTAATGTAATCTACTTATTTGAGGCTGTTAATTTTTCATTATTGTGTTTTGCAAATGTATTCATGAGACCACAATGCATTGTTTTTTGCTTGAATTGTGTGTTTTGTACTTAAAGCATTTCCAATGAAATGTGTTTTATAAACATTTAATATTTATGCTCTATAGAATAGAACAAAGTTTAAAGAACACACCAGGAGGGCTGATTAAATTAATTTCAGTGGCTATGTGTTTGGTCCATAAGGTATAATTCTGCTAACACTTTTGTAAAATCCTTTTTCTAATTAAAATGTTTGCAAGTGCTTGTATGACTTCCTTCCTCATAGCCAGTTATTGTCTATGGCCGTCCATACTGACAAATAGCCAGGGGGTTATTCCTTAACTAAGTGGCCACCAAGCTAAATGTTAATGGTAGTTTTTGAAAGATCCTATTTCTATTCTTGTATTCCCTCGTGCTCTAATCAGTAGTTCACTATTATTTCTGCGGATTGCGTTGTAAAATGACAGTGTGGTACTTCAGTTTATCATCACCCTAACTACCCACAAGATATGGAAACAACCTAAGTGCCCCAAAACAAATGAGTGGATCAAGAAGGTGTGGTATGTACACAATGGAATATTACTCAACAATCAAAAAAGAAACTCATGCCATTTACAGCAACAAGAATGGAGATGGAAGGGCTTATGCTAAGTGAAATAAGCCAGAAGGAGAAAGATAAATACCAGATAGTATCTTTTATATGTACTGTAGAATATAGAGAAACCAAACCAAGGGTCAAAAAAAGACAAACTATAAAACCAGTTTTGAAAACTGACCATAGATCTGAGATAACAAGAAGGAAGGGGGATGAGTGAAGGAGAGTGGTCAGTTTTCAAGGGTCAAATATAAAATGGACTGTGGTAGAGGGCTATAAGTGCTGTGGTGGTGGGAGCTACAGTGACCACACCTGAGGGGAGAAAGCCTATGTTTTCAAAATATTAACAAAGATGTAAAACAATGGTACTTCATTAGTAAAATTATTCCTTAATTAAAATTTATAATAAAAAATATTTGTCATCCAGTTATCAGTTTTTTATTACTAGTGCTTTTTATGTCCTTTTATGAAGTGTTTGCCTAACCCAAGATTATCTTTTTTCCTAGCAATATTTTAAATTTTATTGTTTGCATTTAACTGATCATTAGCAATTGTCTTTTTCCATTTGTTAGGAGAAAACTCTAGAACACATTATATAAATAGTGGCAAAAAATAATTTTAAAAATCTTCAGAGCGCAGACACTCTTCCCATTGTCCCTGGCTCTCATGACTCCGGGCAATGGGATGGATTTTTTTCCTGCTTGGTTCCAAGAGGAAAGAATAACTTCCAGATTTCTGTCAAGAGGAACTTGGATGCAGGTGAAGTCAGGAACAACATAACCATCTACCAAGAGGACA
The DNA here is from genome assembly GCF_014898055.3 of Talpa occidentalis. NCBI lineage: Eukaryota > Metazoa > Chordata > Mammalia > Eulipotyphla > Talpidae > Talpa > Talpa occidentalis. The sequence goes on from NW_023601543.1 coordinate 31,763,011, forward strand.
CAGGTTAAACAAATGAAAATGGAGTCAGGCAGTGATTGAAAAAAGTCCATGTAGATAAATGCAGAGCTACAAGTGGTAGAAAATAATAAGCAGAAGGCAGCAATTTGGGGCACAGAAAAAACACATAGTAATACAGAGCAGTTTGGTTGTGAAGAAAACCTGTAGGCTATCTGGAAGGCCCAGAACACCATTATTCCAACCCCCACACTATGTTGCCACCTTCAGAAGTATAAACAACAGAATGTTTGACCAGACTCATATGTCCACAAAAGGCAGCCTTGAAGATAAAAGATTTTATGACCCAGTTCTTAGATTTATCACAAAGACTGCATCAGAGCAGAGATAGTGACACCCCCTCCCAAGTATACAGAATGTTAGTTGCGTTTCCATGTTACATCATTCCTCAAGCCATTGGCAATGAATCAAAGCATAAAAATAATGTTTTGCAGTTAATGTTATTAGTTATATCTTTCAACAGTGTTTCTAATTGTATTTTCACTATTTAGCAGTCTCATTGAAATTTATTGTAATAGTTAAAAGGATTTGGGAGAAAATTGACTCTATGGTGATAAATAGCTTGTATTTTTTAGTGTTGTGGACTATAAGCATATACACATTTAACTAAACTATCAAAATATAATATTTGAGTCATGTGCATTGTACTATATGCAATTTATGCTTTAATTTTAAAGTCAGAAAAAAAAAACCCACCAGGATATATTTAGAATTCTGCTACTTTATTTTTAATGATATACCATTATTTTACATCCTTGTTTGTTTTATCAAAATATATGATTTCTCCCCTCAGTTGTGGTCACCATAGTTTTCTACCACCAAAGCACCCATGGTCCTCCACCATAGTCCATTGTGTGCTCTTCCCCCAACTTCCCCCACACCCCCATGAGTGCCTCAGATATATTGTCAGTTTTCAAGTTTGTCTTTGATCCCTTTGGTTTCTCTATATTGGAAAGGGATGGTTTTCAACTCGAAACTTAGCTGTGTAACCTTCTGTGATTACATATGAACAAGTCCCTTGATTTTGTATAGGAGACTTTTTAGATAGAAAAACATACTAAACCATAAATTTAGTTATGGTTTCCCTGGGGTATTGTGGTAGGGTTGCAGTTCAAATCACAATCTATTGCCCATAAATCAGTCTTCCAACAAAGCCCCCTGTGGATCCAAATGTCTGAGTCCTATGGAAAGAAAACTATAGTCAAATATAAAATGAACTAAAAATATTGATGAATGTTAACTATGTAACACAGTGTGGCCCAAGCCTTATGGCAGTGCCACCAGTATAGGGACAGCTCTGAAGCTGAGGGAAGGGCTTGTCCACTTTCTTACAGACGTCAAATAGGTGCTGTGGTCCTTTGAGAACACTAGGGAATCAAGGGACTTTGTCACAAGGGCTCATTATATCAATCACTGTCAGCAGAGGGAGGGTACAGGGCACAGCAGGAATGCCCAGATGTATTGTAGCCAGAGGAGGGTGGCACCCTCTTCTCAACTGCCTGGGCTTGCTCCTGGACACAGATGAGATCGACCTTCAGCTCCCCACTGACTGTCTGACAGGGTCCGTGGTCCTTCTAGTGCCCCTCTACTCAGAACCTCATCTAATCAACTCAGCAGTCTGTGGGACAAATTTTGTTCCCATTTCACAGATGACAAGACTGACCCTTACAACAATGGATCTGTTCTGATAATGGATAGGTTGATTCTTCTACCAAGAAGTCCTAATGATAATGTGAGTTTTACATTCTGAGAGCAGGAATTTTGAATGTCTTCATTGCCCTAATAAGCTCACTGAGCATTTCCATTGTTTGTCATGTATTGATTTCTGGATCTGTTTTTATTGTGACAAACATAATCCATATCCTTTAGGAGAAAGTGTAAATGAGTGAGCAAAGAGAAAAAGAATCACACATGGGGGCCTCCCTGGTGGCGCAGCGGGTTGAGCGCCGCGCTGTGAAGCTGCCCACAGCCTCTGCAGTGCAAGTTCGATCCTGGCCGGTGGGAGAGAATCCCACATTGCGCAGCAGACCTCTCCTGTCTCTCCCGCTGCTCCCCTCAGCAGTATATTTCGCTCCTTCTGCCTGTTCTGCTACCCGCTGTCTCTGGTGGATCCTCTCACCCTCCCGCGCCTCTGGCCTGTACCCCCAGCTCTTGTACAAAAATAAATAAATCTTCAAAAAAAAAAAAAAAGAATCACACATGGTGGGACCCACAGGACACTAGAGGATTGGGGGGAAGGGACAGCAGTGTCTACTGATACTGGTACAAGTAGGGAAGAGAAGGGGGTGGACACGTCTGTAGAGGGAAACATGGAGATACATACTCATCAGGTAATTGTACTCACACATTATGCAGAATCCATTTTTACAAAAATGGGCAGATGCTATATATGCGGTTCTGAAAACTGTCCTTTTTTATTATTTTACAATGCACCATGAACATCTCTTCCATGCACATGGGTGAAAACTCCCCTACTGATAGAGCACTCTAGCTGGGTCAGAAGGCTGCTGGTAACAAGAGTGACACCTAACGCGAAGGATCAGCACGAGGTTAAAGCACATAGCCTGGCAAATGCCTGCCAGGGCAAGCGGGGTCAGCAATATTCTCATTAGCGACACCAGAATCGAAGCCAAAGGTATTAAAGATAGGGGATATCATGTAAGCCCCTTTGGCCCCTACCTCCGCCCCGCACTCCCCTGACACCCCGTTGGCCCCTTGGGGCAAAAGGATCCTGCACATCTCTTTGCATCCAATGAAAGCCCCCCGTTTTCTGCTTTTTCCTCAGCTCTTCCTGAGCCCGGGACACATCTCCACATTCTCTCATCACCTCCTCACCGCCCGCAGGCCTCTCCTGCACGTTCTCCTGACAGTCCTTGGGGGAATCCTCCGTCCCCCTGTCCGTTTTCCTTTTGGCTTTCCGGGGCACGTAATCCTCGGCCGGGCGCTTCTCAGCAGCCCGCAGCGCACCCTCGGGCTGGCCCTGGGCTTCGGGCTCGCCCTCCCCGTGCGCGTTTCCCTCATCCTCCGACTTGCCCTGCTGCTTCTGCTTTCCCTCCTCTTCTGACTGTCCCCCATCCTCTGCCTGTCCCTCATCCTGGCGCTTGCGGTGTTCTGGGTTCCTCTTTATGTGCGGCATTTCGTCCTCCTCAGACTTGTCTCCATCTTCAGGCTCCACTTCATCTTCGGGCTTTCCCCCGCTTTCCTGCTTCCCTTCGTTCTCAGTGCAGAGCTTTTCCATGCTGAGATTTCCCCTCCTGTTCCTGTCCTGGGGGTGGGGGTGGGGGATGGGGGATTAGGGGGAAGGAGGAGACAAGGGAGACTGAGGGCTTGGGGGTGGAATGCAGGGACCCACAGCAATCTCCTCTCTCCCCTGTCAGGGTTCCCTGGCCTGGCCTGGCCTGGCCCTCCAAGTGTGCCTCTGCCCACCCCGGACCCCACCATTCTTCCCACACGTGAGCCAACCCTCCCCTGGCAGGCCCTGCAGCTTCTGGACCACCCTTCTGCGTGGTGGGGCTGTGTGGTTTGGGGGATGGGCAGTGAGGCCCTGCAGTTCTGCCCAAGCCTTGCCCTCCCCACTCCCCCCTCCCCGCCTCGGCCCAGTGACCCCACCCCCTGCACTGACCTGCAGGGACTCTGGACAGGTTGCTAGTCCTTCTAGCCTTGCAGAGTGCTGGAAACAGGCAGGCAGACCTACGGGAGACAGGGGGCAGGGGCTGTGTCCTCGGAGAACTGGGGTCCCTTCTCTGAACCCGGTGCTCTTCAGCAGACGTTTCCCTCCCCTACCTCCCCAGCATCCCAGCCGCCATTACTTCTCAGGCCTCTGCAGCCAGACCAGGCTGCTTTCCCAACCACTGGGGGTCTCCCGCTTGTGTGCAGGCAGCCCCCTCCCCCCACCCCCTTTTCCTGGAGGTCAGCCTTTGCTCAGAGGCACAGAACGTGAGGGAGATTCTTTCCAGAAGGTGTCTGCGTTTCACTGTCGCACTGCGGGGGCGCCCCCCCATTTCAGGCTGGGAAGCGGATGGGGCGCAGGGGAGGGTCGTCAAGGCAGCAGGAGGGTCCTTTTCGGGGTCCTCCCTCCCCATCGGCCTCTCCCGCGCCGGGTCCCCTCCTCACTGGTGCCCAGGCGTCCTCACCCCCCCTCCCCCCGCTCCCGGGTCCTACCCTTGTCCACCGCCACCCCTGCCCCTGGCGCGGGCAGCGCCCACCTTCGCACTGACCTGCGGGCCCGGGCAGGCCTGCGCCTCCTCGGGCTCGCCGAAGCCCGCTCGCCCCCGCCCGCCGCCCGGGCAGCTCCCGGAGCCGGTTCCGCGCGGGCGACGGGAGCGGACCGCACCGGGACTGGACCGCAGGGCAGGCGGGCGGCGCGGGGGCTGCTGCCCACGTCGGCGCCCAACCGGCCACGTGAGCGCCGCGTCACCCGAGCTCGGCCCCCTCCCCCGTTCCCCCTCCCTCCAGAGGACCAAGCATCTGTGGACTTGGGTGGGGGAGATGATAAAGCGAGAGTCGCGCAGAGAGGGGCTGGGGCGGGCTCCCTGCCCCGCCGGCAGGTGCTGTACCTGGCGCATCGGGGCCTGGCACCTGGCGCGGCACCCCTCCGGGACGCCCCGTGTCTCGGGTGTGCCGGCCGAGCACAGGCTGGTACCCGGCTTGGCCCGGTGCGCTGGGCAACTGAGCCCCGCAGCCGCTTTCCAGACAGACTCGCGTCCTAGAGCCCAGGTGGTGGTGCCCGCCCGGAAGCCGAGCAGCCTCCTGGAGTGGTGGGCCTGGGCCTCTGCTCCTCTCAGTCCGCGGGTTCGGCTCTCCCTGGGTGATGTCTGTGCATTTCCCTCTAAGCACAGAGGATTCCCAAACCTACCTCTTGGGGTTTTTCCCTCCCTGGAACCTCAGACAAGTGGTGGTTTTTGCTTCCCCAACAGCAATATGGTTTCCCCAAACCCCTTTCCAACATAACTAGTATACTTTTAAATTTTTGCTGATAGATGAGTAGCATCGCAGTATTTTATTTTGCATTTCTGTGTCTAATGACAATTTTAATATCTTTGTGAATTGCCTGTTTATATCTTCTCCCCATTTTTCTGTGGAGTTGTTGGTCCTACTACCGTCATTTTCCAAGTATTCTGTATACATTAACTATAGCAGGCTCATCTGTTATTAATGTTGCAAATATTTTCTTTCAGTTTGTTAGTTGCTTTTTGACTTTATTTATGGTATATTTCTGCCAGGTATTTAAGAAAAAGCAGTCAAAATGTATCAAATTTTTCTTTTATTGCATCTAAATTTTGATTCATAGTTAAGAACTCTTTTCCTACATGAGGTCAAAGAGGAACTCACCAATATTTTCATCTAGTACTTATATGGTTAATTATATTTGTTGCCAAAGCATCTGTGGTTAAGGAATAAGCCAATGCTAGACTAAGGTGAATATATGGCAGTCTCAAAGCACTAGAGCGGCAAAAATCAAAGCCCAAGCCTCATCAAAAGGAGGGGGGTTTCCTAATAAATTCCCATCTGATGCTAGAAACCTCAAATAAACCAGCCCTCATAGTTTTTTAGCTACACTTTGCAACATCCAGGTGGATTAGTATACTTTAAGGTTTGAACATAGATTATGTGATTCTAGACAAGAAGAACCCTTAGTGGCCTAAGCAGTGCAAATACGACCTTCTCTGTAGTAAGATTCCATCATCCTTGGCCTCAAATTATATAACTATCAATTGTTCAAGTTCAATGCCCACACATAAAGATAACCAGAAATACAAACAAGAGATACATCCTAAGTAAGTAGCAGTAGAGACAACAGGCAATATAAACAGATCCCTTAAACTTTGAATTATCTGAATTTTCAGATAGACTATTAAACCACAATGCTTAGTGTATTCTGATAAGTAAAATCCTATCTTGAAAACTGCAAGGAATATAAACCAGAAAAAGTGAAAAATAAACATGGAAATTCTAAAACTAAGAAACTCAGATGAAATTAGAAACTCAATGAAAGGAATTAACAACAGATTAAATGCGATTCAAAAGACAAATAATTGGAAATTATGTTCAGAAGAAACTAAAATTGTACAGGAAGTCGAAAAGAAGGAAAATACAGATGGAAAGGTCTGACAAAGTCTAACATGTTTAATTGGAGTTCCAAAAGAAAAAGGCAATATTTGAAGATATAATGGCTGAAGAAGTTCAAATCTCAAATAGGATAAATGAAACACACAGATGCATAACAGTGAGCCTGCAGATATTCAAAGACAAAGAGAAAATCCTAAAAGTAATCAAAAAAAAAAAATAGAATGCAACTTGAAAGGAACAGATGTTAGGTTGATTTGGGCTACTTAACAGCAACAATGGAAATACAAAGATGGTGCAATGATATCTTCGGTGTCTGAAAAGCAAATAAATGCTAAATAAGAAACTGATAGCCAGCAAAAATACCTTTCAAAATGAAGGTGAAATAAAGATCTGTACAAAAAACCCCTAAAACTGAGAGTTCGCTAGTAGCAGGCATTAACTGAAAGAAATACTAAATGCTGCAGAGCATTTTTCAGAGAACAGGAAAAAAAAATCCCAGATGGAAGATTAGAGATGAAGGAAGGAATAACGGCAATTAAAGGGCTAAATATCTGTGAATATTTAAATCAACACTACGTTAAGTATTATCATTTAATTCATATTAACAACATGAGTCAACAGAGCTAGAGCAAAAATATTCAAGTTCTGGCATTATCTGGGGAGTATGTAAATGTGTAAATTAATATTAGCCTTTTGTAAGTAAAACACTATGCTATTATTGCCAGATAACCATTAGTGAAGAGTACAAGAGTATAAAACTTCCAAGCTAACAGAGGAGCAAAAATAAGAAAATAATCAATCCTAAAGTAAAGAAAAGCAACATACATCAGATGGGACAAAGAGAAGGAATTTGGTTCAATGGTTAATTTACACCTATTAATATCAGTAAGTACATTAAATGTACATAGTGTCACAAAGCAGTATAAAAATTATTTTCAGACTAGAAAAAAAATACTATACTGCTTACAAAAGATATCTAAAATATAAAGACCGAAAGTTAAGAAAAAAATTTAACTTGCAAACACTAACCAAAAGAAAGTCATTATAGTTAACTTATTAACAAAATAGACTTTAAAACAAAAAGCATTACAAGACATAAGGAAATTTACCTCATATTTTACAATTTGTATGTACTTATTAACTTGACCTTATGGGTTGGTCTCCCCAGGAGGGACAGATAGATTTTTCTCAATGTGCCCAGCCAGAGCAGGCCTCTTAGTTACCTTGATATGAGAACTAGAGGTTAATGGAGGACTTGTGAGCCTCAGGAGGCCCATTACCACTACTTAAAGAATATAGACAGTTTTAAGATGAGAGCAGTGATAATAAAATTGCAATCATAATGGAAATTAGGAAATGTTGTGAACTGAAACATAATGAAAAAATATGTGGGTTCTATCTGAAACATGCTATTTATAATTTGAAAAGTACATACTAGAAGAGGAAAAAAATACTGAAAATCAATGACCCAGCATCCCACTTAAGAACACAGAGACAGAACACAAATTAAATCCAATGAAAGTGGAAGCAACGAGATATAAACCCAGCCACAGAAATTAATGTAATAGAACACAAACACAATAAAATGCAGTAACAAAGCTAGATGTTGGTTATTTAGCAAATGGTAATAAAATTAATCAATGTGTAGACTGACCTAGAAAAAAATGTAAAAATGGACAAATAAGCAATGACAAGACCAGATATTACCTCAGATCCTAGATTAAAAAATATATTAGTATTTTCTATGCTGATATTGCTCTCATAAACATAACAATTCCTGAAACCCACTGGACTTTCTGTAAGAAGTGTAGCAAGTGCTAACCCCACAAAATGAGCCAGTGTAAGAAGGGCAAGGATTCTCTGCATGCCTAGGAAAAGCAGAGTTATGATAGGAAGCATGGTGACTATGACAGGAAGACTAAGTCAATTTTCAGGAAAAAGACTAAAATCTACAAAGAATGTGCCAAGGCTTGAATGAGTTGACCCCAACTGCAGATGCAAGAGAATACTGGCTATTAAGAGATACAAACACTTCGAACTGGGAGATAAAGAACAAATCCAGATCTAAGCTTCATTTTTATTATGAAAACAATAAAATCTTGAGGTACATATATTTATATAGATAAATATATGTGTATGTGTATGCATATGCATGTATGTATTTACAACAACTTTATGTCAATGAATTTAAAAAACCTAAGCCACGCCTTTCCATTTGGCAGAGGAGATGCTTCCTGATTCATGAATCTTTTAATAAAGCCAACCAGTTCTGTAACATTAACTCAGCTGGATTTTATTTAATCCAGATTTGATGGCAGTGACAGAATCTGAAGTGAACTTCTGACGGCGTTCAGAGACAAGAAACACAGGCTAGGTACCCTTGAACCCCTTTTTGAATTCACTCACTGTCTTCCTTGATGCTGTTTCCAAGGGTTGTGGTGTCTTCTGCATGCAACAAGGCCCACAGATCGAGGCATACTGGTGGAGAATTCAGTGACTTTTTGGATCAGGATTTCAGCCGGGAATTCATTGAAGATTCATATGAACCATTTATTGAAGAGTCCAGAAAAGAACCCCCTGGGAAAGCCCAAGAGAAGCAATAAGAAAAACATCTTTAGGTCCAACCCAGTGAGGAGAGCAGTTGGGAAGGCAATCCTGATTATAACTGGGAGTACGACCAACAGCCTATTTAGGAATCCAATCGACAAGGAATTGGAAAACTGTAAAAAGAAAGCTGGCAAGGCATGAAGATGGCATCAGTTTGAGGCAACATCTGTTCCTCAAAAGGAAGCATGAACCGGCCCATTTTTCTCACCTTTAAAAACCAGTATCAAGTCCAGAAGATATTCTGGAATTTTTGTGGAATAACACCCACAAAAATAAGTAAATAAATGTTTCAAAATCCAGAGCAAGATTTATTACAAGATGAAATCATAATGAAATGCATCTTACTGAAACACTTAGTAACTTAAAATTCTGATTTTTTACTATTAAAGAAATAACATCCAGAATTTAAAATCTTTCAAGATGTTTCCCACTAAGAAAATTTCTGGCTTAGATAACTTCACCAGTAAATTCTGCCTAATAGATATCTGAGGAAGAAAATATCCATCCAAAGTCTTCCAGAGAATTATAAAAGAGGGAGTACTAACACATCTGAAGTCTAAATCTTAAGACTTAAAGTCATAGTAGTTAAGATACTGTGATATTAGTGTAAGGATAGCCAAAAGGACCAATGGAATTAAACAGAAGTAGCAGAATCAGACCCATGCACAGAGATATTTGATTCATAATAAAGGTGCGTTGTTAAGCATTAGGGGAAAGGATTTCCATAATGATGTTGAATAAACTGGATATTGATAAGGAAAAGATAAATCTTTTTTTTTAAAGATTTATTTATTTATTTATACAAGCACTGGGTATAGTCAGAAGAATGGGAGGGTGAGAGAATTCACCAGAGCCAGAGCAGGGAGCAGAGCAGGCAGAAGGACCGAAGCACACTGCTGAGGGGAGCAGCGGGCGGCAGGAGAGGTCTGCGCACCATGTGGGACCCTCCTCCAGTGGCCGGGGAGCAGCCGGGGATCAAACCGGCACTGCAGAGGCTGCGGGCAGCTTCACAACCCAGTGCTCAACCACTGCGCCACCGGGGAGGCCCAGGAAAAGATAAATCTTTACCCCTACATCTCACTGTACATGTGATGGTTAATTTCATGCATCAAAAAACTCAGATTTTTGATCAAACATTATTCTGGTTATGATTGTGATGAGATTAACACTACAGTCATAGATTGAATAAAGCAGATTACCGTCCCTTATGTGGGACTTCCCAGACTCCATAAGCACCATTTTTTTTTAAATAAAGCTCTATTCATGTGTGTATGCATATGTATATATATATATATATACACATATATGTATACATACTTACATATATGTATAATCTCCTACTATTTTCTCTGAAAAACCCTAATACAATACATAAAAACAAATTTTTTAACAATTACTATATCTATCTTCCAGAAAATAAAATAGAATATTTGCATAACTACATGGCAGAAACAGACTTTTAAAACTGGCCCATGAAAGGCACTATTCATAAGTAAAAATTTGATAACTGACTCCAGTGAAATTAAGATTTTCCATTCATCAATTGATACTATTAAGAAAGTTAAAGGGAATGCCACAGAGTGGGAGAAATACTTGCAATACATTTCACAGACAAAGGGTTCAGATGCAGAATATATTAAAAACTCCTACAAAGCAAAGTGAAAAAAACATAAGACAATAATAGAATGAAAAAAAAGTCATTTCATAAAGATGTCCAAATTGTAATCCAAAAAAGAAAATCTGTTTAACTTCATTAACAAAATGCAAATTAGAACTGCAATGTACTACATTCAACAAAACGGCTAAAATGAGAAAGACAATCACAGTGACAGTGAGGATATTGATCAGTGAGAACTCGCATCACTACACATAGATGTGTAAACTGCTACAACTACTTTGGAAAAATTTGGCATCATCATTAAAGTTGAACATGTAACTCTACTCATAGGTAGTAACCAAACAGAAATGTGTGCACAAATGCACCTAGGGACATATACAAGACTGTTGACAGTAATATTATTTATAATATCAAAAAACTAGAAATAACTCACATGTCCATAAAGAATAAAACAATACCTTAAACTATATATTCAATATAGTGTACTACACATCAGTGAAAATAAATTATGAATATCGAAACTCAAAAACATGGATTAATATTATAAACATAGTACTTAACAACATATGCTAGCTATAAAAATTACATGCTGTGTAACTCCATTTATATAAGGTTCAAAAAAGAGGCAAAACTAAACTATCCTACTTAGATTGTAAAATTTAATAAAAGTAAAGCAAGGAAATGATTACCACAAAATTCAAGATAATATTTTATCTCTAGTAGGGAGAAAGGGTGGAATGATTGGGAGGTGACATCAACAGGATTTCTGGAATGTTAAAGGTATTCTGTTTCTTGACATAAGTGGTAGTTACTCAGGTTCTCACGGTATAATAAATAATTTAGCTGTGCGCGGTGTGTGTGTATGATTCTGCATGTGTGCTATCTTTCACAATAAAATGTAAAATGACAACTACAAGAAGAAACAAATTCACAACTACAGTGGGTGACTTTAACACATTTCCATCAATAACTGACAGAACAAGTAGATAAAAAAGTCAACAATCATAAAGAAGATTGGAACAATTTGGCTAACAAGCCTTCCCCAAGTACATAAACAGAACATTTCACTTAGTATAAGCATGCATGGAACATTTTATAGAAACTGACTACATATTAGGCCATAAAAGGTCTCAACAAGTATGAAAGGATTGAAATTACACACATTATGTACTCGACCACAATATATTAATACAGAAATCAATAAGCAATAGCAATTTCCAGTTAAAAGATAAACAAGTCCTGGGAATGTAATGTACAGCAGGGTGATTATAGTTAGCAATACTGTATTGTATATTTAAAACTTGATAAAAGAGTAGATCTTAAAATTTCTCATCACAAGAAAAAAACCTAACTATCTATGGTGATGATATTAACTAAACTTCATCCTGGTGATCCTTCAAAAATATGTATAATAACTAAACTTCATTCTGGTGATCCTTTATATATGTGTGTGTGTGTGTGTGTGTGTGTGTACACACATTACACACATTCATACAAAATCATTATGAAGTACACGTAAAGCTAATGCGATGTTATATATAAGTTATACCTTGATTTTAAGAAATTAAAAACAAAATGAAAACTAGAAAATTACCACAAGTGAGAATATTTTTGCCTCTTTCTCTCATCATTTCTCCCATCATTCTGTACTCATAGAATTTGATTTGGTATTAGAGAACTCAAGTCCCATAAGGGACACACTACTTGGTTCAATATTATTAGCAGGGGCTAAAGTGAAAGGAGAGTCATCAATCCCATTTTAAACAGGGGATAACTTGAGGCTTTTGGAGAGCAAAGCTGTTCCCAAGATCAAAGAACTGATAGTAGGTGATAGAGACAGTTCTAGAATTCAGAATGATTCAACAGTTCATGAGCTAGATATTCTGCTAAGTTATCTTATATCCATCTGCATCACCAGACTTATACTGTGTATAGTAAGGGTGAGGATGGGAAGCTAGGTACTTTTGGCTTCATTATAAAGAGACAAAGACCGGTTCTGAGACAGTTTGGTTCTGGAACCCAGATTTGTGGACTCCCAGCTATTCACAACACACTCAATAAGTAACCTGTGTAATTCAGAAGAACTTTATTCTTCAACTTTCTTCACAACAAATGTCTACTCTCCAGGAAAAATGATTTTTTACAGTGACTTGTCTCGGATATGGGGGAAACAGCCATTATCCAATTCTATTGCCTCTATACTTCCTGTCTCACCTAAGAGGAGGATATAAGCTATTTAAAAACATACGTGAAAGTCACAGGCCAGAACACAGATCCACTAAAAAATGAAAAAATCTCCCCCCGCATTTTACGATTACACCATCAGGGATCTACTATTAAAAAAGCAAAATACAGCTTGAAGAGCCACAAAAAACAGACTCTTTCTGAAAATGAATACTTAGAGAAACCCAAAATCAAGAGGAAAGAAAAAAGGAATATTAAGGACTCTGAAGCCTCCGTCATCCAAAACAACAACAAACATTAATCGAAGCCCAACTCCTAGTCAGTTTAACGTAAATCCTCACAGTAGAGGACTATTTACCACAGTTCCTATCACCAAATATGACATATACATCTCTTGACAAAAAATTTACTTACAAGTCATGTCAAAAGGCAAGGAAAAAAATAAGGTGAAGAGACAAAGCAAACATCAGAAACAGACTCAGATATGATGCAAATTTTGAAATTACCATAACTATGATCGATTTGTTAAGGGCAAAGATGGAAAAAGTAGGCAACCAACATGCAAGAACAGATGATTAATATAGGCAGAGAGATGGAAACACCAATAAAGCTTTAAAAGGAACTACTAGAAATTGAAAAAAATTGAAGCACAAATGAATAATGCTTTTGGTGGGTCATCAATAGCTTGGACACAACTGAGGGAAAAAAGATCAGTGAGTTTAAAGATATATCAACAGAAACTTCCTAAACTGAAACACAAACAGGAAAAGAAAAAAAAAGGAACAGAACATCCAGGAAATGTGGAACAATTTTAAAACATGTAATACGTACATGATTGGAATACCAGAAGGATGAGAAAACAGGGTAGAGGAAATATTTGAAATACTAAGTACTGAGAACGTTCCCACTTAGTAAGAGATATTACACTACATCAACAAACAACTATGAACCAGAGACACTCTTTGGGGGGGGGGAAGGAGGGATTGGGGTCAAAATTGGGGTCAAAATTGTATGGGGGATATAAAAATAAAAATAAATAAAAAATAAATAAAAGAGATATTACACTACAAATTCAAGAAGTTTGGAAAATACAAAGCAGAATAAATACAAAAAAAAAACCTACACCTAGGCATATCATATTCAATCTTCATAAAACAGACAGAGAACATCTTGAAAATAACTAGAGGAAAAAAACCCACTTTCTTTGTAGAGGACTAAGGATAAGAATTAGAGTGGAATTCTTACCAGATACCGTACAAACAAGAAGAGAGTGGAGTGAAATATTTTAAATGCTGAAAGAAAAATATCCACCAACATAAAATTTTAGCAACTTTATCCTTCAAAAGTGAAGGAGATACAAGACTTTTTCAGAAAAACAGAAACTGATGGAATTCAGTCCCAACAAACCTTCCCTTGAAAAAATGTTAAAAGATTTTCTTCAGACAGAAGAAAACTTCTACACGTCAGCAACTTGGGTCTATGTGAAGAAACAACATGAAAATGAAATACATGAAAGAAAATAAAATATTTTATTTATCTTATTCTTAATTGATATAGAAGATAACTGAGCTAAAGTAATAATAATGTACTGAATAATTATAGTACATGGATAAGTGAAATCAATTTTGCAGACTCTAATAAGGTACCTGTACTACATATATATGAAGCAGAGGAGGATTATTTGAGAGCAATCATAGGTAAAAATGTACATTGTAAATATGAGGGGAGTCACTAAAACGTTTTCAAAAAGAAATATAATTGACACACTAAGAAAACAAAATGAGGGTCCTCCCTAGTGGTGCAAGGGGTTAAGTCTCAGCACTATGAAGCTTTCCCCCTCTCTCCTCCCCCCAGGGAGCTGACCCACGGCTCAGCAGACCTCTCCTGTCTGCGGGCTGCTCCCCTCAAGCAGTGTATTTCAGTTAATCTGCCTGTTCTGCTCCCCACTCTTGTCTCTGGTGAATCATTTCACCCCCTCACCCTGCACCTCTGTCCTACACCCTAGTTCTTGTATGAATAAATAAATAAAATAAATCTTTAAAAAAAGAAAAAATGTAATCACATAAAGTACTTAATGAAAACCAGAATAGGCAGAAAAGAAACCTCTGGCAACAAACAGAAAACTGACTGATATTAATCCAAATATCTCAATAATCATTTTATATGTAATTGGTCTAAAAACACCGATTGAAGACACCTGTTAGAGTGAATATAAAAAAAAAAGCGAATATAAAAAAAAAGCAAACAGCTATATGGTGTGTGCAAGTCCACTTCAAAATATAAGGACTCCAAAGATTTGAAAGTAAAGCAATTGAGAAAGCTACACCACACTACACTAATCAAAAGAAAACTAGGAGGAAAAGAATGTTGGAGTAAATATATAATTTCAGAAAAAGCAGACTTCACAGGATGAGGAAAATTATCAGAGATGAAAAGAAGCACTCCAAACTGATAAAGCAATCAATTGTGAAAAGCAAAACATAATCATTCCAAATATGTATGCACTTAACAAAAGTGTCAAAATGAGGCAAAAAAACGGATAGAAATGAAAAGAGATACACAAAAATTCATTATTAGATTTCAATGCCCCCCCATCAGTAATTGAAAATTAAGCAGGCTGATTATCAGTCAGGATACAGTTGACCTGAATGGCACCATGAATCAACTTGATTTAACCGCTATCTATAGACCATTCCATCCAATAGCACATGTTTTTCAAGCTCACACAGACCATTCATTAAGAGAATTCATATTCTGGGCCACAAAATAGGCTTAATAAATTTAAAAGACTAAAAGTCATAAAAGTGTGTTCTCAAAGGATGTAAACTAGAACTCAATAACAAAAAGATACATGGTAAACCCAAATATTCTGAAATGAAACCACACTTCTTTGAATAACACATGAGTCAAAGAGAAATGTAAAAATATTTTGAACTAAGTAAAAATACAACTTATCAAAACTTTTGGGGGCAGCAAATCTCAAAAGGCAATTCACCAAAGAGGAAATTCAGAAGGCCAAAAAAGTTTTGGGTTGTAGCAAAAGCAGTGCTCAAAGGGAAATTTCTAGCTTAAATGAATATATGAGGAAAGAAGAAAGATTTAACATTAATAACCTTGCTTTCTTCACAGGAAAACAAAAGAAAGTAGAATTTACATCTAAAACAAGGAGAAGAAATAGAAATCAATGAAAGTGAAAACAGGAAAACGGAGAAAATCAATGAAATTAAAAATTGGATCTTTGAAAAGATAAATAAAATTGACAAATCTCTTTCCAGGGTAACCAAGAAAAAAGAAAGAGGATCCCAATTCAATGAACAATATCAGCAATAAAAGTGGGATTATCACTACTGGTCTTATGGATCCTAAGAAGATAATGAAAGGATATTATGAATATTATAGACAAATCTATGCCTACAAATTTAATAACTTAGATGAATGAACCACTTCATTGAAAGATACAAACTACAAAAACTCATACAAGAAAAAGATATCCTGAATAGCCATGTATCTACTAAGGAAATTGAATCAATAATTAATAATCTTTCAAAGATAGAAATCAACAGGACCAAAGGACTTCCCCAATGAATTCTACCAAATATTTAAGGAAGAAATAATAACAATTTTCTACCATAAAATTGAAGTAGAGAGAAAACTTTTTGACTCATTCGGTGAGGTATTATCTAATTCCAAAATCAGATAAAAGACATTATAAGAAAGGAAAACTACATATCACGATCTCTCGTGAGCACAGACACAAAATTCTTAACAAAATCTTAGCAAATCCAATCCAACAATGTATAAAAAGGTATGCACTTAACGAATGAAATGGAATGTATGTAAGGCTAATTGAACATTTGAAAGTGAATCAATATAATCCACCCAATCACATTAACAGGCCAAAAAGGAAAAGTCATATGATCACCTCACTTGATGCAAAAAAAGGATCTGACAGACTCTATTCATGATGAAAATTCTCAAACTGGAATTAGAGGGGTAACTTCCACTGTTTGATAAAGACTATAACAGTGCCGCCCTGGGGGCGCAGGGGTTAACCACGGGGTTCGCACTTGCACTCCTGTCTCACCTGCTGCCCCCTTGAGCAGTGTATTTCAGTAGATCTGCCTGTTCTGCTCCCCACGCTGTCTCTGGTGAATCCTCTCACCCAAACCCCACACCTGGCCTACACCTCAGTTCTTGTATGCATAAATAAATTTAAAAAAATCTTAAAAAAAAAAGAATTTTTACAACAAACTTACATCTCAGATAATGTTGAGGAAGTGCACAGTTCACCCTAAGATTAGGAACAAGGCAAGGATGTCTTTTTTCATTGCTCCTATTAAACATCATGCTGGAAGTTATAGCTAGTGCAATAATATCAAAGGAAATAAAACATACAGATTGGAATGGAGGAATATAACTTTCTGTTTCGAGATGACATGATTGTATGGAAAGTGCCAAAGCATTAATAAACGCTTGGTTATCAGTCTACAAGAATCAAGGCTACTACACAAGTCAATTGCTTTCCTTAACAGCAATGAATGTCTGCAGTTTGAAATTTAAAAATACCATTTACAACTGCACTCCCAAAATGCAGAATGTGACAGAAGAATCTGAGTATATTACAAGGTATGAAACAACCTCACTAAGAGGGATGATGTAATTAGGTGCTGACATAGGTGCCTTTGGAAATGAGAAGATCGCTTCTCGGCCTTTTGGCTAAGATCAAGTGGAAATGAGTAGTGTCTAAGACTAAAGGTCAAATTTTCTAATAAAAAATTAGAGACGTAAATGCATATACGTAAATACACATACAGATGTGTATGTATATATTCACGGTTATTAAATATCCAGATCTCTCTTTGCTCTGTCAACTCAGAGGGCCTGGAAGCAATACTATGCCAATAGTAATGCTACACTTAGTGCCCAGGCCTTGGTTTTTAATACCATTCTCCAACCAACAGTACCAGGGTCCCTTGGAGAAGGCGGATTCTAGCGCTTGGGCATGGGCTATGCGAGCTAGAACATCTTGTAGTGCCATAAAGTAAGACTTTGTTAAAAAACACACAACACAATGACAGGGATATGTCAAATAGACACAAGAGCCCACTGAAAGGGCTCCTAGTGGCCAAACCTGGAACAATGTGAACAAGGAAATAAAGTGGTATTAGATTTAGATTAGATTCCACAATATAAAATAATGACTCCATACTGATTATAAGTAAATGGAAAAGTTGAGTTCAGCGATAAGAGACAAAGTCAAGTATTTGTGTAGAATTCCAAGCAAATTTTACAGATACTCTGCCCTCAAGGAAGCAAGGTATAACACCCACTCCTTTAAGGGTGGACTACAAAGTCCACACATTCTTCCAAAGAGCACGGTATGGGAAGGGAGATATCAACAATTAACTTTACCATGGAGAAACCTGACAAACACTACCTCAACCAGGTGAGCAAGGTTAACATCAACAGTGACAACACTGAAAATATGTCTTCTTTATATGATGTGATAGAACAGCACTTTACCTCTGTGGTCCTCTTCCCAAAAGTACTTAATGCCTGTGTAGCCATAAGGAAAAAATATCAAGCAAACTTGACTGTGGGACATTATACAAAATACCTGACCAGTACTCCTCAAAAGTGTCAGGGCATCAAATACAGGGAGTCTGAGAAATTGTCACAGCCAAGAGGAGTCTAAGGAGACTTGACGACTAAAAGTAAGATGATAACCTGGATGGGATCCTGGAACAGAAAAAGGACATTAGGGAAAAACTGAGGAAATCTGAATAATCAAGTATGTACTTTAGTAAATAATAATGTTATCAACATTGGTTCATTGTGACAAATGTGCCATATTAATCTGTAATATTAGGGGATGCTGGAATGGGGAATACAGAATCTTTGTACTATGTTTGCAGTACAAAGAGAAAATCTAAAACTATCCTAAAATACGTTTATTTTTAAAAAACACTATAAGCAAATAAAAATGAAAAAACACCACATAGATGGATCTGTTGAAATGGTAAGGCAGGGCTTAACAGGAATTCCTGAGAGACACGGCCTTCTAAGAAAAAAGTATCAGCAGACAAGAGATTAACAGGTGAGAATAGTATAGCATCTGGTCACTCGGATTTTTCTCCTAGCTCAGTCTCCACTCTCTAAATCCAGGGGAGATGGCTGTATGCAAAACACATACAAACCAACAAAAAAACTTTAGAAAGGAGGGTCTTATAAGAAATTTATCAAGGCCAAGTTACAACTGCATACTACCCAATTGGGTAAAGATAACTCTATTGCAGGCAGATAAGAATTTTCCACCCTTCTGTTGAGATACTCTTGGTTTAATCCATCCTGGTCTCCAGCCTGCCAGCAGCAGTATGGGCCTGAGGAGGGTACAGGAACCACTGAAAAGAGGCACAGTGCCTAACAGACTGGCATTACCCAGGGGAGAATGGCATCTACCTCTCAGCTATTCATGGACACAGGTGGGACCTCCCTCAGTCCTCCCCCAAACATCTGAGAGGGGCCAACACAGTTTACACACTCAGTACCTCATTTGATCTTCTACACGGTTCTTGACAGCAGATCCCCATTTCACAGTTGACAAGACTGTCCCTTACAGCAGTGGAGCTATAATAACCACCAGGTTGATTCCTCTAGTTTTGAGAAGTTGAGTTTTACTAAGCATCTCCACATCCTGACACCGAGAATTTTAAGTGTCTCTACTACCTTCATAAGCTCACTGAATAGTTCTTGATTGCTTGGTATATATTGTTTTCCTATTTTTTATCTTTCATTACTTTTATGCCAAAAGTAATCTGTGTTTTTGGAAGAAAATAATACAGATGAATAAAAAAGAACAGGAAAAAAAATCACCCACAGATGACCACTGCTAATTCTTTAGTGGACACAGCTTTCAGGACTTTTTTCTGTACATAGCTCTCTAGGTAAATGATTTTATAGTTTTACAAAAATGGACTCATGCCATATATATGGTTCTGCAAACTGCTTCTGTTTTAATTTTACAATGCACCATAAACATTTTTCCATGCAAAGGATGAAAATCTGCTACTGAAACACAGAGGGCTGCAGCTGGGTATCGAGAGGGACACCTAAAGCAAAGGACTAGCATAAGGTTCAAAGCACAGGGCCTGGCAAATGCCAACCAGGGGCACTACACGAAAGGAATGTCTTCAAAGCCCCTTTGCGGGGCCCGGCAGCCACCCCTGAGTTCCCTGGGGCCCCTGGGGTGGAAGGGGTCCTGTAAACTTTTTTGCATCCACATAAACCCCCCCAATTTCTGTCTGGTTTTCTTCACCTCATCCTCCACCCTAGCCATCTCGTCAAATTCTCTGATCATCTCCTCATTGCTCAAATGCATGTCATGTATGGCCTCCTTGTGTTCCTTCAGGCACTGAGCTAGCCCCTTGGTGGTTTTCCTTTTGGCTTTCCTGGGGATGTCACCCTCAGCCGGGCGCTTGCCTACAGCCCTGGCTTCGCTGGCTGCCTTTCCCTCTTCCTTTGGATTGTCCTCACTGTCGGGCTCCTCCTCACTCTCTGGCTTTCCTTCTTCCTTTGGTTTTCCCTGGCTCCCTGGCTCTCCCTGGCTCCCTGGCTCTCCCAGGCTCTCCGGCTTCCTCCCTTCTCTTGGCTTTCCCTGCATGGCTGGCTTGCCTTCTTTTAGCGCTGCCTCGCTCTCTAGCTTTCCCTCAGCCTCTAGCATTGCCTCAGCTTCTGTCTTTCCCTCATTTTCTAACTTTTTCTTGTCTTCCAGAGTACACGCTACTTCTGGCCTTCCTGCATCCCGGGGCTGTTCTTCATTTCCCATCTTTCCTTCGCTCTCAGGCTTCCCTTCAGTGCAGAGCTTTTCCATGCTGAGATTTCTTCTCCTGTTCCTGTCCTGGGGGATGGGAGGTGGGGTGGGGAGGGAGAGGGGACAAAGAAGACAGGGGGATTGAGAGCTTGAGGGTGGGATGCAGGTCCCCACAGCAATGTCATCTCTCCCCAGTCAGGGTTCCCCTGACCTGGGCTGGCCCTCCAACCATGCCTTCTGCCCACCCCGGACCCCATCATTCCTCCCATACACGTGAGCCAACCCTTTCCCTGGCAGCCCCTGCCATTTTCTGTGCGTTTGCTCAACGTGGCGTCGTGCATGTAAATGTGTTAGGAGGTAGACGGTGAGGGCCCCAAATTCCGGCCGAGCCCTTGCCCTCCACATTCCCCGCCCCTCTGGGTCCCTGTCCAGTGGTCCCCTCCTTCACTGACCTGAGGGGTTTTGGACAGGTTCCTCCTCTTTTTCTAGCCTAGCGGAGTGCTGAGAACAACAGACACGCGGAGCTGCAGACAGACAGGAGACAGGGGCTGGGCGTTTGCTGGATGCACCCGGACTCGGGTCCCTTTCCAGTAACCCGGTCCCCCTCCCCCGACGTTTCCCTCCCCCGACTCCTCGGGCCCCAGCACCCCAGCGGCCATTTCTTTTCACGCCTCGGGCGCCGGACCAGGATGTTTTCCTAACTAATTTTGGATCTCGGTGTCCTTCTCCGGAGGCAACTCGCCTCTCCGCCCTCCAGGTCAACTTTTTTCTCTACGCACGGAGTGGCAGAGGGGGTTTATTTCCACTGTCTCACTGCTGGGGCGCCCCCCAGCTTACCATCTCCGGCTCCAAAATGGACGGAGGGCAGAGAGGAGGAGGTGCGGAGAAAGGGGGCACGAGTACTTGGGGTGTCCGCCGTCCAGACCCTCCGCCCGCTGGCTGCGGGCTCCCTCTTAGCCATCTCCCCACCGCCATCTCTATCTAAGCTCGGGCCAGCCGCCCTCTACCCGGACCCCATCCCCAACCTGGCTCCTTTCCACGCCCGCTCCTCTTCCCCCGTCCCCCGGTCCGCGGGCGGCCCCGACGGGCCTCCTCCCCCGCCACTGACCTGGAAGAACCAGGAGGAAGAACTGGGAGCTCAGCGGACCGCTCCGGGTCCGACCGCCGGGAGCAAGGGCGGGATCCCGGACCGGTGCCCACATCTGCCGCCGCGGTCACGTGAGTCACGTCACCCCGGCTCGCCCCCCGCGCCCCGCCCACCAACCGGCGGCTGTCAGCCCCCGGCCGGCTCTCCCGAGCGGGTCCCCCCTCACCTCTCAGGGGTCTTTTGTCCTTTTCTTCTTTTGAAGAAGTTTGTCCAAGAAAGAATTTTAATAAAACCACTGGGCTTTTAAAAAATTGGGTGGGGCGGTCTGGGGGAGGAGTCTCGACGACGTAGCTCTTAAATTCCATTGAAAGAAAGCAGACCCACCCAATAAAACCGTGTAAATGTGCCCTTTAATACTGTGCAAAGAGGAGACTATGGCACTTTACAAAACAATTGGGAAAATGTTTCCCCCGAAATGAAATTGTTCATTTTCCCTGACATGCGCACACCTCAGTTTTCTACAGAATGAACTAGTTAGATCCGAAAATGAAATGATGCTTGAGGCAGAATTAAAGAACGATTAGTTTTTTTTAACCGACTAACTACACAACGGACCACGACCACCACATCGTTTGTGACAATAGAACTGTGACCCGTAACCTCTGCAGCAGGCAGCCCAGTAAACCACGGGCTCTGCAGCAATCTGCAGGACTTGATCGATGACTGCCAGTCTCCTTATCTTTTGCTTCTCCCCACCCAGACGAAGCCAAATGCGCTCCCTTAACCAATCACATAAAATACCCGGCTTCTAATTAGCCTGCTTCCAGCCTTCTGGAGAATACCTGAAGACTCCTTTTCTCACTACAGAGCTCGCCTACTTCCCTGCCTGCCTGTAGGTCTCTGCCAAGCGCCAGTGATGGTGGCTGACTCCCTTGTTAGAACAAGTTCTGAACAAGCAGCCTCCGTTTCCACATAAGCTTTTTTGTGTGGAAGGCCTTTAAAAATATAACAAAAAGATGAGCAATGAAGAAAAACGTTGATAGATTTGATTACATAAAAATGTGTATCAGGTTTGTTGGAGAGTTGCGGACGCATGCTCTCTTACCTGTTCGTGTTGAGTTTATTAGTAAAAATTTTCTGAAAGGCAACTTTGTAATTGTTACACGTAAGAAAAAAATAAGGATATTTGATTTTCTGGCACATAATTTCCACCTTTATTATTTACCTACTGAGATAATAAAGCTGTGAAATATAATCTTATGTTTTATGTTTGAAAAATCCCCATAACAATTACTTACTATGCATTTATTCTTTGCTGTCACTGGGGCTACAATAGTGATCCTATTAACTTAGTTTATAATGGAAAAAAAACTGGAACATAACAATTGTCCATCAGTACAGATTTAGTTACATAATCTTCTTAGTACATTTTTTACCCTGGTTCTCTTTGGATGTTTGGTTTAGAAAAATATTTAATCCTTTATACTAGGTGCTCAATATACAGTACAAATACTTATCAGTTATCCATTATTTCAAATTACTGTGGGTGGTGGGACACAAAGGACAGCCACAGGATGTGGTATCGCCCTCTAGGGAATATCACTATGTGCGGGACACAGTGCTAGCTTATCCCATGTGGACTTCATTACACCTAATGGAGGAAATCACACTTCAAGGAAGCAGAATGATAAAGTTACAATCTTAACTCAGTGTAGCACTGGAATAAGCGTAGTAAGAAGTGTAAAACAGAGAGCCCACTAACAGGCCCAAGTTTAAAAGGTTATAGTATATAATAAGGAAATATTTCTGATCAGTAGTAAAAAAAATAGGTTATTAGAGAAATCATTTGTATAATTAAATAGTTGAACAAAAATGAAGAGCCTTAATTTCTTATTGACATACGCTCAAATTTTTTTCAGAATAGAAAAATGAAACAAAAGGCATCCAAATTTTAAGGAAAGAAATAAAGCTATTTCTATTTATAGATGACGTGATCTTGTATACAGAAAATCCCAAGGAGTCCACTAAAGTACTATAAGAACTAACACATGAATTCTGAATACAAGATTGATACACAAAAATCAACTTTATTTCTTTATGGTAGCAATGAACAATTTGAAGAGGGGAGTAAGAAAATGTTTCCCTTTAAAATAACATCAAGGGGCCTCCCTGGTGGCGCAAGGGGTTAAGTCTCAGTACTTTGAAGCTATCAGCAGCCAAAGAAGCTATTAGCAGCCAATGAAGCTATTCACAGCCACTGCAGCTCCAGTTTGATTCTCAGTCAGG
Organism: Talpa occidentalis; assembly: GCF_014898055.3. NCBI lineage: Eukaryota > Metazoa > Chordata > Mammalia > Eulipotyphla > Talpidae > Talpa > Talpa occidentalis. The sequence continues at coordinate 31,786,687 of NW_023601543.1, forward strand.
GAGCTAACCCTCATGGCACAGCAGACCTCTCCTGTCTGGCCCTCTGCTCCCCTCAGCAGTGTATCTCAGTAGATCTGCCTGCTCTGCTCCCCACTCTGTCCCTGGTGAATCCTCTCACCACCATCCCACACACACCTCTGGCCTACACCCCAGTTCTTGTATGCATAAATAAATAAATCTTTTTAAAAATAAAAATTAAAATGAGGACTAAATAAATCTAAGGGTTAAGTTATTTAACTCTTAGGGAAAAAAATAGGTGAATTCTTCATGTTTTCTCAGATATGACACCAAAAGCTCAAACTTTTGTAATGTAACTGTAAAACTTTTGTGATTCACAAGACAACATCAAGAAAGCAAAAAGACAATCCACAGAATGGGAGAAAATTTTGAAAGTGACATATTTGATAACTGTTTGAAAGTGATATAGCTAATATAGTTTCATATATCTAAAAAGTATAAAGAACTCCTGAAACTCAGTTTTAAGAAACCCCAAATAATCCAACTTTAAAACGGACAAAGGATCTGAACAGATATTTTTACAAAGAGAATAAGCAAATTGTCAGTAAGCATGATGTTCAATATCATTTATCATCAAGGAAATAAAAATCAAAATCACAGTGAGCTACTACTCATACCCACTAGGAGGGATATAATCAATTAGACAGCTAATAACAGGTATGGCAAATATGATGTTGCCTATTATTCTACTCTTTTGATTTACCACATTTTATTTAATCAGGCTCCCATTGGGTAACATTGGAAATATTCCATACTTTCACTATTAATAAATAATATAATATAAATATTCCATACCTTCACCATTAGCAACATTACTCCAACAAATTATCTATATGCAGATCGTATCTGTTTCTTTACCTGGAGGACAGATTTAATTGTCAAAGATGACATCCCATTCCACATGTGACTTTGAACTCTTTTAATTGAGGAATATGAGCTATGTCTCTTCCTCTTGAATCTGAGCGGACTTATGACTGATGTATTTATTGACTGACTCATTGATTGATTTAAAGATGTATTTTATTTATTTATGCATACAAGAGGTGGGGTATAGGCCCAGGGGAGGGGGCAGGGGTAAGAGGATTCACCAGAGACAGAATGGGGAGCAGAACAGATGGAATGACTGAAATACACTGCTGAGGGAAGCAGTGGGCATACAGGAGAGGTCTGCTGTGCCATGTGGGTTAGCCCCCTGGCTGGGGATCAAACTCATGCTACAGTGCCTGCGGAGAGCTGCATAGTGCTGAGACTTAATCCCTTGTGCCACCAGGGAGGCCCCACTGATTTACTTTTTATGTATGTATGCATGTGTTTTTACTGAGGTAACTTTGGTTTACATTGTGTTTTACAGGTATACTCCTCCTTTGGGTGTTGTTATCACATTACACCCACACCAAAGCATCAAAGCATAGTCCACCATCATAGTCCATCAAAGAGAGTACAGTGGAAATCACCTTGTGTGACTTTTGAGGTTAGGTCAGAAAACACCATGAAGAATCTGCCTGGTGCTTTTGAGATGCTCACTCTGGAGGAAGTAACCTTCATGTACCAATTCTGTCAGTTACAAGGCCACCATGCTCTAAAGGCCATTTGTACCCTCTCTGGTTGACCTCTTCAAGTTCTAATTGGTTACAGCAGTAACTGCCAGCCATTTGAATTAAGTCCTCTTGCATGTCCATCCCAATCCAACTTTAAGATTATTGCTGTCCCAGATGATGTATAACCTCAGCATCATGAGACTGTAAACAAGAACCTAAACAAGACTGTAAACAAACTGAACATTTCTTAAATAGAAATGATTGTTTCAGGCAGCTAAGTTTTAGAGTAATTTGTTATGCAGCAATAGAACAATCTATCTATAGGTTTATGCAGAACACATGTAAATAGTATATAATGATATTAGGGGTAAAGGAAACTGTAAAGGGATAGTCTGCAAAGCATAAAATTTTTTCTATCTTGTCCTTTACAGAAAAATATCGGCAGCCTATATCTTAGGCCAAAAGGAATAACTAAATTTGTACCACCACCACAACCATCATCATTAATATAAGATGCTGAGGGCCTCCCTGCTGTCCTAGGGGTTAAGTTTCAGCACTATCACCATTATGGCCTGAGATCAATCCCTGGCCAGGGTACTAACAGACCTCTCCTGTCTAGCCCGCTGCTCCCCTTAATGTATTTCAGTAAAGCAGCCTATTCTGCTCCTCACTCTGTCTCTGGTGACTCCTCTCACCCACCGCACCCCAATTCATCTATGCAAAAATAAATATAAGGTGTTGAGTAAGTACTAATACAGATGCTTATCAGACTACAGGTACCTTTCCATTCATTTGGAGGATTAACTTTTTTTTCATATATTGTAAACATAAAAAAAATCATTCCATGTATTTTTTAAATTAATTCTTGAGTGCTGGATGCCCACAGTGTAAAATTTAATAGGCTGGCATAGTGGGAAGAGTCTAGAATTCAGACTTGGCACTTCAAAAATGTATTTAACCTTTTAGACCCAGGTGGTTTGCCAATCTGTGTAATGGGAGAATGGATTATAGTCAAAAGACTGACAATATCAAATGCTGGCAAAGATGAAGAGTAACTGGAACACACATACTCTGGGTGGAATTATAAATTGATACAACCACTTTGGAAAACTATCAACAGCTTCTAAGGCAAAACATTCACTCCGACTTATCAGATGTACTCTTGGTATGTTTCAGTCCTTGTGTCACCAAATGACATGGACAAGACTGATAATAAGCATAAAATTTAAAGCAATGCAAATGAATCAATGGAAAAAAGTGTCAGCAGAAAAATGGTGTTCATTTCAGAAACGAAAATGAACAACCACAGCTACAAAGAACAACATGGAATAAATATCACAAATATAACACTGTCACATCCATTGCAATCCTTCTCCTTCCCTTCTACTACCCATGGACTCACAAATGGAGACAGATTTAATAACACAAGAAAGAATTCAAGGGGCAAAGGGAGGGAGGAGCAGGAACAGCCCCTCGAATGCAACCTGATGTCTCACATCCCAGCTGTTGGGGTTTGTTAAGGGAAAAATGAGCTTATGCATTTTAATTTGAATTAATTATCCATGGAGGTAGGTCAAGCAAACTAACAATGCATTAGCTTTTATTTTGAAGTATTTCCTGTCAAGCAGATTAATGCAGAGAAGTCCAGTTTATATGAGCCTTTCATAGATTCAAATATTTAAAGGCTAACGCCATGTCTGACGGGGTAGACACTAGAATGAGATTCAGGAGATCGCCTGCCTTCAGTGTCAGCTAATGGATTGGCTTCTATGTCAGCTAATGGATTAGCTATGTGACTTGGGTAAGGACATTCACCTCTCAGGAAGTTCTCATATGGGAAAGGACTCTCAGTCTTTTGAATGGAAAGAATTCACTATGGCACGCCAATTATTTTAACAAGAGCAATAATTATACATCCTATATGTTCTTTAAAAAGATCCCCAGTGGGGATTTCCACTGGAGTTATATGGTCCCTGCCTAACGTCAACCCCCAAAAGCTACAGTTGTTCATTCCTCCGTGTAGGAAGACTTCGAAGGAAGATTCAGTTACATTTGGACAGCTTTCAGGAGTTCAGAAGAATCTGGAGGCAAAAACAGAGGCAGTGAGGAATGTCACTGGCCACGTCACAAACCCCAGATTGACGCTAGGCAGGATGGAAAGGTCCAGATTGATGACCTGCCTGCAAGAAATGCAGTGCTCTCATACTCTGCAAATGTTCACCAATGACCCCAGGTTTGTTTCTGAAGCCCCTCATAGGAAGAATGGCCACTTTCCCCAGCTTCCTCCCCGCTCAACCCCACACTCACTTTCCTTTCATCCAGGAGTGACACACCAAAGAGGAGGAGGGTGGATCAGGAAACAAAACCAGTCCCATTTTATAGGCCCTTGTGGCTGGACCTGGGTTCTCATCCTATCAAGATAAAGTGGTGGGTTTTCCTTTGTCAGGGGGTGAGATAGATGGTGTTCCCCCCACCCCCACCCCTAAAGAAAAAAAAGCATTCGGATAGCTAGAAGATGTACAATAGGGCCCAGAGAGTGTTAATAATCTTAGTTGGCAATGAATTACAGCCCCTTCCCCCTTCATTTTAAGCTGAACATCCCAGCTTCAGCCTGGAACAACAGCTCTCTTTTTGGGCCAAAGTCTGCCGCTCAGGAACTCCTGGTCCCTCATTGGCTGAACCGGTGGCGCTTGGGCTGCTCTGATTGGTCGGGTCCATCACCTCACTCTGCCCACTTGCAAATCCTGAAGTTGAACCGTTTCGAAGAGAAAAGACTGCAGTTCGGGTCTGGGGAACAAAATAAGATTACTCTGAACACTTAGAATAGTAATTTCAGTTTCTCCTAGCAAGGACAGGTATTGTTTCGCGAACCTTTCCATGTAATCCTTTCAGTACTGTGTTCGAGTCCTCATATATATATTTTTAAGATTTATTTATTTAGGGCCTCCCCGGTGGCGCAGTCGTTGAGCGCTGGGTTGCGAAGCTGCCCGCAGCTTCTGCAGCAGCGCCGGTTCGATCCCCGGCTGCTCCCGGCCACCGGAGAAGGGTCCCACATGGCGCGCAGACCTCTTCTGCCGCCCGCTGCTCCCCTCAGCAGTGTACTTCGGTCCTTCTGCCTGCTCTGCTCCCTGCTCTGGCTCTGGTGAATTCTCTCACCCTCCCGCGCTTCTGACTGTACCCAGTGCTTGTATAAATAAATAAATAAATCTTAAAAAAAAAAAAAAAAGATTTATTTATTTATACAAGAACCGGGGTACAGGCCAGATGCGCGGGAGGGTGAGAGGATTCACCGGAGACAGAGCGGGGAGCAGAGCAGGCAGACTGAAGAAACACACTACTGAAGGGAGCAGCAAGCGCGACAGGCGAGGTCTGCGGTACCATGTGGGACCCTCGCTGGCCGGCCGGGATTGAACTGGCGCTGCAGAGGCTGCGGACAGCTTCACAGCACGGCGCTCAACCAACCGCCTGTGCCACCAGGGGAGGCCCGAGTCCTCATATTTTTAAATGATTTCCGTAACAGGATTAATGCTGAGAAAAGTTTGAATGGTTAAAAATAATTTTAGGCCCTCTCTGGTGGCGCAAAGGGTTAAGTCGCAGCACTATGAAGCTATCAGCAGCCACTGCAGCAGGAGTTCTATCCCTGACCAAGGAGGTGAATCACATGGAGCAGCAGACCTCTCCTGTCTCACCCGCTGCTCCTCTAAGCAGTGTATTTCAATAGATCCTCCTGTTCTTGTCCCCGCTCTGTCTCTGGTGAATCCTCTCACCCACCCCTGCACTTCTGGCCTGTACCCCAGTTCTTGTATGCATAAATAAACAAATCTTTTTTAAAAATAATTTGAAAGCCCTTCCCTTAGTTAGCCTTTTCAGTAAACCACATCTTTTTTTTTTTTTTTTAAGATTTTTATTTATTTATTTACACAAGAATGGGGTACAGGCCAGATTAGCGGGAGGGTGAGAGAATTCACCAGAGACAGAGAGGGGAACAGAACAGGCGGACTGACTGAAATACACTGCTGAGGAGAGCAGCGGGCGAGACAGGAGAGGTCTGCCACGCCATGTGGGACCCTCGCCCGCCTGCTGGGATCAAACCCACGCTGTGCTCAACCGCCTGTGCCACCAGGGGAGGCCCAAACCACACCTTTAGATCAGGATTGCTTACCCTTTTGCCTTAGACACCTACTGAAGTGAATAATCTAACATGGACTCATTTCATCTTCCAGTTTTTGACATCAAATCCCATCTTTCCCTTTCTTTCTGAGATTTCCCAGAGCTCACTCCACCGCCCAATTATGGGACATTTTTTATATTGTATTAACAATGCTCCTACTTGATTTCTGAACTTATGAAATGCAAAATATCCAAAGCACAACAAAAAAATATCCTAGGGGATTAGATTTCTTCAAATGACGTCTCACATTATATCCTTGTGTATCAGACCAGCAGGCACAATTAGTATATCGTAGGAGCAAATACTGTTGCCCAAGGTGGGCCTACTATGTGATGGCACAGAAGTGTAAACCCATGCGACCAGCTTTTGAGAAGAGCCCGATTAATGTGAGGTCACCTGGAAGGAGACTGGAGGCAAGGCTCTCAAATCGTTCTCCCCCAGGATGGGGCTTCGTGCTGTCTATATGGGGCTGAGTACAATTATAGGCTATGAGCAAAGAGGAGGTGGTGCTGAAGGATCAGGAATCAGGATCAACCCACTATTATTGACCCCTCCCGGGGGTAGGGTTTTCATCCTGCCATGTTAATGTAATGGGATTTTGTCAGGCATGTGTGCTCGATGGTGAAAAAATAAAATAACTCATTCACGTTGAAGGTGAAAAAACTCATTATTCACGTGTCTTGAGGAAAATGATGGTGTGGGAGTCATTTTATTTCTCTAGATCAAATTCTGTGGTTCACTTAAGATATAAGAGGCAGGTGGTTCCTACTCTGACCCAGTGAGCGCAGGGAATGTAACGCTTTCACTGCACTCTTCTTTAGTAACAATGATATATAGTTGCAGTTCATTATAGTTTCTTTTAAAAAAAAAAGATTGATTATAGACTGTAAAAGAATAAAAGCAAACAAATCTGAATGAAATAGAATACTAATTTCAGGAACTTGAATAAAGATATTTATTATTTCTTAAGATTTTGGATTTATTTACTATGTTTTTTGTTTGCTTCTGCTAAATATTAAAAGGAATTTTTTGAAAGTTTGTAGTATTTTTATTCTATTAATACTCTTTTCTCCTGGATTCATGCTTATGTTATTTATAGTAATTAATGCCTTTATTCAGTCTTTATTCCCTTTATTCAGTCTTTTTCGTAAAACAGCACTAGAGCATGATTGTTCACTTGATTCCTTTGTTCCTCTTTCACCCATCAGGTTAAAAATCAGATGTACTAATTGTTTCTGGCTTTGAAATCAAGCCAACTTTATCTTGTCCTTCTCCATTATCCCTGCATTCTTCTGCTTACTTTCTGAATTTGAAAGTGTGAAACAGTCAAAACATACAACTGCTTTAATGGGTTTGATACATTTCAATGCCTTCTGAAACAATATGAAAAAGTCCAGTGTGCTAGAATCACTTTGGTAAAACACTTGTACAGCATTATGACAAATACTGGCATTTTAAAGCAGCAACAATTAGCATGATATAAATTAAGTTAAATGCTTTTATTCCTGGACATGTCCATAGCTCTTTTTCTGAACATATACAGCTCTGAAAAGAGCCCTTGCTTTCACAAGACTTTATTTCAGATGTTTAAGTCAATCATGTGGAAATTTATTTGTGGTTGACTTCATGTATTTTTTCTAGGTCATTTTTGCACTAAAATCCTTGTTTGTGTCCTTTTATATGATTTTCTTATAGCAGGTAATGATAATAATAGTCTTGATGAAAGGGATCAAGTTTATGAATCCTGACTTTTATGATGATGAGACTAGTATTACACCACAAAATAAACATATTATTAGCCAAGGGACTAGCTCATTGATGACCTCAATTTCCTCTATTCACTTAGCCCTTAAATCTTTTTGTGGGGAGGAGAGTTGGGTTTAAATTCTGTTAACTTATACTTTCCACACATCACACAGTTTGCCAATATTTTCAATTGTGTCATAGATATTTGAAAGAGATATCCTTTAAATCAATATTACATATATTATTCACTTTTTTTTCGTAGGTCACTTATTTATGCAATTTAGTGTTTTTTTTTTCAGTCAACAATGCTCATATTTATTCAACAATTACACTTGCACTTATGTATGGTAAGGGAGAGACTTAATTTTGGTTAATGTTTAAGGATATTTTACATTTTATAAATATACCGGTTTCTGTTTGTGTTCAGTATTTCCATGCCTTCTAATTGGTTCTTACCTTCTAATTGGTTCTAATTGGAACCATCCAATCACATTTAACATCATGGTTTATTGACAGGGCTTCCTTCACATTTTATCCAATCGGATTTGAGAGTGTGTCAGACCTCATTTGAATATAGCGGCATATAAATAGACTCTGCTGTGTCCCCAACCACAATTCTCTCTGGTTGGGTTATTTGAACTGTATGTCCGTCATGGCTGACATTCTTCTCAATCTGCTTTTACTAAGATAGCTTTAGAAAAGCTACTTCCAGAACAGAGAGGGGAAGATGTGAAAAAGATGCCCCGAGATAGTTTATTCCACCTATGCCTACAAGGTTCTGAAACAGGTTCATTTTAATATCGGTGTTTCATTCCATGTCATGTGCACAGCGAATTGTTTTCCTAATAACATGAGTGAACACATTACCGATCACCACCCCAAGGCATCACATCCAGAGAGATCCAGATGGCCGTGGGCAAACAGGCTGTGAGCGAGGCCACCAAGGCGGACATAAGATACACTCACTGCCAGTGAACCCCGGAGCCACCTGACCCCCGCAAACCAAAGGCTCTTTTTAGAGCCACTTCACTTTCCATATTAACAACTGTACTCTGGGGAAGTTTGATCTACTTTATTTTCTGAAATAATAATTCTGAAACGGCTTTTTTACAATAAACATAATATCGATTTTATTTTAATATATCTGTGGTCCAATTTGTTCAAAACAAATAGTAAATTTTGCTCAATAATGTTTCATTATACCACTTTACGAAAGAGTCAGTTCTTTTGTTTATATATTTTTTTCTTGCTCAACCTTTCACGGGGTTCAGAAAGGGAACGTTACTTACCTTTTCCCTCTCGCATTCTCACAAAGGTATGGCAAAATTTTCCAGAGACTCATTATATACCATAATCACAATAGATTAAGAAACAGATATAAGACTTATTTGGGGACAGATATTACAGAGATTTTCAATTTTTAAAAGATGTTAATCTTACAACTTCAGGAAATGTGTTTTTCGTATAAATTTGCAATTAAGGTTTATATGATATAGATATTTACTGTAAGTTTCATATGAATGAAAACCATATTAACTATTTTATAAATATATTAATTAAATCAATAAATTTCATTAGTTAATTATATTAATATAGTAAATATTGACTGATATAATACACATAAAAAACTTTAAATACTATAATAGTTAAACCTGGTCAGTACTCTGAGACTAAAACTGCTTCAGATATTGTTCACGGTGAAATCAAATTAACTGAAAATATTTAGTCTCTTTTTAAGTGATTTTTGTGCAGGAGAGAATGGCCATCCTGTCTCTTTCTTGCAAGCATAATTCATTTACATATTTCTAGATAGGAATTATTTCCATTGCTCTAAATTACCTAAGACTTTCAGTTAAAAAACAGCTGGGTTATCAAATAACCCAGAAGGTTGAACACATAATTTTCATTTGAAGAACAATTTCCCTTATATTCTCCTCATTTTTTAAAAAAAAGATTATTTATTTATACAAGCACTGGGTACAGTTAGAAGCACGGGAGGGTGAGAGAATTCACCAGAGCCAGAGCTGGGAACAGAACAGGCAGAAGGATGGAAGTACACTGCTGAGGGGAGCAGCAGGCGGCAGGAGAGGTCTGCGTGCCATGTGGGACCCTCGCTGGTGGCCGGGGATCCGAACCGGCGCTGCAGAGGCTGCGGGCAGCTTCGCAGCCCAGCGCTCAACCGCTGTGCCACTGGGGAGGCCCTATTCTCGTCATTTTTAATAATACTCTCAAAGAAAAATTACTCTTGATTATATAACTTGACTGAACTCATTAGATTTTTGTTTTGTTTATACAGTTGTGGCAAGAATGCAAATTCACTGTATGGTCCTTTAGTTACTTTTGCTGAAAGTTTTCATAATTTTCACATTAACTTTTTTATTGTGGTGGAATATCTGTAAAATTAAATTACCATTTTATCCATTTTTGTGTGTATGCCCTTCATAGCATTAAGCACATTCACATTGTTGTAAAACCATCACCACTATCCATCTACAAACATTTTTCATTCTCCCAAATTGTACCCATTAAACAATAACCTTCCAGCCTCCCTTCCCTGGTCCCTGCTAACCCCTCCTCTATGTCTCTGTGAATTTGACCACTCCAAGTACTTTATACAAGCGGACTCATCTTGCTACCAGACAAAGGGTCTAAAAACTATCACCAGATCAGAACCTCTCTCAAGGGTTCTGGGCCTCGCCACCCTTCCACTACAAATACAACCCAAACAACCTTTGGCGCAGCAAGAGGGGGTAATAAACAATGTATGTTAGAGCCTCCCTGGTGGCGCAAGGGGTTGAGCACAGCACTATGAAGCTATCCGCAGCCACTGCAGCAAACCACATGGCACAAGAGACCTCTCCTGTCTTGCCCGCTGTTCCCCTCAGCAGTGTATTTCAGTCAGTCTGCCTGTTCTGTTCCCCACTCTGGCTCTGGTGAATCCTCTCACCCTCTGCACCTCTGGCCTATACCCCAGTTCTTGTGTGCATAAATAAATAAATCTTTTAAAAAAAAAAAAACTATTTTAACCAACAAGGTAGAAGGATGAGACTGGCAGAGCAGAGGGAGAAGAAGAAGGTCTAGTTATAGACCAAAGGCACAAGGTGGAGTTGCAGCCACAGAGGCCTGCCACTGCTGACGTGGGGCTCACTCCTCCCCACCCAGGGGTGAGAGGGGAGTTGAAAGCCCACTGCCCAGTGGAGCGGCTGCCTTTCACAGCAGCTCTGATGAAAAAAAAAAAAAATGAGAGAGCAAGCCCACATGCATTGCTCCTTTTTAAAGGTTCACAAAATGGTTGCTCAGCTCTGCCCCCTTCCCAGCAGCCCTGTTACTCAGGATATCAGGGGCAGAATTCAGCCCCTTCCCTACCAGGCCACTCCAGCAATACAACTTTTGTGCCTGGCTTATTTGTCATAATGTCGTCAAGATTCACCCATGTTGTAGCATCTTTCAGAATTTTATTCCTTTTCAGGCAGAATAATTTTTAGTGTATGTATATACTGATGGGGGCCTAGCAATAGGAGAGGGAGCTGCTAGGTTCACAAAACCACAGAGGGGACAGGGAGGAGATAGCGAACAAGACAAGCAGCTGACACTGTTTGACTGAAAAAGTGCTGAAGAAAAAAAATAGTGAAAAAGAGCAAAGAAAAAAAAATTAAAAACCCAAGCTCCTGGTCGAAAATTCTACTAAAAGTGCATATAAAACCAACCCCGGGTCCTCCCTGGTGGTGCAGGGGTTAAAAACAGCACTTTCCCTTTGAGGAGTCAGGGGATCACAAGGCACTGCAGCATGAGTTCAATCCCTGGCCAGGGAGCTACCCTACGTGGCACAGTAGACCTCTCCTGTCTGGCCCACTGCTACCCTCAGCAGTGTATTTCAGTCAGTCTGCCTGCTCTGCACCCCACTCTGTCTCTGGTGAATCCTCTTGCTTCCCACCCCTTAGCCCTCTGGCCTACACCCCAGTTCTTGAATGCATAAATAAATAAATCTTTAAAAAAAAATAAAACCCACCCCAGCTTCCAGGCAGGCAGCCAGCTCTAGGCTGCCCGTTTGTGCAACCATCTTTTCCTTTCTCTTAATAAACTTGCTGTGTGCACCTAAATCCGGAGTCTCTGTTGAATTCATTCTCAGAGAAATCCAAGGACCCCGCAGTCCGCTAGCCACAAGTCCACCACCATATACCACATTTTATTTATCCTCAATGGACACGTGGGATGTTTCCATCTTTTGGATATTGCAGATAATGCTGTTATGAATATTGGTGGACAAATTATTTGAGCCCTGGTTTTCAATTGTTTTGGGTATATGTACCAGAAGTGGAATTGTTGACTCATATATTAATTGCATGTTTAACTTTTGTAGGAAACGCCATACTGTTGTTTACTTGTACCGTTTTGTACCAGCAAGGTACACGGTTACAATTTCTTCACACCCTTGACAATACCTGTGTAGAGGAGCAAAAATATGTCATTTTGGCAAGAGATTTCTTTCATGAGAGAGGCTCAAAAGGCTGGGTGAAAGTTCCTTTTAATATTTGCCTATAAAATTCTGTCTGTAAGTATTTAGGTCTCTGAGGAAAACCCAATCTCCTTATCACTTTTCAATAGAAAAGGCAGAACTGAATCCGCGTACCTTGTATTTGCCGTATCTTTCCCAGTTAGGAAGCCTTAACTGAAATTCACCTTTCTTCCCCTAAGAAATCTTAGCTAAGCTATTTAAGATGGCGTCTATAACCACATGGGCAAGTTATTAAGCCACTCTGTGTCTCCTCCCATGCATGCAGGAGGTGTACATGTTACTATCAAACTTCCAAGACAGCCTCAGTAAAAGAAATTTCGAGCCAGTAGGATGAGCATCCCCAAATCCTGCTTGAACAGGCTGTCTAAATCATGGACTGGCTAGCCCTGTCCGAACAATTCGGCCACCACACTGACCATGAGGCACCACGACAGATAAAGAGCATTAGATCCTGACTCATGATTATCTCCCAATTTCCTGGAGGGTGAAAGCCGAGAGCCCACATGCATAGTTGGAGTGTAACCCGTATGTGCACGGCTGGGCATAGCCCAACCCAGAACAAACTATGATGCTGCTCTTCTCCTCCCTAGCTCATGAACTCACCCTTTAAATACCTCTTCCTACGCCCTTTGAGGAGCCAGGCACATTCCCATTTCCCACAAAGACGCCCTCATGCACGATTCTCTCTCCTTAAGCTTTGTCTAATTCAACTCCACCAAGAGCTCTGGTGAATTCTTTCCCTAGTGGGCAAAGGGCCTACTCTTTTGGGTTGGAGATGGTAACACTTCTTCACTTCTTCTTGGCTCTTTTCTCTTATCAATCTGTCTGATGCTTGTTTGTTTATTAAGCAGCCTAGATGAACCCAGAAGAGTATGGAGTAATTTCCTCAACACCGTGATACTTATTATTGCTATTCTTTTTTAAGTCATTGTAATAGGTATGAAATGGTACCTCGTTATGGTTTTGGTTTGCACTTCCTTAATGATTAGAGATGTTGAATATCTTTTCATGTGTTTATTGGTTATCTGTGTATCTTCTTCGGACAAATGTCTATGCAAGATGTTGGGCCATTTTTTAATCTGGCTGTTTGTATTTTTGTTTTTCAATTGTAGGAGTTCTTTATGTGTTCTGGATATTAACCCCTTATCAAAATATATGCAAATATTTTCTTTTTTTAAATTTTTCTTTTAGAAGAGGAATCCCCTCCTTTTTTTTTTTTAAGATTTATTTATTTATACAAGCACTGGGTACAGTCAGAAGCACGGGAGGGTGAGAGAATTCACCACAGCGGGGAGCAGAGCAGGCAGAAGGACCGAAGTACACTGCTGAGGGGAGCAGCAGGCGGCAGGAGAGGGCGCGCCATGTGGGGCCCTCCTCCGGTGGCCGTGGCCGGGGAGCAGCCTGGAATCGAACCGGCGCTGAGAGGCTGTGGGCAGCTTCGCAACCCAGCGCTCAACCGCTGCACCACTGGGGAGGCCCTGTTGTTGTACTCTTTAAAACACAAAGTTATGCGTCTCTGATTGCCAACCTATAAACTTCCCCAGAACGGCCTTGAACAAGCCTCCCAGCACTAACCACACTCCTTTTGAATTGTTTTCTGTTTACTGATGAATGAAAGATATATGAAGCATCATGAAACCATGACAACCCCGGCCATTCATTCCACCCTGACAGCACCAACACAATGACCACAAGTTTCACAGGAGCAGAGAGAAACAACTCTCCAAGGCAACAGGAACAAGTGAGTGGTGCTGACCAACAGAAATCTCCCCTCCTCTGACCCTGCACTCTGGTATAAAAAGCCTAGTCCTTTACCCAGATAATTGATATGGCTTCTTGAGGATATGAGTCACCCCATTGCCTCAACTTACTGGTTTTCTGAATAAGCCTTGTTTCCCTAACCCCAGGCTATATCTCCCATAATTGGCTTACAAAGCCCACTGCAACATTTTTGCATATGAATAACCAATTTCTCCAACACCATTTGTTGAAGACTATTATTTTGCTATTGAGTGATCTTGGCACACTTGTGGAAAATCAATTGACTATATGTGTGAGGTTTTATTTCTTGACTGTCTATTTTATTTCACTGGTCTAAAGGACTGTCTTTATGCCAGCACCATACTGTTTTGATTACTGAAGTTTTATAATAAGTTTTGAAATCAGAAAGTGTGAGACCTCCAACTGTGTTCTTTTTCTCAAGACTGTTTTGGGGCCTTCCTGGTGGCACAGGGGTTAAAGACAGCACTATCAAACTATTGCCAGCCACTGCAGCATGAGTTCGATCCCGGCAGGCCAGGGAAGTGACACACATGGCGCAGCAGACCTGTCCTGTCTTGCCCGCTGCTCCCCTCAGCAGTGTATTTCAGTCAATCCGCCTGTTCTGCTCCCCACTCTGTCTCTGGTGAATCCTCTCACCCCCCACACCTCTGGCCTGTACCCCAGTTCTTATATGCATAAATAAATCTTAAAAAAAACAAAACTGATGTTTAAAAAAAAAAAGACCTTTGTTGCTTCAAGGTCCTTTGAGGCTACATGTGAATTTTAGGATGGATGTATCCATTTCTACAAAAAGAAAATTACAGGAATTTTGATAGGGATTGCTTTGAATCTATGGATCACTTTGGGTAGTATTAACATCTTAACAATATTGAGTTTTCCAATACATGACACAGGATGTCTTTCCATTTTTTTGGTTCTCTTTAATTTTTTCAGCAACTTGATTTTGTAGTTTTGCTTAATTGGATAAGTTTATTACTAAGTATATTATTATTTTTGATACTATTGTAAATGGAATTGTTTTCTTAATCGCCTTTTATCATTGTTCATTGTTAGTGTATAAAAATTCAACTGGCTACTGTGTGTTGATTTTGTATTCTATAACTTTGTAGAATTTATTAGTTCTAGCAGTTCTCTTGCGGAATTTTTAGTTTGTTTACATATGATATCATATCATCTGCAAGCAGAGGTAGTTTTACTTCTTTTTTTTCCAATTTGTATCCTTTTTATTTATTTTTATACCTAATTTCTCTGGCTAGAACTTCCAGTATTACGTTGAATAGAAAGGCCAAACTGGGAATCCATCTCATTCCTAATCTTAGAAGAATAGTTTTTAGTCTTATACAGATGAGTATTATTGTTAGTGTGCAACCGAGGGGCATCCAGGGATCCCAAACCTGCCAGTAAAACACCCAAAATTACCCATCCCCTCATAAGTAAATGCCCAACCAAATGTTTGACCCAAGGTGGGGCTACTGAGGCCTGAAATCTTGCCACAAATCTTCTAAGACCCATAGGAAAGGGGCCAGACAAGTCGGGGATGAAAGGAGCAAAATCAAAATACAAATCAAGGTAACAACTGCCATTGCCACCACCCCCACCACCGTGTCTCTCACTCACTTGTTTCTTTCTAGTGTTTCTACAGGTCTCTTCTCCACATGTCTCCTTCCAAGCAATACAAGAATGCAAGTCAAGCGACAGGAACAAATGGAATCCCCTTTTTTTCGTCCTTGAGCCCACCTGCCTTTTATAATATAGAGCTTCACCTGGCTGCTCAGTTCTGCTTGCTAGTTCCCAGGAGCTAGCCCAAGGTGGCTGCATAGAAGTAGGGACAGGGAACATGGTACCTCTCCCTGTAATGGAGATACCTCTGTAACATCACATTAGCTGTGGGTTTTTCACATTGTACTTTCATAGGTCTTTTCTCCCCCCAAAGATTTATTTATTTATGCATACAAGAGCAGGGGTGTAGACCAAAGATGCGGGGGGTGAGAGGATTCACCAGAGACAGAGTGGGGAACAGAACAGGTAGGTCCACTGAAATACACTGCTGAGGGGAGCAGCGGGTGAGACAGGAGAGGTCTGCTGCACCGTGTGGGTCAGCTCCCTGGTGTGGGATCAAACACCTGTTGCAGTGGCTGCG
Organism: Talpa occidentalis; assembly: GCF_014898055.3. Taxonomy (NCBI): domain Eukaryota; kingdom Metazoa; phylum Chordata; class Mammalia; order Eulipotyphla; family Talpidae; genus Talpa; species Talpa occidentalis. The sequence continues at coordinate 31,802,598 of NW_023601543.1, forward strand.
GGTTGCTTCATAATGCTGAGACATAATCCCTTGCACCACCAGGGAGGCCCTATAGGCCTTTTATTATTTGCTTATCCTGAGGCTATGAAAGAAAGCTAAGTGACCCTCTCCAATAGAGTTCACTTGTAGTATGGATAAGCTGGGCAAATTGTTTTCTTCTTAAGGCTACCAAACTTTCCCAGGGTTCCTGGCTTGCCATCAAGTGATCTTCCTGTAAGCCAAATATTTAGACAAGTTTCCTCAGTGGACCACCTAGAGTCAACCTTACTGGTCATATCTGATTAAATGAACATTATTCTCAAACATGACAGTTCAGGCAAGGCTTAAATGTTTCATAACCAAAGTTTTCTGGTAAAAAGAAGGACAGATTCTTGTTGGATTTATACAAGTCATTATATTGCCATGAAAAGTAAGAAGACTCAATTGGAATTCACAAATTCTATCGGTGTGGGAGGGTGAGGGGGTGTTCATTGAGAAAAAAATTTCATTTACAAATGTTTCATTTCAATGTACAAATGCAGCATCTGCTAAATTATGGGTTATAGGTAGTGTAAGATATAGGACTACATTACATATCTGGAACATAGAAGATTAAAACAGCATCCAGAATATTCCAAATAAAGACTACAATCACCCCTCATCAAGTCATTCAGTCCCATATAATGACCTCTTGTTCTGCTGGATCTTGGGTTGGTAGTGTTACAGGACTTCAGCCCAAAAAAGTGGGCCCTTTACCCTCTAGGGAAAGAATTCACCAGGGAACACTGGGTGTAGCTGAGTCAGGCAAGGCTTTGTTAGAGAGACTCATGCATGAGCGAGCCAGTTTGGGAAAGGAGAATATAACCTGGTTTCCTGAAGGGAATTTGAGGAGATATTTAAAGGGTAAGTCCACAAGCCAGGGAAGAGGAGAACAATGTCACATCCTGTTCTAGCTTGGGCTATGCCTGGGCATGCGCAGATGGGTTATAATCCAAACATGCTGAGGGCTCTCAGCTGTCTCTCTCTAGGAAATTGAGATAATCATTACTCCAGATCTAATGTTTTTTATCTATCATGGCGCCTCACCCTCAGTAGTGAGCCAAATTGGGCAGGGCTAGACAGTCCATGATTTTTTTTAAAGATTTATTTATTTATGTATACAAGAGCTGGGGTACAGACCAGAGGTGTGGGGGATGAGTGTGAGAGGATTCACCAGAGACAGAGTGGGGAACAGAACAGGCACACTGACGAGGAACACTGCTGAGGGGAGCAGCGGGCGAGTCAGGAAAGGTCTGCTGTGCCATGTGGGTTGCTCCCTGGCTGGCTGGGGATCGAACTCGTGCTGCAGAGGCTGCAGACAGCTTCACAGGCTGCGTCTTAACCCCTTGCGCCACCAGGGAGGTGGACAGTCCATGATTTACAAGGCCTTTTCAAATAGGATTGGGGGCCACTCATTCTACTGGCTCGAAATTTCTTTTACCTAGACTGTCTCAGTAATCTTATGAACCCATCTGTTTCCCAACTAAAAAGACTTCTAGAAACCATCACATAGTCCATTGACATGATTTTAAAGTTGCTGACTTCAATGACTTCAGAAACTGGTACCCACAAATGTATTCTTTCGAGTGTCAATATGATGGAAGCTAAGAGTTGAAAATATAGGATGGAGGTTTCAGAAGACCAGAAATGGCAGATGAGGGTAGGGTTGCTTAACCAGCCATAGAAATGAAAAATCCTTAGGCCCCAACTGCTATACCAAGTATCAAGCTGCTACAGAAAGTATATGGGGCACAGACCAGAGGTGCCGATATGGAGATGGAGGGCCATTGTGGAGAAATCCTGCTCCATACAACCTAGTCACACCCTAGAAGTAATTAACTTAACAATAGATAATAATTCCACAAAGGAATGAACCCCTCTCCAGAAGAACACTTTATCAGTACAATTTCAGCACTGGCAACAGACAGCGCTCCTCCCCAGACTGCCCACCTGTGTCTGTGCTGGTGTTTCTTTTTACAAACCTGTCCCTTTCAGTGGCAGCTCTCCTGCCTGCTTGAGTCTGTGCACATGTGCTTTCCTTTCCCTTTTCTTATACACTAAATCTGCCTTTTTTTAAAAAAAAAGATTTGTTTATGCATTCAAGAACTGGGGTGTAGGCCAGAGGTGTGGGGGTTGAGAGGATTCCCCAGAGTGGGGAGCAGAACAGGAAAATTGACTGAACTACACTGCTGAGGGGACCAGTGGGCGAGACAGGACAGGTCTGCTGCGCCATGTGAGTAGCTCCCTGGCCTGTCGGGATGGAACTCCTGCTGCAGTGGCTGGCCATAGCTTGATAGCACTGTCTTTAACTCCTGCACCACCAGGGAGGCCCCCAATAAATCTGCCCTTTTGGATATAACTAAACGTTTCTGCATTGTGGGGAAACTTACCATGTGCAGCTGAAAGGGGAGCTCTGGTGAAACTTCTCAGACATAACCCAAGGACTCTGCTCACCGAACCCAGATCCTCTCCAAATTGTATCACTGACTTCAATGACTTCAGAAGCTGGTATTCACAATGCATTCTTGCAAGTGTGAATAGGCTATAATGCCTATCATAATCCTTTTTCAGGAAAACAAATCCTTTCCAGCACCCTATTAACTTTGCATTTATCCACACTGATCATGTAAGACTTGAACCACTGCTCATCTAAGTCTTAGAATGATGGCTTTTGGGGCCTCCCTGGTAGCACAAGGGGTTATGCACCACACTATGAAGCAATCCACAGCCTCTGCAGCACAAGTTCGATCCCCGGCCGGCCAGGGAGCAACCCACATGGTGAAGCAGACCTCTCCTGTCTCACCCACTGCTCCCCTCAGCAGTGTATTTGTCAGTCTGCCTGTTCTGTTCCCCACTCTGTCTCAGGTGAATCCTCTCACCTCCCACACCTCTGGTCTTTACCCCAGTTCTTGTATGCACAAATAAATAAATCTTTAAAAAAAAAAAAGAATGATGGCTTTTGATCTTCCTCGAGCATGAGAGCATGAATCTTTCAAAATAGTAGGTCCCACACCATTTCCCAGGGGCCCCTCTCTAGTAAGGTGTGATCAGGAGAGCTTCTTCTTCCCACCTGGATTCTGATGAGGTGTTAGTCTTTCTGCCTCTCCTACAGCTGCAGACTGTAAAACTTTAGCTGCAGACAGTTTTGACCTCTCAGAAAAGGTGTCCCATCATCCGTGTTGCAGTTATCAGGCCCCTTCTGCTCTTCTCAATGCAAGGGACATGAGCAACCCATTGGTGCTGGCTACTCATCCCTTTACTGTCTTTGTAAGTCATAAAAGAATCTTAAAAGATGTCACTGTTTCCTTTAATAGCCAAATTAGTCATCCTGTCTTTGTGTTGACATCCATTTTCATGGCAGTCTTCCCTTCTTAAAGATGTGAACGCTGGCTGGTAACTGATTTCAGTCTTCATGCAAGCATCAGAATAAAGCAATAACGGGGCCTCCCTCCTGGGGCAAGGGGTTAAGACGCAACCTATGAAGCTCGCCGCAGCCACTCCAGCAAAAGTTCCATCCCCAGCCAGGGAGGTGACCCACATGGTGCAGCAGACCTCTCCTGACTCGCCCGCTGCTCCCCTCAACAGTGTACTTCGGTCAATCTGCCTGTTCTGTTCCCCACTCTGTCTTTGGTGAGTCCTCTCCCTGCCCCCAAACTCTTGCCTGACCCCCATTCTTGTATGTATAAATAAATAAATCTTTTTAAAAAAAGAATAAAGCGATAACTACTTGTAGATATAAAATTGTGATTTATAATAACAAATACATATTTGGCCTTTGTGTCTTTCCTTGGCACTGAACCCTTAAAATTCTTGGAATCTCCTAAACTCTGGGAGATAGATGTTTTGTTTTTTTTTTTTAAAGATTTATTTTTATTTATTTACACAAGCACTGGGTACAGTCAGAAGCGCAGGAGTGTGAGAGAATCTACCAGAGCCAGAGCGGGGAGCAGAACAGGCAGAAGGACCGAAGTACACTGCTGAGGGGAGCAGCGGGCAGCAGGAGAGCTGAGCACCATGTGGGACCCTCCTCCGGTGGCCGGGGAGCAGCCGGGGATCGAACCGGCGCTGCAGAGGCTGCAGGCAGCTTCGCAACCCAGGGCTCAACCGCTGCACCACTGGGGAGGCCCGATAGATGTCTTTTTTATGTGCCCCATGTCCCTCCTCCAGGTCTCCTTCTTGATCTCCTTCTGTTCTCCTTCCAGTCTTGTCTCAGCTTTCTGCCCCCTGCTCAAGGCCACCCTTCCTTAGAGTGGGGCAGGGGACCTGGGACCTCCCCTTTCCCTGGGGATTTACCCTGTTACAAATTAATGGTACAGGGCTTGTTGGCCTCTGAAGTGAGGGAGGTGAAGTCTCGTGGTCTTTTTTGGACAGAGCCCTTAACCTATGTGGTCGGATGCTGTAGGGGAACAAAATTTGCCACCCCCAAATGTCTCTATTTGCCATATGGGTTATTTTAGGCTGTATTATTTATTTGCTTGTTTGTTTGTTTGTTTGTTTATTTATTTATTTTTACAGCTGAGATGTAGGAAAAACTCCGAAACCCAAGAAGTTATGCTTTTTGTAAGACCTATTTACATGTAGGAGGGAAGATCCCCATTTGTAAGGGTGTCCCCTTCTCTGGACCAGGAAGTGGAGGAAGACCAAATGTCTAGGAAGTCATCAATGGAGAAGGGACTGCCTCTGCACAACTATGCGTTTCTTGGTAACCCCCCATAGTTGGTCTTCCCCATCCCTTCACCCTAATGTCTTTGTTTTTAGCTGAAGATATTTTTTTAAGATTTATTTTTATTTGTTTATGCATACAGGAACCGGGGTGTAGGTCAGAGGTGCGGCAGGTAAGAGGATACATCTGAGACAGAGTGGGGAGCAGAACAGGCAGATGTACTGAAATACACTGCTGAGGGGAGCAGCGGGAGAGACAGGAGGGGTCTGCTGCGCTATATTAGCTCCCTGGGCAAAGAGCGAACTCGTGCTGCACTGGCTGGCCATAGCTTGATAGCAGTGAGACTTTAACCCCTGTGCCACCAGAGAAGCCCCTGAAGATATTATTTAAGAAGATGGCTTGGGTCTTTTTAGTGAGTTACTCAGTTTTTCCGGGTTTCTCCCATGTATACAGAATGGAAGCATGTTACTAAATGTCTATTTGTTTTTCTCCTGTTAATCACTTATTAGAAGGATATCTCAGGTAAGAACTCAGGAGGGTTGAGGGAAAATTGTTTTTCTCCCTGTACAATGCTATGTTAACTTGAATAAAAATGTCAGTGACAGACAGAGAGCTTATTTGATAATCAAATTGAGGATTTAAACCTGAGAAGCAGTGCAACAGATTTTACTCTGTGAGAACTGTTCCAACAATCACAAGTTTGAGTTCAGTTTACATAGGTAGGTGCAGTGAATTATTGACATTAAAAATGTAATTATTCATGGGGGGGGGAAGAGGAGGGAGAGCTCTGGTTCTATTATTTTGAACTAAAGATGTTTACCCTATCTATCCACAGAGGAAGGCAAATGTTAGGGTTTAATCTTTTCCTTACTAAGAATGCACTAGGGAGATGAAAAAGCTGGGTACACACTGTTTATATATTCTTTATTCTGGGTCATTAATGGGGGTTAAAAGGCTAACTTTTCCCTCAGGCAGCAGATTTTGCAGAGCTGTTTCACAGACTTTCAGTTTTTACAGATGACTTCTAGCTCTTATCTGCCAGACCAAGGAAAGTGTTGTTCCCAGAACATTTTACAATATGTTCACGGTTATCTCCAGGTAGATAGTAGAATAATTGAGTTGAATTGTAGGACACCCAGCTAATATTAGAAAATTGCTTAGTGGTGTGGAAAAAAACACACATTGGAATTTATGTCAGAATTGGAGCAGAAGACAGAGGCTTAAAATGACTGTGGTTAATTTTTAATGGCAATTTTCTAAAGTGAAAAAACTGATGAGCTTATAATAAGAACAGTGCAATTAGCAGGGAAGCTTTGCTATTTCCTTGGCATACAAAATAATGATAATAAAGCCAGTCCACAAAGTTTTAGACTAAATGTATGTAAGCATCATTATGTCACATATTTTCAATGAAGACAATAAATGTTACATTTGATTTACAAAATATAAACTTTTATTATAAAAGAAAAAAATTAAGATACCACATATACTAATCCAGGGAATTGTGAGATTGGTTTCCCCACAAATGTTCATGTAGACTTTTTCCAAGACGTCTAGAGTAGGCCTTGTCTAATATGTCACCTTCATACGTTGAACTAAGGTCAGTTGAGGTCTTGTGAGCCTCAGGAGAAAGTGTTACCATTACATAAAGAATGAAGATTATCTAGATTTAGGGATATTTCCAGAAGCAACTTTTTTTTAATCAGAGAAGCCTATAATCAAGGCAGGGCAAACATCTAGGGCCAAAATTTAATAATATTAAATCATCCCTTATCGTTTATGTAAAATCCCCTCTTCTTGATTTGATGCCCCAGGCCCCTGGATCTGCGGGTGTGGATGCAGGATCAAGAGTCAGAAGTGCTGCCTGAATCTCAGTGCCTGAGTTTTCACAACTGACAGATCTTTGGGTGAGTCATATCCTTTCTCCTCTCCTCAGCTACCCAAAAGAATTGTACCAGGAAGCTGCAGTGACGGTATGATACCTGGATTAAGTACCAACTATATTTCAGGTACTATGCCATCTGCTTTAATTTCATGTCTCCTTTTTGTCAAGCACTGTTGCTCAAGTGGCTTTCATGGGCCAGAGCCCAGCATCCTATGAAAGAGAACAATATTACTAACCTAATTTAGATGGTAAGGAAGTACAGAAATTACATTTATAAGGTATCCTGAACTATAAGGACAGAACAAGGGTGAAGGAGACTCCCAGGCAAAAGAAGTAGCATGTGCAAAGGTCCTGGAGTAGATAAGAACTTGGCCCATTTGGAATGGAGTAAAACCAGTGTGGTAGAGTGAATGCGAGGGAGGAGAGGCCCAAGATAAGGACAGTGAGGAATGCAGGAATCACAGCACAATGGGCCCTCTGGTCCATGGTCAGGAGTTACTATTTTACCTTCCAATCTCTGGGACAGCACTGGAGAACTTTAAACAGGAGTCACTGCCCTAGTTTTTGGCAGTCAAGAAAGTGTTGGACTCTGAAGATACAAATAAAAAAAGGTTTTTGTGTGAACAGAGCAAAGCAGACATAAGGAACAGACTGGCTAGAGTTTCTGTTGTGGATAGGGTTGACAAGAATGTGTCCTTGTTGTTCTTAAGACTTGACTTTGGGGTGGTGACAGCAGTGATGAGGACATGTGATTGACCTCGGACTGGCTTGTGAGACTTCCTGATTCCTTCACCCCAGTGATGTATTGTATCAGGTAAAGAGTGTTGGGGAGTGCAACTGATGCTTCATGAAGGTCAGACCAGTCTATAGGCCCTATAGGGAAGATAGAGGGCACTCAGTCTTATAGCCGCATTTCCCTATTCTATTCATGAAAGGAGGCTCATGTGAACTTATGACACTATTCCTATTCCAATCTTACCCAGCCACAGTTCCTGATCAGTTGGTGTTCTTTTTTTTTTTTCAAAGATTTATTTATTTATGCATTCAAGAGCTGGGGTACAGGCCAGAGGTGGGGGGGGGGGTGAGAGGATTCACCAGAGACAGAGTGGGGAACAGAACAGGCAGATTGACTGAAGTACACTGCTGAGGGGAACAGCGGGTGAATCAGCAAAGGTCTGCTGCGCCATGTGGGTTGCTCCCTGGCTGGCTGAGAATCAAACTCATGCTGCAGTGGCTGCGGATTGCTTCATAGGTTGTGTCTTATCGCTTGCGCCACTAGGGAGGCCCTTAGTTGGTGTTGTTTAAGAAATACTATTCTTACTCACTCAGGGCATAAGAGTTTCCCTTAGTGAATACATACATCAAATTTATTTAAATTTTAGCTGTCTCCCACTGAACGTAACTTTATTTTTTGCATGTTTAAATCATAAACCATATGGAGTTCGTTATCATTCCTATGTTAATTTTAGTAGAACAAATTAGAACAAAGAGTTAGTCAAATGTATTTTAAGTGCATATTGAGTATCATTTTTACTCTTAGTCCCCTTATTGCTTATCAGAACAAGTTCCATATGTACTGTTACATAGTAAATTTTAAATATAAATAATTTACGTGCATTTTAAAATGTCTCACAGCTGGACAAAGTCAGTCTCTTTCCTGACCTATATTCCCCCATGCCACTCCCCAGAGGTAACCACTACTATCATTTGACCTGTACTTGGCATTCATTTATTGATGCCTATTGAAATATACATGCAGTCATAGATACATTGGTTTATTATTCATCAGCTGATTTATTTATTTACATTTTAGATGCCAAATTGCAATCACGAATAATACTGATCTGTTATTTATGTTGTTCATTTAATAAAATGCATGCTTTTAAAATTATTTTCATTAGGTATGATTTAGAGAAAATAAAATACCCTCTTTTTAATGTACAATTCTGCTTGTCTTGGGAAAATGAATATAGTTGGATAACCAACACCACAATCAAGATATACAAGACTTCCATCATGCCAAAAACTTTCTTCTGTATTCTTTTGCAGTCAACCCGTTATCTCCAACCCAATGCTCAGAAGGAAGCAGCCTAAATGCTCATCAAAAAACAATTGGATCAGGGCCTCCCCAGTGGCGCAGCGGTTGAGCCCTGGGTTGCGAAGCTGCCCGCAGCCTCTGCAGCGCCGGTTTAATCCCCGGCTGCTCCCCGGCCACCGGAGGAGGATCCCACATGGCGCGCGGACCTCTCCTGCTGCCCGCTGCTCCCTTCAGCAGTGTACTTCTGTCCTTCTGCCTGCTCTGCTCCCCGCTCTGGCTCTGGTGAATTCTCTCGCCCTCTCGCGCTTCTGACTGTACCCAGTGCTTGTATAAATAAATACATAAATATTTAAAAAGAAAAAAAAATTGGATCAGTAAGATGTAGTGTATCCTTAATATAGAATACTATTCAGTCACTAGAAAAGATAAAATGCAACCATTTGCAGCAAAAATGGAGGGAGTTCAAGAGAATTATGTGAGATAAAGCAAGACAGAGTGACAGAAACAAACACTGGACGTTTACATAGCGTGTGTTTTGACAAAGTAAAATATAAAAGCAATGAGGACTCTGAGGTTAAGAAGGAGGGTTCAAAGGAGAAAGGTTCAAGGGGATATATATATATATATATATATATATATATATATATATATATATATATATATAAAAGGGATGGTGGTGGGGAGAAATAAATAAATAAATAAACAAATGAATAAAATCTAGCTACTGTTAAAGATCTCATTGGTCAGGATGGTCTCACTCATAGCAGGAATCTAGAAAACTTAAATAAGGGACCAGGAAAATGAATAACTATAAGAAAGTGAAAATCAAAATCAACAAAAAACTATGAACCAGAGACACTTTTTGGGAGGTGGGGGGCGGGAGGGGAGGGATTGGGGTCAAAATGGGGGTTTGCAATTGTATGGGGAATATAAAAATAAAATTTATTATATTAAAAAAAAGATTAGAAACAGAAAAAAAAAAGAATAGTGATGACTCTCACTTTAATCTTTTTGTTCATATTAGGTCTGCAGTACATATGATATTGGAAAAATTGTGGATTTGTGAAGTGCCAATTTGTAGCATTTTAATGAACTTGGAATAATTTTCTTTTGGAAATATACTTAGTTGCCTGTTTAAAAAAAAAAAATCTCATTGGTCAAATTGAGGGTATTAAAGAAAAACAAAAAAAAAAACAAATGGAGCTTCATGTCCCCCACAGGGGAACTGAGCTTGTGTCTCTGGAGGACGGGACCAATGATACAAATTTAGTTATCATTAAAATATAAAATTTTGGTGAAGCACCTGGCATAGCGGTTAAGTGCCTGGACTGTGAAATTACACTGCCTGTGTTGGAATCTAGGTCTAACCTCTTGGGAGCATGGTGACCTTGGTCAAGTCACTTCACCTTGGGAGGCTTTGAAGAATAAATGACTTTAATACATGTAATGAACTTAGAGCACACACACACATGTACATGGAGGTTAGTTGTCAAACTTATAGAACCCCAGTTTCTTCCCGTAGAGTTGCCTGATGTAGCAAGTAAACTTACATGAGGCCCAGTTGAATTTGAATTTCAGATAAAATAATATTGCATGGGACATACACTAATCTTTTTTTTATTTGAAACTAAAATTTATTTTATTAAAAATTTTTTCATCATGTATTTCCTTTTATAAAAAAGTTATTGCAGTACCATTATTTTACATCCCTGCTAGTGTTTTGACTGTACCCCCAGGTACAGTCACTGTAGCCCTCCAACCACTGAAGAGTCCTCCACCATAGTCCATTGTGTTCTCCTCCCAACCCCCCTGTTTTCACCTCTCTCCCGCCTCTTCCCCCCTGAAAGCTGAATATCTAGAATATCTATGGTTAGTTTTCAATGGTTGGTTTTAAAGTCTGTCTTTGACCCTTTGTTTTTTTCTATATTCCACATGTAAGTGACACTGTACACTATTGATATTCCTCCCAGTTTATTTCACTTAGCATAAACCCTTCCAGGACCACCCATATTGCTGCAAATAGCATGAGTTTATCTTTTTTGATTGCTGAGTAGTATTCCATTGTGTATGTATGTGTGTACACACACACACACACACACCCCCCACATCTTCTTGATCCACTCATCCGTTTTTGGCATTTAGTTTGCTTCCATATCTTGGCTTTGTAAATAGAGCTGCTATAAACATGGTAGTGCAAGTTTCCTTTCAAATTAGTGTTTTTGTATTTTGGGGAGTAGGTGCCTAGGAATGGAGTTACTGGATAGTATAGCAAATCCATTTTTAGTCCTTTGAGACAACTCCACACCAATTTCCTTGGGGTCTGGACAAGGTTACATTTCCACCTCTTACACTTAAGAGGTTCCTTTTTCTCCACACCCTTGGTGGCACTTGTTGTTTCTGGCCTTTTTAATTTAGGCCATTCTCATTGGTGTGAGGTGGTATCTCATTGTAGTTTTTTTTTTTTAAAGATTTATTTATTTATACAAGCACTGGGTACAGTCAGAAGCGCGGGAGGGTGAGAGAATTCACCAGAGCCAGGGCGGGGAGCAGAGCAGGCAGAAGGACCGAAGTACACTGCTGAGGGGAGCAGCAGGCGGCAGGAGAGGTCTGTGCGCCATGTGGGACCCTCCTCCGGTGGCCGGGGAGCAGCCGGGGATCGAACCGGCGCTGCAGAGGCTGCGGGCAGCTTCGCAACCCAGGGCTCAACTGCTGCGCCACCGGGGAGGCCCCCTCGTTGTAGTTTTGATTTGCATGTCCATGATGGTGATGATGAACCTTTTTTCATATACCTGTTGGCCATCTGCATGTCTTCTTTGCAGAAGTGCCTGTTAAGCTCCTCTGCCCATTTTTTGATTGGGTTATTTGTTTTCTTTTTGTTAAGTTGTATGAATTCATTGTACATCTTTGATATCAGTCCCTTGTCAGATGTATGGTGTGCAAATATTTCCTCCCATTCAGGAGGTTGTCTCTTCACTTTAGTTACAATCTCTTTTGCTGTGCAGAAGCCTTGTAGATTGTGTTCTCTTTTGGTTTCCTTGCTGTGGACGAATCTGTGAAAATATCTTTGAGGTTTATATCTCAGAGGGTTTTGCCTATGATTTTTCCCTATATATTTTATGGTTTCAGGTCTAATATTCAAGTCTTTTATCCATTTTTGGTTCATTTTTGTGTAGGACATAGATATTGAAATAAAATATTTAAATGGGTTAAATTTAGTCCTGCCACCCTGCACATGGAGAGCTCAGAGGAAAACCAAGGTGCCCCTGTCAATAGCTCCAGTTGAGCTGCCAGCAGATGCCAGCACTAACAATCATCGATGTGAGTGAGCTCTCTTGGATGTCCGAGCCTAGTGGGACATCCAGATAATACCACATGAGGCAGAAAACCATCCAGCTGAACCCAGTCTACCCACAGAATCCTTCGTGATAATACTGAGACATGTCTATTATTTTGGTCCTCTTTGTTAAGTAGAAATGGATATTTAAAATATGGTTCTGGCAAACTCTTCCTTTTGTTCTGTGGTGTTATCATTGGATGAGATAGGGATTTGCTGAGACTTGAAGGCTTGATAGGATTTCCTTACCATTTTGCTATAGTGTGTGTGTGGGTTTACATATGGGTATAGATTTTGAACATTACCTCAGTTCATCCTTGAAGGGACTTCCAAGAGAAATTTCAATCTTACTTTTGGAATCTAGAAATTTATTCCCTTCCTTTCACAAGACGAACCTCCCATTGCAGTTATGCTGGCTAAGGTAGTGAGAGAATATTGCTATAAACTGCTCCCTGAGACAGATGGAAAACCATATCTTCAGAAGGTTGCTTGGTGAGTACAGTATGCAGTCAGAACAAATGTGATTTATTAATTTTGAGGGTTTTCTTTTCCAAAGAAAAATCTATGGTGTCCTTACCATAGATCTGAGGCTTATAACAGGGAGAGGGGCCAAAACAGGGGAGAGAAGAGCATAATGGAAGTGGAGATGGATCATGGTTGCTATGGTGGTGGGAGAACTATGGGGACTACACCTGAGGGGAGGAATCAAAAATTAATAACGATGTAAGAAAATTAATTAAAATTAAATAAAACAAAAGCAAACTAGCAAAAAGCCCCCAAACAAAGAGGGTGTCCTTAAACACTGTTGCTACAGGAACAGCCTTGCAAGGTGGCCATTTTTCCTTGAGTACACATAGACAGGATTCCTTCATCCAACACAAGATATGCATCGGGATCTTTGACCTTTCAAACTGTTCCAATGCAGGAATGCTGGGTGGATAAATTTGTCCACTTCTGGGGTTCATTAATAACAAACCCACTTGCCTTATGGCAAATCTAAGTCATAGTCTCCAATATCACCTTTAGAAGGAATAAAAGTATTTTTTTCATTGTTTTCTTGGTTGTTTCAGAGCCAGGATTTGGAGAAAGGGTGTGTTTGGAGGGCCCCTTAAGTACCCACGCATTTTGGAACAAGACCATAGGAACAGTTTGGCAGCCAGCAAGGTCCAGCAAAGGGGAGAAGAGCTGTAAATCGATTTTTAGACCCACCCCTTAGAGCAAAGTAAATCTGTGCTCCAAAAGAGCAGTTTGCTATGTGAGTTTTGAAGAGGGGGAGGGACTGGGCTGTACAATCTGTCATTCCAAACTCACTAATCTGCTAAGCGAATCTTTAGACAGAGAAGTGAGTGTATAGAGGAGTTAGATGTGTTTGATCGCAAATGTCCCTTTACGTGGAAGTAAATATTGGGAATGGAGGATAAGAATTCCTCCACGAAAAATTGATGTATGGTTCAATTGACTAGATGTATGGTTCAATGACTGTAATAATTTAGGCCTGGCTCCCTGAAATAACTATAAGATTTTTGGAATGATATTGTATTTTATTTAATTGTGCGTCTAGCTCATTCAATCACGATTCTTGACAGTCTTAGTTTTGCGCCATAGGAGACTGTTTAGTATAGCATGTGATTGTACGTGTTCAGAGCTAACTCATCTCCAAGAACTCTGGGATAACTCCCCGGGTCTCTGTGTATTGAATTACTCCCTTATTATCTCTTTAAATAAAACAAAATTCCCGACTGGGAGGGACATGCTTTTTTCCACCCAACTTGGCAGAGTTCAACCAACCTGTCCGGGGTCCTGGTCTAGTGCCTGTAATTACTATGCTTTCTCTATGTGTTGGCATGAAGAGCAAAGGTATTTCGGTTTTAGCACAGGCAAGGGTCTGGAGGCGAATGAAGGGGCGTTTCCGGTGTGAGGACGAACCTGTGCATCGCGGTTGCCATAGAAACTTGACGTCAGACAGGCGACCGTGACGACTTTTTAATAGAGACGGAGGTGGCAGTCCGGAAGAGTTGGTCTCACCTTCACGTGTTTGATGCTCCTCTGGAGGTTCGGGATCCCAGGTGAACCGCCCTGAGATGTGGGGAGCGGCAAAGTGATCCCAGATCCAAATCACATCTTTCCCGTTTTGGGGTTCGGTGCCCCTGAGTTGTTTCGTAGGTAAAGCTGTAACAGGGTGGTCCCCAGGAAAGGGGTAGTTCCAGGTTTCCTGCCCCACCCAAAAGGAGGGTGGAGCTGAGCAGAGAGAGAAGAAGCTGCAGAGGAGACTGAGGAGGAAGGAGCAGGATGGAGCCCGAAGGAGACCTGGAGGAGGCACATGGAGCCTAGAGACACGTGAAGAAACTGCGCTTGCCTTTTGGTGGACTGGGTGGCACAGATGTGGGTGAGACCCGTGGGGAGGTGACAATGGCAGCTTTATCTTGATTTTGATTTTGCTCTTTCCCTTCCGGGCTTGTCTGGTTGTTTCTGACCCTTTTCTGTGGGTCCCTACTGGAAGATGCTTTGGACTTGTGGCAGGCTTTGGGGCCTTGTTCTGGGCCAATCCCATTTGGATGGAGTTTTACCCGTGAGGGGACGGATAACATTGGGTGCTTGATTTAGAAACTAGATTCTTTGCCTTTTCTGTATTGTTTCCTAATTGTATTAAAGTTCCTTCCCATTAAAGTCTCATATGTTTTGTGTTGATGCGGCGGATGGCAGAACCCATTTAGAGCAGGCAGGTTTTGAGGGGTCTGGGGTGCACCTCTCCCTGACCTGTAACAAAGCCATTGGGATCTCTCCTGACCCCAGTGAATGTGGTGTCCTGCTCCGGAGTGTCTTGGAGCTACTTTCTTCTAAAGGCAGGATGCAGCAGGTAAGATAGGTAACAGTTCTCTTTGAGCCCCAGCTTCCCCTTGTACCACACGGGGACGAGAATGCTTAACCTACGGATCACTGAACGTTTATTGATAACACATGAGTAAGCTCACGGCTCTGTACTTAGTGCAGACGGTGAATGGAAGACCACTTCTTAATTCCTGTTCAACTTTGTTGTTAGGGCAGAGAGGAGGAAAGTAGAAAAGGGCTATGGTGAGAAATCCGTTGTAAGGTGTGGTTATCATCATGACGCCATTGCATCAGTGTCATTGTCACTAACCCAGCGCTTAGCATGGAGCTGGGCACATAGTTACACCAGTAAATCATAGAGATTTCTGGCTCTTTCTCTTTTAGTGCAGCCCTCCATGGTGGTGGCAGAACTCATGTCATGTGGTTGAAGGGGGCAGGTTTTGAGGATCTGTGTCTTGATGGCCTCTGAAGCTTGTACAATAGATTCAAGGGCAGCAGTCCTCATGGGACCCCAACTCTTCACATTCCTGCTGGGATCTGATGCCTAAAATGAGTTAGATCAGAACAAAAGTATGTTTGAACTGTCTTCTGTGAAGTTCACTATCCTTAAAGTATAAGCTATTTTGATCTCTTCTTAGGATAAGTTAGAGGGTAGAATTTAATTCCATCAGCAACTACATGTTTTATAGTAGCCCTTGAGGGCCCTCTTACAGAAGCATTTGTCAGCAATGAATCGTCCAGTTGAGGATGGAATGTATATGGTCTTTAAGATGCATTTTAAATATGCAATAAATGTACCTAAATTTCCTGCATCATATAACTAATTATCAGTGGTTTGCATGTTTATCACAGATGGGTGTGGAGGATGCACTTGATAGATTTTCCTAGCAGTTTGTGATTGTAATGTAGAGTCTGGCCTGGTGACCATGATTTTTTTTTTTCCCATTATATAATGAAATATGTTAAAGAGCCAGAAATTTTCCAAGTGTTAGTTAAAAATGTCAGTTATTAGGACTTAATATTTTAAAATTTAATTATTACTCTAAGGTTTGTTCTATTATAATGATACTCAGCCACATTTCCTATAATAACTACTTTAAGATATTATTATTTTCCTAGGATGTAATATTTTTATTTCTGTACTTCAGAAATAAATGGACATCAGCTTCCTCTAAACATTTCGATATATTTCATTTTGACCATTCTTTTTTTTCTTTTTTATATTATTTTTTATTTTTTACATCATTGTTCATTTTTATTTTTATTTTTTTATAACCTTTAATTTTTATCTCAAAAAGCTTAGTAATTCTTCAGACACTTAAAAGAC